>NC_135786.1:10997857-11321071 GCF_051106095.1 Pogona vitticeps | reverse complement strand
AGGAAGGAAGGAAGAAAGAAGGAAAGAAGGAAAGAAGGAAAGAAGGAAAGAAGGAAAGAAGGAAAAAAGGAAAGAAAGAAAGAAAGAAAGAAAGAAAGAAAGAAAGAAAGAAAGAAAGAAAGAAAGAAAGAAAGAAAGAAAGAAAAGGGATTATTCTCTGTTATCATTCCTGTCTGCATTAACCTTTTGACTGCCATGGCCCATTTTATTTAAACCGTGCCTTGTTGTTGCCGTTGTTGACAGATGCCCTGGGATGTTTTCTCCTAACAAAATTACTTTGCTTTTGCTTTCACAGCTAACAGAAACATCCCTGAGACCAGGAGAAGATGTGGAAGTGAATGCAAAGATGGAACAGAGATGATCACTTACTATTATACTAGGACCACTTTATAGAGACCATTTTCTATACCTGGAGATAATCACAAAAGGAAGTAAAACTGAACAGGCAGAAAATACCAGACTGTCAATTTTGCAGCTTTTATTGGATTTCTAAAAATGTTCTTGCTAATAGTGCCCCTCCATATTCCTCCTGCTGTGCAGAGTCAACGTGGTACACTTAAGGGGGAAAAAACAGAACAAAACAAACCCAGAACTACAAAGTTGCTATTTAAAAGTAGTTAGTTACTTTTATGACATAGATGATTACAGAGTAGTTAGTTAACTTTATAATTACTAGCCATAAAATAACTTATAAAGTTATTTAGCCACTTTTGCATTTCTCAAAAATAACTAAAGTAACAAAAGTAATTTTAACAAATTAGATTGCAAAAGGCGGGGCACAGGAGAAGCCAAGCACTAGACCCATGTAATATTCCAAATCCAATTACCAAGGCCATATCCTTCTAGCTCTAAAAGTAACTAAAATATTAGTTACACTGGGAAAGGAATAGCATTAACACTCATTGGCTGAAAATCTGTTACTTAATGTGGTAAGTCACATAAGTAGGTTCATTGAATCAGTAGGGGGTGAGCCAAAACCTCTCTAAATTCCATTGTTTCAAATCAGCCTACTTTAGGTATGACTTAAAACACATAGGCCATAAATTACTGCATGTAGAAGTAGCATAACACAAGAGCCTGTGTGTGTGTGTGTGTGTGTGTGTGTGTGTGTGTGTGTGTGTGTGTGTGTGTGTTTGTGTGTTGCTATTAAGACAGAAACTACTTATAGCGACCCTAATAAGGCTTCCAAGATAAGGGAGATATTTCAGGAGTGGTTTCACCAATTCCACTGCTCCAGTGAGCTTCCACAGCTGAGTAGGAATGTAAACCCTGTGCTCCAGAATCCTAGACCATCACTCTGTCCACTACACCACACTGGGAATCCAACTGTAGCACAGTACAGTGGTGCCTCACATAACGAGTGCACCGTTTAACGACGAATCCGCATAGCGATCTATTTTTTGCAATGTTCAGATAGGGAAAACATCGCATTGCAATGATCGGTAAGCGTTTTGCTTACCGATCTTCGCATTGCGATGTTTTTAGAACAGCTGATCGGCGGTTCCAAAATGGCCACCGGGTAACCAAAATGGCCACCACAAGCATTTTCACGCACTGCCCTTACTTACCGAGGCGGCGAAAATGGCGGCGCTATGGAGGATCTTCGCTCGACTGTGAGTTTTCGCCCCATAGGAACACATTAAACAGAGTTTAATGCATTCCTATGGGGTTTTCCTATCCGTATAGCGATGTTTCTGGATAGCGATGATTAATCCGGAACGGATTAACGTCGCTATGCGGGGCGCCACTGTTTGTACATAGTGTATTTTAAAAAGTGAAAGATCATTGTTCTCCTGTTCCAGAATGGGCTTTGGAACCTGATTGGCATCCAGGCAGAAGATCAGTACCATGGTCAGCTCACTGTGGAGGCAGGCAGAGGGCCTGGCAGATACAGGACGTCCAACAAATGACAACTTTGCTCTCGCCCAGTGGTTCCCAAACCTGTGTAACCAGTGTTGTTGAACTTCACTTTTCCAAATCCTTCAGCCACACAGTTTACACTGGCAGTGGTACTATAAGGCTCACAGTGTGAAAAAGTTAATTTTCCCAAGCTCTGGCTGAAATGAAACTTAAATGCACACAAAGCTTTTTCTGATATTTTTCCCCTTCTCCTCCATTGATTATTCCCTCTATTATCTTCTTCTAAAATAATAGCCACGCACTGTCAAGTCAGTTATGACCTATGATGATCCTCCAGGGTTTTCTCAGCATAAAATAGTCAAATGTGGTTCTACCAGTCCCTCTTTCTAGTGCTGCTGTGAAACTGTGTACCTTGTTCAAGGCTTATCATCCACATATACTCCTGGCCAGTATTAAAATATGGGTTTTAACTCTTTTGGACAAGATCTTGGCTTTTCATGGTGTTTCTGTATAAAGCTCTAGGTACGCTGATGAACCCATGTAAAAAAAAGAAACCTCATCAACCAGAATATTGTGGGGTTTTGCTTTCATTTTGTTTTTCTCAGAACAAAGAAAATAAATTAATTGCAAAGATGTGAGAGACTTTTTCCCCCCCACAAACTGCTTTTGATATTGGGTGCAGCTCAAAGGCCTAATTAGCAAACATTTTGTCTAATGGAATGGAAATGAACGTTTAATTTTGGCACCTATAAAAAATAGCTCAGTGGAAGAATGAAAAACCTCTGCAATGTGAACCCACCATTGCCTATAAATTGCACAAGGCGGTAGCATAGTCTCCTTTTGAAGCACACATCAAAGGCAGTAGCTCAAAAGGTTTTCTAAGGGCTGCTCATAATATAGGAGTTCCAGAAGAGGGGACCAAACCCTTTTAGCAGTTATAAATGAGGAATGTGCCAGTGCAACATTGGAAATTTATGGGACAATTCGTACTCAGTGGAATTCTCCAACTACATAAATTGGGACACCATTCCACCAAAGAGCAGTCTGTCTTTTTTTATATACAAAAATGCACTATCCATTATTAAATTATCTAGTAACATTTACACATCAAGGCATACATCTAGCTAGGTGAGTGAGTGGGTTTAAAAAAATAGGACTGTAAAATAGAGTATAAGAAAATTCTTAGGAGTAATAATGAGTGAGTTGTTCAGCCTGAAACTCTTTCCCATCCATGAGAAGTGGCTATGGGCAGTATCCTGTTGGTCTTTGCCTTCGGTTTGCATAACTTCCCACAAATAATTGTGGTGCTGGGGAATGGCTTGGTTGCATGCCTTTGATTGTGCAATTAAGATGTGCTCCAGCACCTTGTCAATTAACTGTGACAAGAAGCACAAACCCTATGCAAACATCAGTCAGACTGTGGCCAATAAGGATAATAAAAATTAACAGTAACATCTGTCCACATATATTTCAAGTGTATATGTTGATCTTTGATTCCTTTGACTTGACTTTCACTGCCCCTCTCAGTTTGTTCCTCTCTTCCACTGTGTCAAACCAATGCTGAACTTGAAGCTATGAGATCTAACCTGTACCACCTTGAACACACCCAAATTTGTCTGTTTTGTAAGCTGAGCACGGTCAAAAATAAGACATGGTCTTATATAAATTGTTGCTCCAAAAACACAGCAGAGCTTACTTTTAGGGGATGTTTTATTTTATTTTTTTCATGTACAACAATCTACATTTATTCAAATTCAGTCGTGTCATCTTCTGGTTGCTGCACAATGGTAGAGGGTGGGGTTTCACTTCACTGGGGCTTATTTTGGGGGTAGGGGTTATATTACAATCATCCTGAAAAATGATACTAGGGCTTATTTTCAGGTT
Organism: Pogona vitticeps; assembly: GCF_051106095.1. Taxonomy (NCBI): domain Eukaryota; kingdom Metazoa; phylum Chordata; class Lepidosauria; order Squamata; family Agamidae; genus Pogona; species Pogona vitticeps. The sequence continues at coordinate 11,317,327 of NC_135786.1, read as the reverse complement.
AGGTCTTTTTTTTGAGGGGGGGAAACAGGGTAGAGGGACCTGTGGTTTAACTCAGCGGCTGAAATTCAGTTGTTTAGCAGAGTAAATCACAACTAGAGTAGGCCTACTGGAATCAGTTGAACTTACAGAGAAGTTGACTCACCAAATTCCCACTGATTTAATGGACGGAGTCATAATATAACACACCAGACATAGTAGTAACAGAAGGAAGAAATGTCTGGATCACTGACATTGCAATTCAAGGAGATGCCAAAAAACTAAGAAAATATAGAGACCTGGTAACTGAAATATCTGGCTTGTGGTTAAAACATACCTCAGTGGTCCCCATCGTCACTGGGGCTTTGGAAACAATATCAAGGAATTTCAAACAGTATTATAAGCAGCTGCAGATTCCAGAAATAATACCACTGGAGCTACAAAAACTGGCAATATTAGGAAGAGCATATATACTAAGTTGATATTGAACAGATACTTAGCTTTTTGATTAAAACCCGTATCTGTTTTGTAATACCAGTTAAAGTTTTTACAATTTTGATTGACTGTGCCTGGTATTTTTGAATCATCATCATCCTTTAATTAAGGCCATGGGGAGGGGAAAGATTTTTCCCTTAAGATTACTTACTAAGCAAGACTACTAAGCATAGAGTGAAGAGCCCAAAGTGGGCAAACTGTCTCATCTGTAGTCCTGCCTGGTCAATTGGAAATGAGGAAATTGGAAGGTTTTACCTTCTTCCCTTTAAGTCTATCAGGCTTCCCCCACCATCCAATAAATTCATGGGTTAGTGGGGGAAGCCTGATAGACTTAAAGGGAAGACCCATTGTTTTTACATCGGTCTCAGCTTTACCCTGGCTTCTACAGACTAGGGGAGCTGTTGCTTTCACCTAACACACCACTAGCATGCTCCTAACATGGCTTCTTCTGTCTCTCCTTCCACCATTGGCATTTCAACATAAGAACAAAATGGCTGCGGAGGTATTCACGGTAGCTGGGAAGAAGATCCTGACATTAGATGGCACTCTACATGGGTAGACCATTCTCCTGCCTCCAGGGGGAACTCCCAAAATATCCTATGGCACTTCGGGTTCCCACATGCCAAGTGTTACAAGATGGCATCCTTACAATTTAATACCCAGGTTTTCATGGATAGATGTTTAGGCCCAGCGCCCTGGTTGACTGCAACACCTCTGTTAGTGAAGGTTCTTGCCCTCATTCCACTTGCCCCACTGCATGAACTGAGACTGCAGTTACAGAATCTGCTCGTTACAGAATCATAGAATCATTGAGTTGGAAGGGACCTATAAGACCATCAAGTCCAACCTCCTGTTCAAGGAAGGCATCTAAATCAAAGCAGGTCTGCCAGGTGCTTGTCTAAATGCCTCCAGTGTTGAAGCACTCACCACCTCCTGCGGTAATTGATTCCATTGCCATACTGCTCTAACAGTTAGGTTTTTCTTGATATTCACTGTGAGTCTGGCTTTGTGTAGCTTGAGCCCATTATTACATGCCCCGCACTCTGGGATGATTGAGAACAGATCCTGCCCCTGCTCTGTATGACTACCTTTCAAGTATTTGAAATTGAGATCATATCTCCCCTCAGACTTCTTTTTCTCAGGGATAAAGATGGCCAGTTCTTTCAGTCTCATAGGGCTTGGATTCTAGTCACCTGATTATCTTTGTTGCCCTCTTGTGTTACAGTTTATTGGCATCCTTCTTACATTCTGGTGTCCAGAACTGGGCACAGTACTCTAGCTGAGGCTTAACCAGTGCCAAATATAGGGAGACTAGTACTTCACGGTATTACGTCACAAGGAGCTCTTGTGTCCATTGGGGAAGGGGGGAACAAAGCTTGTAAAAGTTACTTCTTCTACTGGCATGGCCAATGATTGGGGGATTCTTGGAGCAGTAATACCAAAAAGTGACCCTTCCAGGCTCTGAACAAAGTATTCTTATTGTCTTTTTTTAAATTGAAAATAGAATACAGCCTCTATAATATTGAAATCAAAAGTACCTACAAACATCCATTCAGTGTACAATTTGGAAACTAATGTACATTACTAGTGTGCAACGGAGCAGTAATGTCCTTCTAAAGTTGCAACTTCCAGTAATCAATGTGTAGACCTATTAAAGACGTAATAGGCACAAAATACTATAACTTGCCTTGGCTTGTGTGATATGGGGACCATCATACAATCTTATCATTGCTCAGAACACACACACTTGATATATGAATGTATAAATATACTAATGTGATGTGGGGAAGCATTGTAGCTCAGTGGAAGAGCACCTGCTTTTCACAACGGTCACAAGTTCAATTCCCAACATCCCCAGTCAGGGTCAGAAAAACATCTGTCTAAAATTCTGGAAAGGTACTGCTGTTCAGTGTCAACAGTGCTAGGCTGTAGGTTCAATATAAAACAGCTTCTCATGTTGCTTTATTATAGTTCACATCATGGAGAAGAGTCAAGAGGCAATCAAAGGGTCATGCTGTCGCATTCCAAGGAATCCTTAGGGTTATGGGGTTATCTTTGCAGATGGGGACAAAGGTATTATTTCACTAGATCCACATCAGACTTCCCCACTTCATGGTCCTTCAGCTGTGTTGATCGATTCCCATAAAGTTATTCTAGTTGTAGGGTTTATGTGTAGACTATAAACAGGCTGATCTCTATCATTGCAGTTCTATAGAAGCAATACAAAACAACACTCTCTCTCACACACAAACCTGATTATGAGTTACAAAACTGGTCTAAGCATGTGCAGTGTCCCAAAACCATTTTTTTTTTCAGATCAGGTCCCCAGCCATTGAGAGCCCCATCCTACATGGCAGAATGGCTTTTCCCAGAATTCCATGGGAAGGGGCCTGAGTCTTAAGCCGATTTAAGTCTCTCATGTGAATACACCCAGAAGAGTCAGGAAGCATTTACCTCCTGTCAGCCCCACCAATTAACATGAGGGCGGGTTTTTAATCAGAGTTCAAGCCTTTAATCAATTAATCACACTTACTAATTGATTAACTCCTGTCACATTGCGTGAATCTGAGTGGAATGTGAAGTGTCACATATTGTCCTGTCAGTCATGACAGTGTTCCAGTCTCAGGGAAATAAGCCAAACGTGCAGTGTGCTTGCCATTCGGTATCAGCACAACTGAGGCTTCAACCTGTCATGGGGGTGGGGGAATCCAACTCTAGCAGTTCTCTGAATGCATAAATAAAATATGCTTAGTATTCGGCAAAATAAATAAAGCTGACTTCTTCACTCCACTGGCACCTCTTAGCCTTTCCCTCTCTACGCCTCCTGAATGCATAAAATAAATTTGATCTAGGCCCTTGCAGTTTCAGGCGTTAAATTTGACTGGAAAGGACTGACAACTGAATGAGGCGTGCAGTGAAATCTCAAATGCTTGCTGACATCAGAAGTTAAGGGACTACTGTCAGGTTAACCCTTGCCATACCAATCTGCTAACCACCCAGGATGGTGAGAGCAAACTTTTTGAAAGGTGAAGGAAAGCGAAAGAACTAGAAAGTCTGTTTGTTTTTCAAATTAATCCACAGGGCAATTGATATCCTGCAGATTTCCCATCTTGTCTGATAAGAAATTCATTTTCAGTCATGCTTATGCCTAGTACAAGTTGTGCCATTTTATATTAGTTTGCCATGTTAAATGTTAAGAAACTTATTACGTATCAAGTACATGACTTTTATTCACATAAGGAATGTGTTGAATGTGTTATTAAAAGAAATAAGGAAAACAAGAATAGGGAGAGACCAGAAAGAAACAGATGAGACAGCAAAGTGAGAGGAGCCTAAACGTAGTAAAGGGTGCAGAAAACAGCTCGGGTGAAAATTAGCTATACCAGAAGCCAGCTATACTAGCCAGATGAAGATAAGGTCAGTGGTATGTGACTAGTAGGATACAATGGTGCCTCGCTAGACAGTTACCCCGCATGACAGTTTTTTTGCTAGACATTGACTTTTTGCGATCGCCATAGCAATTCGCAAACAGTGATTCCTATGGGGGAATTTTGCTGGACAATGTTTGGTCCCTGCTTCGCAAACCGATTTTTGCTAGACGACGATTTTGACAACTCCTTCCGCGCTCGCAAAACAGGTGTTTTCCGGACCTAAGTTCGCGACACAGCAATTTAAACAGCTGATCGGTGGTTCGCAAAGCGGCTTTCCTATGGCCGATCTTTGCTAGACGACTATTCTTCCCCATTGGAACGCATTAAACAGGTTTAAACGCATTCCAATGGGGGAAATGCTTTTCGCTAGACAATGATTTTGCTAAACAGCGATTTCAGTGGAACGGATTATCATCGTCTAGCGAGGCACCACTGTATATAAATGCTAGAGCATACCTGTAAACATGGAGACACATTGTTTGGGTACTAACCCATGCGAATGCTTTTATTCTGCAAAATTAACAATTAAGAAGTCCTTTCATAATGGGTGTTTTCTTTTTCTCCTACCTTGTGAGTAATTGGAATGAACCTAACAGATGTTTGAACTGTTGATTTTTGCAACATGTTCAAAAAGTCCAGGGCAAAGGGAATCTGGGTCAGAGAATTGCAAAACAGAAGCAAATCCCAGTGCATAAAAATACTATTATATACGTAGTACATAATATTTATACAGCATAGCATATTAATATATAGGGGCCAAAATCCTATTGTCATTTTACATTGGCATAATGTGAATGCCATAAGTTTTGGCAGTAAATTGCTGCAAGTTATGATGTCAGTGTAGACATTATTTGTGGCACACAGAGTCACACAACAGCAGATAATGTCCAAATTGACTTAGTAACTTCTAGCAGTTCACATTATGTCACTTCTGCCACAAGTAAGGCTTACAGACGTAAGTGACAGGATTTTGCTCATGGGATATAGAAATTCTAAGCAAAATTCTAAGTCAATACATTGAAGACATTATCTTAGGAAATGTGGTTGAAAAAAAAATAATAGTCAAACTAATGTTTTGCAACTTTAAAGGTGCCTTGTATGCAAATCCTGGAAGCTATGAGCTATCTGAAATTTAGCAGGTCCATGACCCTCTTTAAAGTCCATGATATTGCCAAAATTTATGTACTTCAGTAGAAACTCAAAAACATTACATCCATTATATCCAACTGATTTTGCCAATGTACAAAGTGATTCAGATCTAGGGTATACTGTAAATTGCTCTGGACTGAATCAAGATCCTTTTGAAACTCTCAATCTGGCCTCCAAAGCAATTCATCCCTAGGCTGATCTCTGAATAATGGTCAGTCAGAATTCGCGAAGGTTTTCACGGCCGGGATCTAATGGTTGTTGTGTGTTTTTCGGGCTCTTTGGCTGTGTTCCGAAGGTTGTTCTTCCTAACGTTTCACCAGTCTCTGTGGCTGTCCTCTGAAGATGCCGGCCACAGAGACTGGCGAAACGTTAGGAAGAACAACCTTCAGAACACAGCCAAAGAGCCCGAAAAACCCACAACAACCAAAATTAGAGGAGGCTTATTTCTCAGCCATGACAGCAACAAGCATTGACGGTGACTCTTTTGAAATAACAGGTGAAATTTTGGGAGTCAGCCCCACATTTCATATTGTTCTTAGAAACCATGACACTTTCTACCTTGTTCTTCCAGCAACTGTTGGTATAGGACATAGAAGACAGTGTAGATACGAGTAGTACAATGAAAACAATTGATGGACATGGTTTATTGATTAAAAACTAATTAGAAAAACAAGAGAGAAGGGGGAGAACTGAACCTAGCCTATAAGAAGCTCATTTTTTTATTTCTGTGAACAAAATGCTGATGATTTTTGGTATGGGGAAAATCTCCATGGCATACAGTCCTCAGCTGTCAGTTTCCTACAACACTGGAAATGGCTGAGTTGCCTTTGTCAGATGCAAGAAAACTGATCTGCCATACATCAAGTTTATAGCCAGTGATGTCAATACCTTGAGAATTCTTCTTAACCAAGTAGCTAAAACTAGGAACACATCGTTTCAGGATCCTGCACTCAAAGAAAAAAATGAGAAATTTGAGCTTTATGAATGTATCCAAGTCAGAAAGCGTTCAAGCTTTAAAAATTGGACATCAGCTGCCTCAGAAATAGAGTTGTACACTGTATTTCATTACAAAAGCAAAAGGTTTACTTGAACCCAACTAAAGACAGGGAAAAACATAGAGAAAGGAGGCCATCTTGGCCAAAATGAGAAACCGTACTGAAACAGGAAACACCTCCTTCTTGCTACACCTGGTCAGGAACCACTTCTGGCTCCTCCTAACAAACAACAGGGATTACAACCATTTTGTGTGATTGGAGAGATAGCTACTTAAAAGCTCTTGACTGAATTCTCTGCCAATACAGCAGTGGAATTCTGCACACTGTAGCCTCACCTACTCACACATGCACCCCAACATCTTTCTTCATTTCAGGTGTAGATATACAAAGCATTGTCCTACATAGCATAGCAGCACACTCTCATGCAATAACAACCATGGATATGACTGACTCTAAGAGGCAAAAGAGAGCAGTATTTCTAATTCCATGATGCCGCCACAGTTGGTCACGGATGAGTCTCATTTCCTGAGTTTTAAAAGCGGGAACTGGAGTTTTAGGCAGACATATTTAAAGATGGACCAGCAAAGACCCTGTAGCCCTTCAGCTTTTAACTCCGGTGGAGCACTTTGACCATCGGTTATGCTTGCTGATGGTGATGGAAGCTGGAGGCCAACAACGTCGTGGAGGCCGTAGAATCCCCACACCTCACACAAGGTCTTCAAACTTTCTGTTAGTCTACTGCAGAGGACGCTTTTGCAGTGTGACAACTCCAAGAGAATTATGCCTTCTGAAGGCGACAAAGACCTTCTCCATGAACCCAAACCCCCTTCCTGATCATGAAAGATGAATCAGAGCAATATACAAAACCAGCATCCACTCAGAAGCAGAGCACCCACTGGGTAATAGATAGCGTGCCTATGCCACATTTGAAGGAAGGCCAGAAAAATTGGTATCCTCCAACAGAAGACTCTAATTAGATCTCCCCTGCTATGGGGGCAATTGCTTTCCATTGAGGTCAAAGTGGATAGCACAGATTAATTAGATTCTAACTTTCCTTCCATTTCAGTTCTTCAAGCACCGAATTCCCGGCGGCGATGGCAGGAGAAGATTGCATACCCTCCTGGTTTCAGTGCAAGTCACAGAATGTTTGAAGCCATTAAGAATTATGTAACGACACTGCAGGGGTCCATTGTCTAGTTGGCAAATTTGTTTTGGCCAGAGATGACAAAGGAAGTGGCGGGCTGCCAGCAAAACCCTCTGGCTCAAATATCTTGTGGTTTGATGAGTGTTCATTATTTCCAAAGCTGCCCAAGGCCATGCTTGCCCATTTCTCATACTTGTACATTTCAGCAGTGTAACTTGGTGGTTTAAAAAAAACACATACACACAGGATAATGTTTGTTACACCCCAGGCAACTTGAGTCTCTAGGCACTTAAACAAGCTGCATTACTAGGATATGCTTCAGAGGGGTTGTAATCTGAAGCAGCGTGCAATTAATATTTTTGAAAGGCATACCCCCCCCCAATCCAAAAAAGAGAAAAATAGAAATAGAAAGAACTGAACCTATTAATATCTCAATTCAGTTCCACAAATAACTGGTTGTTATTATCCAGTGTGTGAGAGATCCCTGCACACCTACCAGGGATCCTGGAATTTCTGTTTTGGAACTGAGTTTAACTGCAGGCCACCTAATTAAAATAACTGGAAAAATGTGAAGGCTTCCATGTGTCTCTCCTCTTTCTCCCATGTTCTGCACCTCCTAGCCTGATGAAGAGTTCTGGAGAACTTAGAAACTTGTTACACTTGTGAAGTATTACTTCACAGTATTGTCTACCTGTGGATTTTGGATTTAGTACTAAAGATCTAAGTACCCAGAGTGAATGTAGTAGATAAAGCAACAGATTAGGACCTGGGAGACCTGGGTATGAACCTCTACTCAGCCATGGAAATTTACTGCATGGGGTGGCACTGGTTAAAAAAAAACACACCTTAAATATGTCTTCTCAAAGGCTTTCATGGCTGAGATCCGATGGTTGTAGTTTTTTTGGGCTGTTTGGCCGTGTTCTGGAGGTTTTTCTTCCTAACATTCCTCCAGTCTCTGTGGCTGGCATCTTCAGAGGACACAACAATACACCCATAACAAACAAAAAAAACACCCTAATCACCATAATCACCCAATCACCTGAAAAGGACAAAAAGCTGATCCCACATCTATAAATAGCTATCCCACACACTACACCAGAACAAAGACAAAGTTCTAACTCCTGTCCTCTGAAGATGCCGGCCACAGAGACTGGCAAAACGTTAGGACGAACAACCTTCAGAACACGGCCAAACAGCCCAAAAAACCCACAACAATCACTCCTTAAATACTTCACCTTGAAAGCCCTAGTAGGATTTCTGTAAGTCAGTTTCAGCTTGGTAGCACAGAATAAACTAAAGATACAGGGCATATTTCATACTATGTGTATGTTGTTCCCAGAAAGGGATTGGGCCTAACAGCGCCTTTTTTCCCTAGCCTGCCTCTTCTGTGTCCTCGGTCTTTATACAGACTGAGAGAAGACCAGCTGAATCATTAGGTTCAAAATGGTGACAGCCCCAGTAAGTGGAGAATGAAGAGGAGTGAATTGAACCACATCCCCTCCAGGCCCAATGGCCACCTTCTCACATACACAGGGTGGTTATTGTCATCCTACCTTGTCTCGGCCTACACTGACTGTTGCCACCTTGTCTCATCTCCCCCTTCCTGCACCACACCACCATTGCTGGTTGCCTCTCCACAAGCTTGCCGGCCTTGGGGTTAAGAGTGGCTAACGGCTTCATGGACATGCATGCAAGTATGCAAACATGCACCAGCCATGAGTGTTGCTTCTTTATGGGAGTCCTATCACGTGTCTGTTTCCTTTCTTCCCTACTTTTGCAAATTGATCACATAATGGTGGTAGAGTAAAAAGGACAACTTAGGTGCTTAGCTAATTTTGTGTGTGTGTGTGTGTGTCTGTGTGTCTGTGTGTCTGTGTGTGTGTGTGTGTCTAGATGTCTTCAGTGAATGCTTTGACAAGGTCTCTGGAGATTATAACAATTTCCAAAAGAAGAGTTATGTGATACGTACATTTACGGAAGGAAGGAAGGAAGGAAGGAAGGAAGGAAGGAAGGAAGGAAGGAAGGAAGGAAGGAAGGAAGGAAGGAAGGAAGGAAGGAAGGAAGGAAGGAAGGAAGGAAGGAAGGAAGGAAGGAAGATTTTGAGCTCTTCAGAACATCCTATCATCAAGCTAGGTATTATGAAATTTGGAAAGGGCAGCAAGAGCAGAAATGTTCAGCTTTCATCCTGGCCCAGTTTTATGCATGGAGTTAGGAGCTACAGGGTTGGGAGCCAAAATGGAGAGTGCAAGTTTGTGTTTCTGCAGAAGAGCGATTTTTGCATGTAGTTCATGAAAGGCAGTGGTAGAACTCCCTCCTCTGGTGGCAGATCCTGCAGCTGTTCATGAAATTATCCACCGCCATTTTAAAAATGGTGTGGCCAAAGAGTAAAACTAAAAAGTAGAGTTGGGTAAACTACTTCATCAACACTAGCAAAGTCTTGCAACATCTTAAAATGATCTGCTTTATTGCAGCTCCTCTTTTTGTGGAATTCTGAATTTTATGAAATTCTGAAATCCAGTCATACCATGAACTATGCTATATAGTGCAATAGTGTAAGCTACAATGAACATGTTAGCCTTTAAGGTTCTACAAGGTACTTTTGTAAGTTTCCCCCATTATCTTGCCTCCTTTGTCTTATATATATCTAGAAGAATTCTCAAGTATTATATTTTCAGATCTAGCAACAGCATCTTTGAACATTACCGAATGTGAACATGAAACAGCCTTCAAGTTAAATTTGGAAGCGATTTTTTTTATTATTCATATTCAGAAAGAAAAGAGATACTTCCAAGAGCTGGTGTTAGAGACAAACTAAAAGTAACCTTTAGGTGTTATTACTCCTCATCCACCACCATTGTCATCCCCCCCCCTTACCAGTACATTGCAGTGAGACTCTGTTATAGGGGAAGTGAATCAGTATAACAAGGTTAGAACCCCACCATTATGAGCTGAGGGGCTGAGCTCTACTCATAAGTTTCTCAAACAAATTTATTTCTGTTCCACCTCCATTTCCAAACTTCTCTACTGGTACAGAGGACAGAAAATATCGCAATTTAAAAGAAAAGAGGCATTCTTCTCTGACAGAGGTAAATCTCCAGAGCAGGCCTTTTAAACTCTCAGTTGAGTTTGATCACTGGTGCTTAAGACGGATGGACTCAATTTCCCAAACTGCTTATACAGTGGTGCCTCGCAAGACAATTGCCTCACGGGACGAAAAACCCGCAAGACGATTGGTTTGTGCGATCGCTATGGTGTCTCACAAGACAGTTTCTTCTATGGCCATGCTTCACAAGACAGGGTTTGTTTTTGTTTGTTTGTTTGTTTGTTTGTTTGTTTCGAGACTGATGCCTCGCAAGACAAATACATTTCATTCGTCTTGCAAGGTTCCCATAGGGAACCTCACTAGATGATTTTTTCGCAAAACAGCGATTCTCGCAGAATGAATTACATTTGTCTTGCGGGGCACCACTGTATCTATGAAAACCTCATCCAGATATTCAGCTTGAAAGTACATAGGGCTCAAATGGTACTGGTGACATGTAGATGGAGGAAGACCCTACCTCTCGCATCCCACCTCACCTGGAAGTTCTGCTCACTTTAAGGGTTCAAATCAAAGGTCTACATGGGAGCTGAAAGCACATTCAGCCAAACATACTAATAGTGTCACTATAACTGCGCACTGTGACGGAGAAAGACTGCTGATGCTGGAACACTGAAAGCATAATCAGATCAGCATAGTTATATCACCTACACAAACTTTCACACTGAATCCATGAAGGTCAAGAGCAATGGTTCCCAACCTTGCATCCCCAGATGTTCTTGGACCAGAACTCCCAGAACACTTTCACCTTCAGAACTCCCAGAAGCCTTCAGATGGGCTGACCAAGGTTTCTGGGAGTTGTAGTCCAAGAACATCTGGGGACCTACGGTTAGAAAAACACTGGTATAGAGAATTTCCAAGTAGCATGAGGTTGAGATGCATGTTTCCACCATCCTTTGAGCCCTTCAAAGGATGGTGGAATAGCTTCAATTGGTCTAAAGCCACAAAAACTAGTTCCAATTTCCATTATATTTGGCATAAGAGCTTGGAGCCGGAGCCATACTGGCTGGGGGATTCTGGGAGTTGTAGGCCAAAATGGTCAATTATTCAAGCATGGTTAGAGTAGACTCATTAAATCAGTGGGCCTTTGGTAAGATGAGTCACAGCAAGGATGATTCACAAGCCGGTAACACAGACAACAGTCTTCCTAGCCTTGCGTGAACTTCTCAAGATACATTTTTCTACATATCGCAGCAGGCAAGAAACGGCTGGGATTTTGGTTTTTCTTCCCATGCCCCGTATGAATTAAGAAAGTCAGCCATTCGCCCCAGCATCTTGCCTGCAAATGTACTGCTTTACATAACATCTGGCTAGTCAAATCTCTCCTCCTCCGAGATGAGCTCTGTCGGCTGCTGGGAAACTCAGAAAAGAGACAGAACCACAGTAATTGATGTCAAAAAAGCTCCCATCCTTTTGGCACTGCTGGGCTGGATATGACACTACAGATTGTAATCACAGCTAATACTTAAGAGCCAGTTCTCACACAGAGTCGCAGCCTGAAACCCAGCATTACTCAAGCAACTGGAGGGAACACTTTTCATTTGGTGACCTTTCATAGGGAAGAAGGCAGACTTCCTGGCTTCCTCTTTGTCAGTCAACGTGTCGCTGTGCTGGCTCTTCTTCTTTCTCCGCCTCCTTTTTTGCTGCTGCTTTCCAACTTCTCTCCCCATCTTTGAGCCTCCCTTCCTTTCCTCCCTTCCCTCCTACCACATCTTCACTCACCCAGGATGAAAGGCCATCTAGTTAATAATATAAAATGATTTTGATTTTATGGAATTATATAAGCTAATCAACCCAGACCGTAAAGAGAACATCCGATCTCCATTAAAGAGAGGTTGCCCTGTCATTACGCATCTCCGGCTTGGAAGTGACAAGTGAATGCCAATCTTGACAGCCTCATAACATTCCCCCCTCCCATGCAGAAAATGTTCCCAGAAAAGAAGAATGGAGAGGGGAAGAGAACGATTTGTCAAGAGCATGCAGCAGAATCGGCCTAGAAAACTGAGCAATCAAATATTATGTCCAACATTGAGGACTATTACTTCCCTCTAGGGCTTGAGAAAGCTGCTTTTTTACAACTACAACTCCCACAGCCGAATGATCATGCTAGATGAAGGTTTCTGGAAACCGTAGGAAACAAAAAAAAACCCACGTTTTCCAAATTTTGCTTTCTCCAGGGTTATGGGAGACATCATTCAGTATTTGTAGCCTATAATTTGCATTTATTTATTTATTTATTTATTTATTTATTTATTTATTTATTTATTTATTTATTTATTTATTTATACCACGCCTATCTAGTCATTTCGACCACTCTAGGCAGTCATAAGGTGCCACATTTATTTATTTATTTATTTATTTATTTATTTATTTGTTTATTTGTTTGTTTGTTTGTTTGTTTGTTTGTTTGTTCGTTTATTTGTATTGTATTGTATTGTATTGTATTGTATTGTATTGTATTGTATTGTATTGTATTGTATTGTATTTATACCCCACCTGTCTAGTCGAACGACCACTCTAGGCGGTATAGAGTAAGAAAGCACTGAAGTCTCTTTTCGGATAAGAATTTATTCAAAATTTCCACATTTATTTGTATTCCAGATGGAATGAACCTGAAACTGGGAAAAATACTGAAATGTAGGAGAAGCTGAAACTAATGCACCTATCCAGAAAGACAGCTTGAGTGTAGTTCTGACTATGTTTTCAACAGTATTACTGCTCAATAAAAATTCTTGTAAAAATAATTTAAGATGGGCAAATGACACCATCTTATTGGCAGAAAGCAGCAATGACTTGAAATGATTTTTAGCAAAGGAGAAAGAAGAAAGTGCTAGAGCAGGACTGCAGTTGAATGTTAAGAAGACAAAAATCATGATTACAAGAACTGTACAACTTTAGTGTTGACAATGAAGAAATTGAAATAGCTGGAGATTTTGCAGACCTTGGTTCGATCATCCAAATGGAGACTGCAACCAAGAAATCAGGAGAAGACCGAGACTCAGAAGGGCAGCAATGAAGGAATTAAATAAAATGATCAAGTATAAGGATATGTCACTGGAGACCAAGACCAAGATCATCCACACTCCAGTATTTTCAGTCACCAGGTATGGATGTGAAAGCTGGACAGTTAAGAAAGCTGACAGGGGAAAAATATTCATTTGACATGTGGTGCTGGAAGAGAGCTTGGCAGATATTCTGGGCTGCCAGAAAAATGAACAAGTGGGTCCTAGATCAAATCAAGCCTGAACTATCTCTGGAAACAAAAATGATGAAACTGAGGCTGTCCTACTTTGGGCACATCATGAGAAGGCAGTGCTCTCTAGAAAAGACAGTAATGCTGGGAAAAGTGGAAGGCTGCAGGAAAAGAAGAAGACCAAATACGAGATGGACTGATACCTAAAGGAAGCCACAGGCTTGAATTTACAAGAGCAGGGCAGCTGAAGACAGGGCCTATTGGATATTGCTCATTCATAGGGTCTCCATGAGTCAAAGGCAACTTGATGGCACATAATAACCACAACAACTGCTCATTGAGGATTTCTGCATTCTCCTTTCTCCCCTCTTGTTCTTCATGTGTAAGTCCTAGCAAACAAGCACAACTGAGTGTGAATAGCTGTACTGTACCTATTTGCTAATAACAGAGGGTTGGATTTAAAAATTTTTTTACTAAACATCACTAACCTGCTCATTTGTGTACAGCACTACCCCTTGATCCAGGTAAACTTTGTTTCTGTTTCTTGGTCACAATGGCGTATGAAATTCCATTGGTGTCAAAGCAATAGAATATTCCTGTATCCACACATTGATCACTTACCATTTTCCAGCACTCCAAAACTGGATGCATTCAAGAGAAAATTGGACAACCATCTCTCAGATCTGCTTTGATTTGGATTCCTGCCTTAAGCAGGGGTTTGGACTCAGTGACATTTTAGGCCCCTTCCAACTCAGTTATTCTTTGAGTCTATGATTCTATGCCAAACCTTCTAGCTGAGAACATGCAGGAGCAGATTTACTATGCTTGAATGCCTGTTGCTGTGCTCCTGTGTTGTCTTGTTTTCTATTTTCTTGCAGCCATGGCTAACATATTCTAGTTACAGAACACTTTCTATAGAAAGTACAAGAACTGCACATATCACTTTTGAGTTTCGAGCTGTACTTTAACGTGGCACCAGCCAAATCTAATTTAAGAGATAATGTCCATGAAATAAGGCATTATCGCAGGGTCATGATTTCTCCTGCTGCTAGATAAATGCAGAAGCGCAGCCAAGTTTCTATTTCAAGGACAGGAGACATTGATTGTGTGACACTTTTCTCTTCTGTGCACAATAATTGACCAGTGCCAAGCACATGATCACAGTTCTTCCTAACAGCGGCTGTTCATACTGCAATGATCCAGGTATCTCAGGTAACTGCAATTGTTTGACTTGGCTTCAGGAAAGGCGCAGTCTCTCTTTGGACATTAACAAACATTTCCATGCATGGTAATAATCTCTTGGTAATTAAACAGTGCCATCTATGCACAAGAAGTAAGTACAGTGGTGCCTCGCTTACCGATTGCCCCGCATTACGACAAATCCACTTTATGATGATCTTTTTGGAATCGCAATTGCAATCGCAAAATGATGGTCTAAATGGGGGGATTTCGCTTAGCAACGATTGGTTCCCTGCTTCGGGAACCGATTTTCGCTTTACAACAATCAAAAACAGCTGATCGTCGGGTTTTCAAAATGGCCACCAGGTGCTTAAAACGGCTCCCGCTGTGCTTAGGGACAGATTCCTCGCTATACAGGCAGCGAAAATGGCCACCATATGGAGGATCTTCACTGGATACTGAGTTTTTACTCTATTGGAACGCATTGAACGAGTTTCAATGCGTTTTAATGGGTTTTTTATTTTGCTTTACGATGTTTTTGCTTAACGGCAATTTTCCTGGAACGGATTATCGTCATTAAGCAAGGCACCACTGTATCAGAAGCATTTGGGGTAAACTCAAGTTTTGCAGAAGTGACAAACAAACTCCTCTATGGATCCGGGGAAGACCAAACATGCTGATGAAGACTGAGGCAATGGGAAGATCACTTTTGAGGGTCAGTATTGAAAACCCGGAAGGGTGTGGAATAGAAAGACTATTTTGGAAAAGGACATAATTTGCTCACTGAAATCTTGAACTCCACGCCGTAACACTTTTATGTAGGCCCTGCTTATTGATAATGGTCAGTCATCACCACCGTCTTCAGTCACAAAATGGAGAGAGAAATAAAGAAGACAGAGATGGTAATCTTTATAAATTTCAACACACATTCTACATGATCTTGTCTGGTCGTCCGCCAACCTGTAAAGCATAGCAGGGATTCAAACACCTAACCCTGAGTTCCACAACCAGGCGTTCCAACCTACTCAGTTATAAAAGCTTTTCCACTTGATCCACAGCACTCTAGTTATTGCTGGTCCTAATGTACAATTCATCAATAAATAAAAATGGTCTGCCAGTAAAAATGATATCTGTTTGATGATCTCTTCTTATTACATTTGCTAGCATTCAGATAAGGGAGTCTATCTCTGTTATGCCTAGGTTCTTATTCTTACACTTAATCCTGGACGGTTTGTTTCTTATTCCCTCTGAAAAGGTGTTTTAGCCTGTTTTCCTCAGAGCTGTGTATCTGGTCCTTCCCTTCCTTCACAACCTTCACTCCATGCACAACTAATGCATTTTTCATGCAGGGAAAGTTCACTGACAGCATCATATGCGAGAAAATCTGTAGAAGTGCTGACAGGCCCTAAACAGAAGTACTCCAGGTTTTAAAGGCCTGGCTAACTCATTCCTTGTTCTTGACGACAGATTTATCACCTTGCAATTAACATGAGTTTTAAAATATTTATTTTGAACTGGACTCATTCCATCTGTGCTGATTCTGTCACAGCCTGGGATGTAAACTCAGGAACCAAAGCAGAAGCGGAAGAGGGAGAGGAATAGTCCTTATCATCACTATCATCATCATGATCATCCTGACAGATCTTTATGTGTCAGTGAGTCAGACCCTCAGAACATCATTCCATCTTTCTGGACCATCAATCACAGATCTTGTTAAGAAACTTTGTACGACAGCTGTTCCCAACCATGGGTCCCCAGGTGTTCTTGGACTACAACTTCCAGAAATCCTGGCCAACAGAGCTAATGGTGAAGGCTTCTGGGAATTGCAGTTCAAGAACATCTGGGGAGTTAAGGTTGGGAACCTCTGCTCCACGACATTGTCTACAGCTAACAATGGCAAAGTTGGCCAAGTGTTCCCTGGGTAAGTATAGCTGGAATAGAATACATGAGAGATTCACATGTATTCCTCAGTAAATTCCTTGTGTTGAATAGGCCAGATAAGGATCTCATTGCTGTCCTTTGTCTCAGAGCTTGGAAAGTTACTTCTTTCTCGAATTAATTTGTTTCTATTCCTCTTTACAGTTTTGTAAAGCAATCCATTCCTGTGACACTTTGCAATATTCCAAAAGTAATACACTGTGTTTCTTATGCTGCGCTTCTACTTCTTTATTACTTTCCTTTTTTGGAGGAGAGCCTTAGCACTGACAAGAGAAGGGGGGAAACCTGAAAAACTCTCATCAGATTGCCTCAAGCAATGCCTTTAAAGAGTACCTTTGGAAAGTAACTAAAGCTAGTACTTATAGCAGTGGAATTAATTTCATTCCTTTTAGTTGTGTTACTATGTAATTCATTATAGCCTCATGATCCCCAAAAGCAATTAGTTACACTTGTAATGTTTTCCTTCCATGCTCTGCTTCATCCAGTGGTTACAATTAATGGACCGTGGGACATTTTGAGCTGACAGACATTTGTCAGTTGATTCCACACTTACTTGTACTAGATTAGGGCTTTTTTTTTCAACATAAACTCTCTTGAATGCACCCTTTTCAACAGCGACAGATATCGGTGAGTCCCTCACTTCCTGGCATTCTGTCTTCATGTAAAACACACAGAGATCACTTGATACTACAGTTTCCTCTAACTGTGGAACATCCTATTCATGGATCTCTCTGATGTCAAATCAAACCATTAGCAAGGAGCATACTTGCTCTAGATCAGAGTTGGAGGAGCTGTGGTCTTCCAGATGTTTCTAGACTACCAAATACTACCATCACTGGCAATACGAGCTAAAATGGGTGACAATTACAGTCCAACAACATCTGGAGAACTGTGGATTCCCCATGCCTTGGATTCCAGTGCATGTCTTCTTATGTCCATACTGGGTGAACCATGCATTGTTGCACAAATATTGCACATAGATACAGCAGAGGGTGCATTATATACAGAAAGTGGTAGGTTTAATCACTGCCATCTGCAAATAGAACAATCAAGTAATAAGTGACATGAAATGCCTCTGCTATAGAGCCTTTCAGAGACGTGGTGGCGCTGTGGGCTAAACTGCAGAAGCCTGTGCTGCAAGGTCAGAAGACCAGCAGTCGTAAGATCGAATCCACGTGACGGAGTGAGCCTCCATCCCTTGTCCCAGCTCCCGCCAACCTAGCAGTTCAAAAGCATGCAAATGCGAGTAGATAAATAGGGACCACCTTGGTGGGAAGGTATCAGCATTCCGTGTCTAAGTCGCACTGGCCATGTGACCACGGAAAGATTGTCTTTGGACAAACGCTGGCTCTATGGCTTGGAAATGGGGATGAGCACCGCCCCCTAGAGTCGAACATGACTGGACAAAAAAAAATTGTCAAGGGGATCCTTTACCTTTACCTATAGAGCCTTTTAGAGCTAATGTGGTGCAGTGAATAAAGTGTCAGACTAGGCCTCAGGAGACTTGGGGTCAAATCACTGTTTAGCCATAGAAACTCATAACAGGGTTGCTATGGTGAACATCTAGCATACCTAACAAACTCTATTAGGTATTCGCGAAGGCTTTCATGTCCGGGATCTAATGGTTGTTGTGGGTTTTTCAGTCTATTTGGCCGTGTTCTGAACGTTGTTCTTCCTAACGTTTCACCAGTCTCTGTGGCTGGCATCTTCAGAGGACAGCACTCTGTGCTCTGGTGAGCATAGTGTTGTCCTCTGAAGATGCCCGCCACAAAGACTGGCGAAACGTTAGGAAGAACAACCTTCAGAACTCGGCCAAAGAGCCCGAAAAACCCGCAGCAACCAAACTCTATTAGGGTTTATTATATTATTATATGCCATGTCAGAAGCAACTTGATGGCATACGACAACACATTGAGACCAGTAGCTGTTTAGGCTAAATACAGCTCATGTAGCACAGACCTGATAGAAGTCAGACATATGTGATCTGTCCTTGGTCCTGAAACAATGTACTCTGATTTAAGGTATTCTTGAAGGCTCTGATTTCGTTTAGCCATGCCATGGATGAAAACTGCTTATTTTTACTATGTTTGAATATCTAGCTCACCAGTTCCCCAACTGGGGAGTGTGGCCCTGGGGAATATGAAGAAACTCAGGAGGTTTCTTCATATGAGAGAACTCGTGAGGTTCTCATAATGAACAAATATTTTCATCACCTTAAACAGATTTCTGTGGTAGATATTTCTTTTCTAGAATTCAGGATGTCTCCAGGAAAAAGAAAACCTTACTTGTGCTTATCATTAATTGTAAATTATTTTCAATTATTTAAGTTATTCTAAATTATTATTTTTTTAAAAAAAATTCCTGATCATTTTAAATTTTAAATGATGAAAGTGTCATTATTGGGTGAAGAAATGAGAGAATGTGAGGATTACCCAAAACCAAAAGAAGGTGTGACGCTGAAACATTTGGCATTACTCAGCATTCCAGTGAAACTAAATTCAGTCCACAGTTAGATTAAGATCAAATTCTGCACAACAGTAAAACCCAGTTTAATCTGGCATCGTGGGTCATGCTGTAGCCAGAACGGTGCCTCCGGAAAACCCATAAGGAGGGTTTTAAGGCAATAAGCTATCTCTACTGCTGCCTCCAGTATTCAATATTCAGTGGCTCATTACCAAAGTTGAAAAATATTATTATTTGTTTGGTCTGGGGGGTTTTGTCTAGTAATTTCTAAATTACATCCACAATTTTCAGGTTGCTCTGGTTTAGACATCCTGACCATTGCACTCCAGAAAAGAGTAACCTTTCCCATCACTTGCTGAATGCCTTTGTGTAGAGACTGCAGCTGTTTTTTTAACATGCTGCACTGGAAAGGCAAACTTTCACAAACCTGAAGAGAAGAGAATCATGCATGACAAAAAAGATTAAAATGTTGGAAATGTTCCGTGTCAAAGGAAGGAGGGCATGGATAGCATTTTCAGACATCTGAAAGCATCATTCAGCTGATAACAGGAGCATGCACAGCGCACATTAGAGAGCAGCTTGGCTGCTCCATGGGATTCAGGTTGCTCACTGATAGCGTTGGTTATCCAAGCTATTTCAATAACAGACTGTGCCAGTTACATTCTCTAAGCTACTTCCTAGGCTGTTAGGAAGCCCCGTAGGGACAAGGGACACAGAATAACAAGAGCTATTAAAGTAAGAAACAGGGAAAGAAAAAGCAACCTTTATGGATAATTCATTGTTTTTGTTGCTGGATTTTAAGGGAAATGGGTGATCTGTGCCTTCACAGTTGAGTCTCTGCGGGTTGCTTTTTGTGCTCCAGGGTACACATACCCAAGAACAAAATCCACATATTCACATCAAATATGAATGCTGCAGAGATGTACTACTTGCGTCTTTCTTCCCATCCCATGGGGATCCGTCGCCTGTAGAAGAAGCCAAAAATGTCCAGTGTAGTCAAATCAAGGTAGATAAAGTCCAAGTAAAACAGAGACAGTCAAAGTCAGATCAAGGTACATGAAGTCTAGGCAAAACTGGCAAAGTCAAATCTATGGGCAAAGGCAAGGCAAGGCAATCAAAGTCAAGGCACAAAAAAAGCACAATGGGTGTTCTGTAGGCAAGGAGTCCTCTTCTAATAGGGGAACTGTCAGAAGGAGATGATGTCTTACCACAGAGCTAAAACCAACAGAAGCTTGCTGTAGACTGACAAGCCCTACACTGTGCTCAGTTCTATAAGGCATTGGTCCCCAACCTTGGGCCTTCAGACGTTCTTGGACTTCAACTCCCAGAAATCCTGGCCTGCAGAGGTGGTGGTGAAGGCTTCTGGGAGTTGTAGTCCAAGAACATCTGGAGGCCCAAGGTTGGGGACCACTGCTATACTGTATATGTTCTCCAAGATTTTCCCAGGTAGAATTCTATGAGTTCTTCCCCACAGACACACCTATAGATACCTACACTACACTACACTACACTACACTACACTACACTACACTACACTACACTACACTACACTACACTACACTACACTACACTACACTACACTACACACAGCACTGTGTGAATGCAGTTTTTCAGCTACTGTTACGTAGAAACAAAGAGAATTACCAGAGCAACCAGTGCAAAGAAATAGAGAACAACTAGAGGGGGGGAAACCAGAACTCTCTTCCAGAAGATCCAGGAAATCAAAGGGAGATTTAAGCTTAGATTAAGAATCCTGAATGGCCTAAAGGGAAGTTGACCATCTGATCAGGAGAAAATAAAGAGAAGGTGGAAACAGTATATTGAAGGGGAATCCTATAGTGAAGAACCTGCAGCAAACTGAAAATGAAAGCTGCTCTGAAAGCACTAGGAAGAAATCAATCACCAGGGATAGAGGAAATACTGATAGAACTATTTAAAGGCATGGAAACTGAATCTTTCAAAATCTTAAAAGAATCTGCCAACAAATATGCAAAACAATGACCCACAAACCGGCAACATTCCCTATACATTCCAGTTGTCAAGAAAAGAGATGCCAAGGGGTAAAGTAACTATACAACCATTGCTTTAATTACTCGTGCAAGCAAAGTGATGCTTAAGGTTTTGACCTTATACGGAGCAGGAAAATGCCTGATATTCAAGCTGGATTCCAAAAAGGAAGAGGCACTTGAGGTCCAATCACAAATATCCACTGGCTGCTGGAATGGACCAAAAGTATTTCAGAAGAAGATCATTCTATACTTTTTAGACCCCAACAAAGCCTCTAACTGTGTGGCTCATGAAAAACTATGAGTTGTTTTGAAAGAAATGGGTGTGCCCCAGCACTTGCCCTGATGTATAATCTGTATTGTTGGACAAGGAGCTAACATTAGGGCAGAACATGGAGAGACGGAATGGTTTCCTACAGACAAAGGTGTCAAACAAGGGTACATTTCATCCTCTTATCTGTTCAGTCTGTGCACAGAACATATCATTATTTATTTATTTATTTATTTATTTATTTATTTATTTATTTATTTATTTATTTATTTATTTATTTATTTATTTATTTATATGCCACATTTCTCCCAACAAGGAACCCAAAGTGGCTCACAACATTAAAATTCACACAATTTAAAAACACAATACAGTGGTGCCTCGCTAAACAGTTACCCCGCATAAGTTTTTTCGCTAGACATTGACTTTTTGTGATCGCTATAGCGATTCGCAAAAACAGTGATTCCTATGGGGGAATTTCGCTGGACAATGTTTGGTCCCTGCTTCGCAAACCGCTTTTCGCTATACGACAATTTTGACAGCTCCCTCTGTGCTCGCAAAATGTGTTTTTGGGACCTAAGCTTCACAAGACAGCGATTTAAACAGCTGATCGGCGGTTCGCAAAGCGGCTTTCCTATGGCCGATCTTCGCTAGACAACGACGATTCTTCCCCATTGGAACGCATTAAACAGGGAAATGCTTTTCACTAGACAATGATTTAGCTAAACAGCGATTTCAGTGGAACGGATTATCATCGTCTAGCGAGGCTCCACTGTAAGTTAAATGTTAAAAGATAAATTAAACAATATGTGATTTAAAATACAATTAAAAGATTAAAACATGAAAACATAAAAAAGATTTAAATTATCTGCTAAAATGGGGTTCAGGGATTCAGTTATAACTGTTAAAAGCCTACCTGAAGAGATGGGTCTTTAGGATTTTTTGGAAGGATAAAAGGGAAGGGGCTATCCTGCCACAGAGAAGGCCCTCTCCTGTGTCCCCATCAGCTGTGCTTGTGCTGGCAATAGGACTGAGAAGAGGCCTCCTCTGCTGATCTTAATTGCAGAGAAGGCGCATATAAGGAGATACAGTCTTTCAGGTAGCCTGGACCCAAGATGTATAAGGCTTCAGCACTTTGAATTGGGCCTGGAAACGGACTGGTAGCCAGTGCAGTTCTTGTAACAGGTGCATTATATCAGCAGTCCCCAACCTTTTTAGCCCCATGGACTGGCTGGGGAAGGCCGGGTACCCCCCTGTGCTTGTGCTTCTGCGCATGTGCGAAGGAGCAGGGGGTGCTTGTGCGGAGACACACTTGCTTGTGCACATGCGCAAAGAACGGTGTGGCGCTCAGGGGCACTCGTATGCATGCGCGAAGGGGTGAAGGAGTGGTCACATGGGCATAGGCACACGCGTGAAGGCGCAAACAGGCTGTGCGGGGGGGAGTGCGTGCAGGGGTGGGGAGGTTTGTCTCCGCGGCCCAGTCTGGCTCAGGCCACAGACCAACACTAGGCTGCGGACTGGGGGTTAGGGACCTCTGCATTATATGCTCCCTGTAGCTGGCCCCAATATCATGTTGAAAGTCAGATTAAACAGAGATGAAGGAAGGGTGTAAATTGGGGGAAGAACCACCAGTAATTTAAGATATGCTGATGACACCATCTTACTGGCAGAAAGAATCAAGGACTTGAAATGATGTCTGATGAAAATGAAAGATGAAAGGAACAATGAAGGACTCCGGCTGAACATTGAGAAGACAAAAATCATCACTACAGAAAAACTACCAAGTTTAACTTGGACAATGAAGAAAGAGAAATTGTTAAGGATTTTGTATACTTTGTTTCAATCATCAAATTGGAAAAAGTTCAAAGGAGGGCAACGAGGAGGAAAAGGCTGAAAAATTGGGCATGTTATAATGAATGAATGAATGAATGAATGAATGAATGAATGAATGAATGAATGAATGAATGAATGAATAAATAAATAAATAAATAAATAAATAAATAAATAAATAAATAAATAAATAAATAAATAAATAAATAATGTTTGCCCTTGAGAAAAGAAGACTGAGTGGTGATACGATAGCACTTTTCAAATACTTGAAAGGTTGTCATACAGAGGAGGGGCAGGATCTGTTCTCCATCCTTCCAGAGTGCAGGACACGCAACAATGGGCTCAAGTTAAAGGAAGCCAGATTTCAGTTGAATATCAGGAAAAACATCCTAACTGTTAGAGCAATACGACAGTAAAGTCAGTTACCTCGAGAGTTGGTGAGTGCTCCAACCCTGGAGGCATTCAAGAAAAACTTAGATAATCACCTGGCAGGTATGCTTTGATTGTATTCCTGCCTTGAGCAGGGGGTTGGACTTGATGGCCTTTGTAGGCCCCTTCCAACTTCACTGTTCTATGATTCTATGAGACACAGAAGGGCAGCAATGAAGGAATTAGAAAGGATCATCAAGTGTAGGAATGTGTCACTGGAAATGAAGGCCAAAATCATCCACACTATTGTATTCCCAATTACTGTGTGTGGGTGTGAAAGCCAGACAGGGAGGCTGATAGGAAGCTGATAGGAAGAAAACTGACTCATTTCCACATTGGTGCTGAAGGAGAGCTTTGCAGATACCTTGGCCTTTAGGAAAGACAAAGAAGGGTTCCTAGAGCAAATCAAGCCTGAACTAACTCTGGAGGTTAACATGTGGGAAATGAGGTTGTCCTACTTAGGGCACGTCATGGGAAGGCAAGGTTCTATGGAACCAAAGACAATAATGGTGAGAAAGGTGGAAGGCCACAGGAAAAGGGAAAGAGCATATATGAGATGAATTGACTGTGCAAACAAAGCCATAGTCTTGAATTTGCAGCAGCTGAGCAGGGCTGTGAAGGACAGGCCAGTCTGGAGAGCCCTCATTCATAAGGTTGCCATAAGTTGGAAGCAACTTGAGAGCACATAAAAACAACAACAAGAGCAACAACAGCAACAACAAAGCTCAACCATGTTCTTTCATAACCCTATATAGGTAGGGCTAGGAAAGAAAACTGCCTGAAACTCCAGAGATCCCTAGACAAGGCTAGGAAAGAAGCTTGCCTTAAATTATACTGCCAGTCAATACTTGACAATACTGGAACCAATGCTATAAAACTAAGTATAAAACAATTTCCTACATCCTTATCCTTCAATCATCTTTCTTCTTTTCATGATAAGCTGGTTCTAAGAGGGAAGTCTCGCTGGTCTTTGATTTCCTTTTCATACCCACTATTGCATCCGCGCTCTAATCCATATATCCTTATTTACACACACCAACAGGCTTCAGACAAGGAGCAGTGTGTGAGAATTTTGAGAGATGAACATCGATGGGTTGGAAGGCTGAACAAACAGAGCAAGCTGAGGAATAGGCACAAGTAGAAATATCTTTTTAAAAATAATGGCTAAGGGCTGTATCACATGAAAGAGGGGGAAAATACAAGAGAAGTAAGTATTTAAAGCAGAAAGAATGAAAAAGAGAGAGAGAAAGCGGCTTTCAAAAATGCCAACTTTCTTGATGGCAAGTCAACAGGTTTCAGATCAGTAAGGTCCTTCTTTAGGGACAATCATTTAAATTCTAAAATGAGGCTAAACAGTTCCCAGAAAGGTGTCCATGCTTCTTGCACCGTCAAGAAAACCACATAGGAAAGAGTCTTCCTTATATAGCCAACTGATCCGAAACACATTGGGCTGTAATAAATTCTGATTGTTGGCATCTTCAAAAACCAGTTTCTTTTCTTTTTTGCATTTTTTAAAGCTGTGTAAGCAGCAACTGATTTCTTTTCAGAGCAGAGAAAGGAAAAGTATTTTTCTTTCCCTTTGTCTGAGTTAACTCTTATGATGCTCTTTGCTTGTATGCAGTCACAGTACTGGTGGAGACACTTTTGACTTACTGCTGCTTCTTGGAGACTGCTCCCTTGGTGCATAAGAACATCCACTGCAGGAATTCTTGCAAGTAGGTTGTGAGAAAGGGAAGCAAGAAGTCAAATTAAGCACGAGATGGAAAACCTTCCCCACCAGCAGATCTACTCTAAAAAAAAGGGAAAGAAAGAAATATGCTCCAACTCTTGGACTGGGAGGCTGGATATCTACTCAGAAACCAAGCTATTGAGTCAAGACCTCAGCTTAACATTTCTGATAGCAAGCCTGCAGCAAAATGGGCACCACTGGGGAAGAGAATTAAAAACCCCTATATCTAATGCTAGGAAAGGTTAAAGGCAATATGAAAAGATGAAAACCAAATACTTTACAAGATGGACTGACTCTCTAAAGCAGGGGTCTCAAACTCAATTTATCTGGGGGCCGCTGGAGGCAGAGTCTGGGTGAGGCTGGGCTGCATCAGATTTTCCACATCAAATGGAGCAAGAGCCCAGGGAAGCCACCTAGGAGTTTCCTTAGCCCAGCTGGGGCTCCGAGGAGGAGGAGGAAGCACCACTGGGTGCTGAGGCAGCCGCTGGCCAAGCTGGTGCTGCGGGTGCCAAGAGAGAAAGAGAGCCAGAGAGCCACTTCCCTGGAAGAGGTGTTGGCGGCAGCTGCTGTTGGTGGCGCTGTATGAGGCGCTCTTTGAGGACAAGCTGGGAGCGAGCTCCGTTCTCAGGCATCGCTCGACAGTGGCTCAGGCGCTCGGTGAAAAGGGCTGGCAGCGCACCTCGCTCACTGGCTGTCCCCCAAGACAGCGCCTCTTGCACCCTCCATCCGGAACTGCAGCCTGCCAGCCGGCAGAATACTCAGGGTGCAAGAGGCGTCATCTTGGGAGAGAGCCGTCGAGTGAGGTGAGCCCTTTTTTTTTTGTTACTCTTTGACAGCAGAGGATGTGTGGGTGCTTCAGGGGGACAGGCAAGTAGGGGGCCGCAAATTATCATCCGGCGGGCCACAAATGGCCCCCGGGCTGCATGTTTGAGACCCCTGCTCTAAAGGAAGCCAGAGGCTTGACTTCACAAGAGCTGAGGAGGGCAGTTGAACACATTTTGGAGATGGCTCATTCATAGTATTGCCATGAATCAGAGACAACTTGACAGCACATAATAAGAACAACAACAAGGTATTTGAGGAGATTCTAGGTTTCTCTGCACCACAACCCAGATGTGGAAGTTTTGACCATGGACCTGGAATATGGTGTGTAACTTCCAACCTATGGAGATGTTCTGGAGAAAATGCCTGGTTTAAACAGAAAGGTTCCCTAGCATTCCATTTTATCACATGCAATCTATCTCTTTTTCAGTCTTTAGATCTGAATATACTGTACTAATGTCAATATTTCCTACTGAATATAGCAGATACTTGTTGAGACTGGGAATAGTGCTTTGTTGAAAGCTTACTATTGACTGGTGCTATGCTAGACTATAGATTGTTTTCATCTCTTGATACTCAGAGAATGCACAATGCATTTGCATAATCTGAATTTGGGACTTAATGAGGATGAATAATGGAAGATTACTTTTTTTAGAAAAATACGTTTTTATTAGTTTTTCAATCTATCTACATTCGGTTCATGCTTATCAAACATTGTGTTACATGGGTTGCCCACAATTATTTCTTTTTGCGTCTTGGTGTTTTCCCAATTATCCCCCCTAATTCCACACATCTTTCAATCATTCAAATTGTTCATGTATGTATTTTAGTATACAATATTGGCTGTTATCATAATATTACTCTCATAATAATGGAAGATTTCTAAACTACTTCGAGCTGATGCTTTCCAATAGATTATAACTATAGAGGACTCTGATAACTGCCCACTTCAAGAGATCACATTTTCTGGTATTTAGGTCCTCATCCATTGTGATGAAAGTCAGATTATGATTTGACTCCTTTCTGGGTCACAGAGCATCACCAGAGGGGGAAACTTTAATGAAAAAGATTTGGCAATTTACATGGTTATTAGTTCTACTGGTTAAAGAAGGAGAGAAAACAGTCCTCGAAGTAGGATTTACTGATTGTTGACCCTAATTAGAGTGTCACAGGGCAAGTGCTAATGGCAGAAAGATGGCACGCCCAGAGGATAATGAATAGATTGTATTCATTCTGCACCTACAGATTAGAAGTTAATCTAGGCTCGAAACTGGATTTTGGGTAAATATAATGAAGAGCCACATACATTCATCAAGCTTCAAATCAAGGAAGTTTCTGGAAGAAGGCTCCTCTGCACAATTTATTATCTTCTGAATAAAAGAGAGTCTGTAAAGTATGCATGGTGATCAGGGCTTTGGACATTTACCCTATTGGAGTACAACCCTTAAAATCCCATGGTCAAGAGATTCTGAAAGCTATAATTCACAAGGGCAAGTTTCCCATGCTGCAGTTGACCACTAGGCATGGGGTCTGCAGAATTCATGGACTAGAGCCCTCATACGTCTGTAGCAATTCCTCCAGACAGACTTTTGGATGCTTTAATCAAAAAATCAAAGGTTTCTGTCCTCTAAAGCTGCCGGCCACAGAGACTGGCGAAACGTCAGGAAGAACAACCTTCAGAACACAGCCAAAGAGCCTGAAAAACCCAGAACAACCATTAGATCCTGGCCGTGAAAGCCTTCGCGAATATATTAAGCCCTCTTGAAACTTATCCAAGACCTGCCAAAAGAAAGCAAACACAAAGGTCAAGGTATAACCACATTCTAAAGTTATATTGCTTTTAACTGCCATGGCTCTAACCCACAAAAACCTGGATTTGTAGTTTGATGAGGTACTTTGACTTAGGGGTGGGATTTTTTTTTATTTCTTGGATTACAAATCTCATAAATCTCCACTCTATGAGTTCTGCCTAATAGTTTGAAACCTAACTGTGGCTCACCTGGAAGAAAGGCCTCAACTGGAAGGCTTTGAGGCTCAGCTAGGCCTAGCTCTACTCAGACTTCCTGCTTCTGTCCCAGTGCTAGTTGGGAGCTTTCTTTTTGATCAGGAAGTTAGGAAGAACTAGGCCTTGCTAAGCTCAAAGCCTTCCAGTTGTGGCCTTTCTCCCAGGTGAGCCACATTCAGGTGTTGGCAAAGAGTCTGTCAGATAGAACTCCCAGAATGGAGAATTATGGGATCTATGGCCCAAGAAATCAAAACATCCCATTCCAACTTAGAATTCTTTCCTATTTCAGCAGAGTGCACTGTTGTTCTTTAACATTGTATTCTCAATCTTCACCCAACTATACCTCCAAATGGTTGTTGTGGGTTTTTCGGGCTTCTTGGCCATGCTCTGAAGAGCACGGCCAAGAAGCCCGAAAAACCCACAACAACCATTAGATCCCGTCCGTGAAAGCCTCCGCGAATACATTATACCTCCAAATCCTCCTCAGGATAAAGTCACCGTAGTTACAATGGTTCCACTGCTATAATTATGTGGTGTAGTTACACTCTATGATATATTTAATGTTCTAGTGCTTATCTAATTAACAATCTACAGTAAATTCTGGCACCCCCTGCTTCAGTGTAGAGAATTTGTTTATCAGCTATTTAATCCTTGCCATAATGGATAAGCCACATTAGGTGCAAAATACTTGGCTAAAGACACTGTCGTAAGATATACTCTGTTGCCATCTAAATCCTTTCTACCTTCTCAGTGTTTTAATGTGTGTGTGTTTTTATACCTAGGGGTGGGAACTTCTTTCGTTTCATTATTCCTGTCATTTTCGTCTCAAAAAATGCTGGCATTTAAACTGATTCTGGAATGGATCCAAAATGCTTTTTTAAAAATTCTCCTTCCCCCTCCCCCACTGCGTTTTGAACATGTTTCATTTGTGGCATGTTAATAGGTGGGTGTTAGTCTGGATTTTTTGCAACAATAATACACCGTCCCCAAATTAAAGCATTAATAATAGGTAAAGATGGCTCCACTATTAGCTGGAGAAGGCAGCTGCCTCAGCCAGCAGGGTGCTCGAAACAGCTAATTGCATTGTGTGCTCACTTGCCATCGCTTCACCTCCCTCCCTACTCCGCATCCCATCTTACAGAAACTTTGGAGGCTTGGGGACCAGACACACTCGTGTGTGTGTATGTATGTGTGTGTCTATTGCATTGTGCAAGTCAACACCTCACACAACCACAGGACAAAGTGGCAGGCAGACACTCATACGCTAGCCATGGGGAGTGCTTCTTTATATGAGAGATAAGAGAAAGAAGCAAAGTAGGGGTGTGGGCCATGGCTGAAAAGACAGGTGGACAAATGAAGCATTGGGCAGACAGGTGAGGCAGTGTGGCCATGGTAGCATCAGTGGGGAGGTGGAGAGGAGGGAGTATGAGGCAGCAAAAGTGGGAATGATGGGGTGGAGGTGGCGCTTCTCTTCCTGCCACAAGCTACAGAAGGCCTTGGGCTAACCCAGACAAACAGAGATTGTGGTCCCAATAAAAGGATACACAACAAGCCAAAGCTTATGGAAGAGGAAATGTCGTGGTATCAGACCTGAGGCATTTGACAACTGTTTTCCAGATACATTTGGGCTTAAAAACACACCCTTAAGGAAGGGCATGATCCCAGCTAGGGTAGACCCACTAAATCAATTGCTGAATGGTATGTCAACACTTAACCTCAATGTTATTGATTCACTGGGTTGACCCTAGTGGGACTTGCAATGGGATTTATTTCCTGGTGATGTAGGTCAGTATCGTCTTTCGAATCGTGGAGTGTGATAGCCCACAGATGGAGCACTCCATTAAATCACCATCACGGCGTTACACAAGCCTGAGATTGCCGTGTTAGGCAGAACAGGGTGTTGCTCATGCACAGCAGACGTCTTCCTGTGCCAGTTCACTTGAAGTCCAGCCCTTTGTACCAACTGGACATTTTGTGTGTGGAAGAGATTTGAAGGACACTGGCTCTATGGTCTGGTCATGCTCCAAGAAAAAGAAGAAGTGTCATTTTGCAAAACCAGGATGGGCAAATTGTAGCCCATCACCTGGATGTGGCCACCTAAGCAGGTAGTAATACCTTTTGTTGGCTGAATCATGCTTCTCACAACACTTTCCAGTTAATGCCGAAACGAGAAAAGAGAGTGCCTTTATATTCTCAGAGTTTTTTTAAAAGTTCCTTTTCTGGGACTATAGCTAGCTATACAGACTTAGAGATTCCGGAAGTTATAGTTATAGTTTAAATAAATAAATTCTCCAAGTTCTGCATATTCTGTTAAAGTTTGGGGCTTCTTTTTACTCCGAAAACAGCGTAAGTGAGGAACTAGAAGAGAGACAACCAATAAACCTAGTTTTCTTAAGTCATTACCAAATGTATTATTTCTGCTATCATCCTACTGCCATTGTTATTTTCTTCGTAACTACCAAGCCCATCTCTCATCACAGAACTCAAAAGTAAAAACTGTCAATATTTCCTAAATTAACAGATTATGATTCCTCCGTCATTTGCTTTTATATGTTCTTTTTTCCTTTCTTTGGGTTTTAACTAAACCCCCAGTCTCCCAACCCTAACCCCAACCCGTGTGTGTGTGTGTGTGTGTGTGTGTGTGTGTGTGTGTGTGTGTTTATTTTATTTTATACTACCCATTTGGCAGACAAGGCGACCTTGGGCAGTTTACAACACAACATAATCGAAAACAATTTAAAAACAGTAAACATAAAGAATAAACATAGTAACTTTTAAAAATCAAAATTAACTTTGGTACACATGGACAAAACTATATAAAATTAACTGAAAATGAACGTGACTTAAAGGCAAGGTGGGGGGACTGATCATTTGAACTCTGAGATAACATTTAGAATGTTCTGCTTGTGAATCTGATATCTGATTCTACACTTCATTATATTTCCATATGTCTGACAAAGTGAATATATTCCATGAAAGCTTACATTAAAATATAATAATCTTTAAGGTGCCACGTGTTTTTCTCTCTCTTTTGTTTTGTTTTGTTTCTTTCGACTTTGCCTGATAAACCACCTGATATGTAGAACAGCATATGCTGCTCGTCTCATTTGGCTCATGAAAGAGGATCACTGCTTCTTTAATACCTTCTTAATACTTCCAGGGATGGGTGATATTTACTACCTCATTCAAATGGGAAGTTCCACATTTCGTCAAATTCAAATTTCATCACTATGTCCGCGCTTTGCTTCTTTCATGGACTTCTGGTAGTGAGGTATGTCAGTGTTTTTCAGGATGGTAAGTTACACCGTTATAAAGCCATTAACCTTGAACAGCCAGGTCAAGGAACATTCTGAAAGGAACACCTGATCCAGACCTGCAATTAGAGTTAAGAAGAAAGGCCTAAATCCATTTGCCAACTCCTAGCCAGAGATAACTCTTCATCGCAGGGTTTCCTGTCCAGTCACACTTAAGCACCTGTAATTCAACTCGTTTTTTCTTTTTTTTCCCAACAACTTGGCCTCAACCCACCCACCCTCTCCCTTTTTTCTGGATGGGGGGAGCTTATTTTTAATAGAGACTCTGACTTGCGGCTTGGGACTCAGGATTTGGTACCAAAGATGATGAGCCAGTACTTCTTGAAACCCCTTATGGATTTCACTCATCTTCTCTGACTGAGACTACCAACTTGGGCGAAAGGGGGTGGGGGGGAAGAGCAGGACTGTCACTGTGCATTCCAACGGGTTTAAATATTCATGTAGAAAATTTAAGAAGCGTTGGTTCACATTTTTTCCAGTTCATTCAATCATTTTGTGTAAAGGCTCTCAGTTCATATCAATAACTTTGTTCATCCCTCTCGCACCCTGGAAAACCTCAAAAGATTTCCAGTGATTAAACTGGCGATCGGATAGATATGCATAGCTAGTTTAAATTGTGGAGGATGATCCTGTGATACTTCTCATCTTGATGGGCAAATTTAATGCTAGATTAAGCAGTAATAACATAGCCTTTGCAGAGTCAGCTTGGTAATTGACAGTGTAGAGGATCCTTTTCATGGAAATTCAATGAGGAGGTAATTAACAAAGCAGGTATCAGTCTCCTTAAGGTGCTGGTGAGTGCTCCAATTAATTCTAGAACCATTCAGGACAAAATCGGACAACCATCTTTGACATCTGCTTTGATTTGGATTCCTGCATTGAGCAGGGGGTTGGACTCGATGGCCTTATAAGCCCCTTTCAATTCCATTATTCTATGGTTTTCTCCCTATGATTGAGCGTTGGGAATATATATATATTAAAAAAACTGGGTCATGGTATCTGAAATAAGCCCAGCCTCCTCCCTGTCTTGAAATTTAATTTTACTCCAGGCTCAGCTTTGTAGGTTGGAGTACACGGCTGTGGAGCCAGAAGTCAAGAAATTGATTCCTCAACTTATCTACCAGGAGAGGACCCAGCCTGTGTAGCCTTGGGCAAGCTGAAGAGTCCTAGAGTATCTCCGGTAGAAGGAACTGCAGAACCGTTCTGAGTACATTTCAGCTGGAAAACCCTTAGAATAGTCACCATAAGCTGAAATTGACAGTCAGGACCTAATTATTACTGTATACGCTGGTAAAAGAGCTTTGATCACATCCTGCTCCCGGAACAACTTTCTCAATTTTGTTTTGTGCCTGAGAGCAGAAACAAGAAATCCCAGGTGGTTGGTGTTTTTTTTTTTTTTCCCATCCCATGCCTGGCATGCTCACCTCCTCTCCTCAGCAAAAGAGAAAAAAACAGTGGGTTCTATTAACATGCCATCCTCTGCAGGCTGCAAATCATGAGGCTGACCTCCTCCGTAGGCACAACACTATCTGCATATCAGATTATTCCAATGTATTATTTATTATTTTATCCCCCCCCCCAACATGCACACACATTTGTGCTAAAGAAGGTGGCCTGCTGTTATTGCATTAATGTAATCTACACGAGATCTCCCTGTTACTGCTGGCAGCCTTTTCCTCATCCCACAGACTCTGCAAACTGCTAATTAACTCTCCATTATGATTTCCTCCCCCCTCCTTTACCAAAGAAAAGCTAGATGACACAATTCAATTAAAATGACAAGAGAAGAGCCTGAACTTTCATGTTTCACTCTGTGCCTTTCTTTATTTCTCCTTGAGAAGGTAGTCCCAGTGTTGCCCATATCCAATAAACTAAAAAGAAGAAATAGATTTGGTTCATGTTTCAGCACCATTCCTATTCCCTACCTTGAGTTATAACGGGTGGACCTTTGGATTTGGTCGGTTGGTTGCATTATATCCTACCTTTCTTCAAATGCAAGGACACCAAACTAGAAGTCTAAAGGTGAATAAGGCCAAAGGTATCCAAAGAAGCATTTGCTTTCCTCATTTACCTTCAATTCATTTGCAGAGAATCTTGGCACTAGTTAGGCATCCTTCAGTCTTGAGAGACTATGGTAACGTGCTCTGAATGGAGGACTTGGAACAGCGTCTAGTGTGGCTGAGAAGGCCAATTCAAGAGTGACAATCCCTTCTACACTGAAGACAAATACAATCTGTCCCCTGTCCAGCTCCCTGGTTTTGCTGGTTTCGGGATGGCCTCTTTGCCTCGGTCTGCTGAACAAGGGTCTCTTCAAATTGGGAGAGGCCATGCTGCACCGCCTGCCTCCAGGCTGAACGCTCAGACATCAAGGTTTCCCATCTGTTGAGATCTATTCCTAAGGCCTTCAGATCCCACTTGCAGATATCCTTGTATCACAGCTGTGGTCTCCCTCTGGGGTGCTTTCCTTGCACTAATTCTCCATACAAGAGATCTTTTGGAATCCGACCATCAGCCATTCTCATGACATGCCCAATCCAACTTAGACGTCGCTGTTTCAGTAATGTATACCTGCTAAAAATTCCAGCTCATTCTAGGACTACTCTATTTGGAACTTTGTCCTGCCAGGTGATACCAAAAATCCGTCGGAGGCAACGCATATGGAACGTGTTCAGATTCATCTCCTGCCGTGCACAAAGGGTCCAGGACTCACTGCAGGACAAAGATGTGCTCAGGACACAGGCTCTATAGTAAAACACTTTGTAGTTGTCTGACTGAAAATATCCCAGTCCAGTCCACTTAAGTTCATTGACACCGAACACTGCAATGTTTATGCATTCCATTTCTTGCTGCTCCATGTTCCATTTGTATGTGTTGTGCAACATTGGACTATCCTTTCATTTGTGAGCACGTCAAACACTAGACAGACTTTTGGCTTTAATCTAGTTGCATTGAGACCTAGCTCCATCCAATCTTCCTGTTTCTAAGCGCTAGCTGAGAGCTTTCTGCTCAAGAAGCTAGGCTAGGTAGGCCTCGAAGCCTTCTAATTTTGGCCTTTGTCTCAGGTGAGCCATATTTTGGTGTCGTTGGGGTATCTTCATGTGAAGGGGAATGACTCGATGCACATAAAATCTTTGGATTTTTTTTTTTTACTTACCAAGTAACTGTATAGTGACAAGATGAGTGGAATGGAGACTATGGCAGGATATAGGCACCAAAGCTCTGCTGACATCAAGTAAGATCTTCCCCAGCTACAAAGCAAATTTCACAACTTAAATGAGTGAGCTTCTCAATATTTGTTCTGTATTCTTTTTTATATCTATATTAAAATATTTTCGATATTTCTACTTCTTTTAAATAGTTTTTTGTGTCTCCATTTTTACAAAGTTTTATTTTTTTAAAAAATTCTGCCCCCATTTTTAGAATTACCTGATGGAATGTTGACTTGCTCTGCCAGCACAAGACCATTGATGCACTCCCATGCAGCAATAACCAAGACATTGCTATTTTCATTGCCGGGGCCTAAGCATTACAGAGCCAAACAAAACACCCAGGCAGAGGAATAAGTTACTTAGCTTCAAAGTGTGCCCTGGGTTATTCCTCAGGATCATGAAAACATTGTGCTCAAAGACCATCAGCATATTGTGCAATGAGGCAGACAGTATCTGTAGCAAATACAAGAAAGGAGCTGTGCTTTGTGAGGGAAAGCCTCCGGCAGTGGTCCCATAGGGGTCTCCCAGCATGTTGTGCAGGAAGGAACATGGAGCCCATTGTGCTTAGGAGGAGGGGGAATTCCCTTTTCCTCCCATTTGTTTAATTAAACATGTTCAGAAAATCCACATGGTTACGGAATGAGCAGTACTCCATCTCTCTGTCTCACACACACATCCCATCCTGTTTCTCACAGATTGTGTCTCATTAAAAAGTAAAGAGCAAGTATTGGATAGAAATGTCAGTCTCAAGTAAGCCCTCCTTTATATAATAATATTCAGCTAGGTTAGTAGGTTTTCTTTCATTTTAATTTTCTCTCTCTTTCTTGTCCTGAAGCTGGCTTGTTCTTCCAATTAAAGCATTATACGTGCTGCTGAGAGGAGGAATGGAGAGATGTGTTCTCTATGGTGGGGCCATAGAAAAGAAAACACAACTGACATTGACGGTTGCTGTGGGTTTTTCAGGCTCTTTGGCCATGTTCTGAAGGTTGTTCTTCCTGACGTTTCGCCAGTCTCTGTGGCCGGCATCTTAAGAGGACTGGAGTAGGAACTCTGTCTGTGCTAGGTTGCTGTTTGTTGGATAGTTGAGTATTTCTAGCTGTGGGAACAGCTTTTGTCCTTTTCAGGAGATATCAGTGTGATCAGTGTGTTTTTGTTGTGATAAGGGGGGAGAGATTATCTGTCACTGTGATTGATGGATGTCATTAGCTGGTCTTTTTTGTGCAATGATCCCTGGTCCTTGTGGCTGGGTAGAGTTCGTTGACCTTTTGCAGGCTGTATTTTTCAGTATTGGAAGCCAGGCCTTGTTTAGTTTTAGGCCTTCTTTTTTGTTGAAGTTCTGTTGATGTTTATGGATTTCAGTGGCTTCCCTGTGCAGTCTAACATGATGATTGCTGGTGTTGTCCAGTACGTCAGTATTTTGAAATAGAATTTCATGTCCAGCTTGTTTTGGGGCATGTTCAGCTACTGCTGATTTTTCCGGTTGTTTTAGTCTGCAGTGTCTCTCATGTTCTTTGATTCTGGTGTGAATGCTGCGTTTTGTGGTTCCAATATATACCTGTCCACAACTGCAAGGTATCTGGTATACTCCTGCAGTGGTGAGGGGGTCTGTTTTGTCCTTTGCTGACATTCCTAGAATCAAAAGAGAAAAGCAACCTCATCTTGGGCTAGCACTGGTAAAGTTCTTGCTAGCACTGGGCTTTTGTTAGCCCTGGAAGAGAGAACACAGAAGGCCCCAGGTTCAATTTATAGCATCTCCATTTTGAAGGAAGAGGAAATGGGTATTAGGGGAGATCATAAAATGCTGCAGATCCTCAAATGGAGACAGTGCTGGGCTAGAGGGGCAGAGAGCCTGGCCTCATGGCAATATAGGCAAGTATCGCCTTCAATATTTGCACCAGCTGCAGAAACTGCCCCACAGATCTGATGATATGTGTAGTGTTCATGGGTACCTGCCTGATCAACATGACGCAGTGAGATCTCCATGAGAAACACTTCCACTCTTAAAGCTTTGTGTGCATGATAAAACACAATCCGTTTTATCTAGCTGAGTTAAAGAATTTATTTCCAAGACGAGTGGTCCCTCAAGTGGTGAAATGGGTGTAATCGTCAAAACACATTAAAAAGAGAAGCATGTGAAAAGCATCAAGGCTGCAACTGGGATTTAACAATGCTCCTCTTTTTAATGGGCCACGGATTCTCACAGGTCAAATTCTGGAGTCCTACATAACAGAGAGGATCATATTACTAGGGAGCTGATGTTGTAAATGCAGGCAAGACTCCTTGCTTTGAAGACATCTTTTGGCTCTGAAACCTATAGTCCTAGCCATTCTGTATCACTCAGCATTTGCTACCAAAGATGGAAGAAAACCAGTTCCATTAAGTCCTACACCTGACCCAATGGTAGAACCCATATTGTGCAGAGCTTGGAAAAGTTGCCTTTTGGTACTACAATTCCCAGGATCCCCTAATCTACATTTGACTGTTGGCTTATCTGATGAGAGATGAAGCTCAATAACATCTAAAGGGCCACAGGTTCTCACCCCTATTCTGATATAATTTCATCATCTTGGCAAAGTTGACTTTTTTGGACTTCAAGACCTAGAATACCATAGTGAGAATGGCCACTCTCCCATGACAATGAACTACACTGGCTGAGGATGACAAGCGATGGGGCCAACAACATTTGGTAGCTTCCACATGTGCCTTCCAATCAATATAAAAATGGAAAGATTCCTTGTCTTGTTGTTGTTTAGTTGTTAAGTTGTGTCTGACTCTTCGTGACCCCATTGACCAGAGCACGCCAGGCCCTCCTGTATTCCACGGCCTCCCGGAGTTGGGTCAAATTCATTCTGGTAGCTTCGGTGACCCTGTCCAACCATCTCCTTCTCTGTCGTCCCCTTCTCCTCTTGCCGTCACACTTTCCCAACATCAGGGTCTTTTCCAGGGAGTCTTCTCTTCTCATGAGATGGCCAAAGTATTAGAGCCTCAGCTTCAGGATCTGTCCTTCCTTGTCTTACATCGGTTAAATAAATTTATTATTTTTAAAAAATAGTTTACTGGGTGCTAAAATCAAGATCTAAGCATACTGCAAAAATGGCTTTATAATGGCCTTCCCAGCAGTAACAGTGGAGTACATTTACACTTAACCTACTGTTCACATCTGTCCACTAACTAAGGGGGTGGGTGGCTGCCAAATTTCCAAATAATGTTATGTTTTACCCAGCAAGGTCCTGCGAACTCCATATTATAAAAGAGCGACGTTTGAGTCCTTATAATCCCAGACAAGTTACAAGACAATTGCAATGTCCACTAAATAAACACTCCTAATAGATGAAGTCGAAAACTGTTCCCTGCACTCCACAGCTCCCCTATCAAAACTCCAGTCCCATCTTTCCTCCCTTATCTGATTCTCCTCCATATTCAGTAACCTCTTCTTAACATCTGTCAATTTGCAGCTAAATCTGAGTACCTACCCTAACCCAAATAGTAAAATAACCCTAACATGATCTAAGTAATTTGTATAGTTCTGCTGGCACTGAGGTCATGGAATTTGATGGGCGGGGTTGTAAGCTTCATGTTGTGTTAAATCAAGATCTCTCTATACAATCAGCTGCACATAGATGGCTGTGAAATGGAACATGTTATTACTTCAGTGTGTAAAAAGAGCTTTGGGATGCATTAGGTAGGATAACAATTTTATAAGGGATATGAAGTCCCATGCTTCAAGATGAAAGTCAAGCGCTAATGGCTAGGGTCAAGAATAAACGTTCCCCTTGGGCATGTTAGTACTTAATTGTCCATTACAGCAGTTTTTACACCTTCCTTCAAAAGTACTGTATCCCTCTCCCAAGTTTCTATTAAAGAAAATAACCAACAGCAGACTGTTGACAGTCTGTTTCTCTGACAGCCATGAGGCCATCTCATTTGGAAGGAAGGGTTTTTTTACATTTTGCCTGACTTCAGCCTTTATGATTTCCTGAACTGGTAGACGGTTGGAGTCAATGGCTCTTGGGCTCTACAGTTTGATGACTCTATGGCTAGAATCCTACCAGTGTTTCATGTAAGGATTGCAGAATTTGCCATGGCTAATTGTGGCTAATTGGCAAGGTGCAAGGATGTATCTCAGTTTTGCAATTGAACACGTGATGAGGCATGCAAATAAAATGACACCTTATGATCAGTTAGCCACAATTGCCCATGCCATTTATGCAGACCTTCCATATATAGCAATAAGAACTGCTGGATAGCTCAATGGTTTAGGTATCTGGCTGCGGAACCAGTGACTGAGCTGTTCCCCTTTTTTGAATTTGTGGGGACAAGGGCTGAACTTGATGATCCAGTTTTGTAATTTGATGATGATGATGATCATGATGATGAAGAAGACAAAGAAGAAGATGAAGATGATGAAGATGATGATGATGATGGTGGTGGTGGTGGTGATGGTGATGGTGATGGTGATGATGATGATTCTGACCTCTGTTTCTAGGACATTTTGATTCCCTTCCCATCTCTATCTGAGATCTACTACCTCAGCTGTCCATTTGTGAATAAGTACAGTCATGCCAAAGTTAACCAAAGTTAATCTAGTCCACCTTTCTGTTCGTACAGAGGCTAACGAGGTGCTGGTGGGAAACCCTACAGGAGACCTTACCTTCCATGAAATTATGTAATTCCCCCTTTTAAAACCATATAAATGGGTAGCAGTCACTGATTGCCTACATGCTGAAATCACTTTGATTCACACCACTACAGTCTGAAATAATAATGCATCCAATTGATATGGCTGGGAAGAAGTCACAGTTGAGTGGAAACACCTGCACCTTGCATTCAGGAAGTCTCAAGTTTGAATAAGAACATAAATGCAGAAGAAGCAACATCAGCTCAGAGTTCAGCCAGTGCCTGGAGGAGAACTAGCTGAATGTTGGATTGGAGCATCAATAGACAATTTGAACTACAGAAGAACAGAAAAACATCTTAAGTGGGACTCTTCATTTTCAAGATCTACATGCAGATTGGTGCTCTTAACCTATTCTTATTTCTACAAGACCACACCCTCTTCTTTTTGGTCCTTTTTCTTTAAATGGAGAGGCAGACTTGCAGACACAGAACCCAGCTTAGGGGACATCAATAATCATTTAGAAATCTTTCTTCCCACAGCATCCTAAATGAATTTTCTGAGTTAATAGACAGCAATGTTTCCCTTTTCCCAGTAGTGATTATTCCTCTACAATAGCAACAAGCACAGTACTCGGCTACCACACTCTGCCAATACAAATACCAAAGAATCTTCACCCAGAGTCCCTTCACCATTGCTGATTGTCACAGTTGAGAGACTGAATGGCAGGCAGAACTGTGTAGGGCCTGGCTGGGTCCCTTTAGCCACTGACCCAAACAACATGACAAGCAAGGGGTGTGTGAGAGCGCTTTTGTCTGTGGAGCAAGAGGAACTGAATACCACACTTCTCCCTCTGTATGGAGAAAGACAAAATGACTATGATGCCGTGGGAAAGCAGAGATTTCCAGATGAGACCAAATCTCCCAGGTTCAGTGTCATGCCGTTTGCACATGGCTTGCACATGGCTGGTTGTGAGTTTTCCTCAATCTGCCTTGCTATGAGAATGATATGAAACAACAGAAAAGGCAACAGAAAAGTACAATACATAAAGCAATGCAAGGAATGAATATTCCTGTCAAAATGAATCTAAAATGATTTTAAACAACATTAAGGAGCAATCTTGGAAAGTAACTGGAAGACAGTAGGCGTTATATCGATAAAGCAAGTAATGCTGACTAAATAACTCAGTGAGTTCTGTATCTGGCTGGAGAGCCAGAGGCTGGGAGTTCAATTCCCCCACTGTGACTCCAGGGAGAACAGCCAGCCTGTGTAGCCTGGGGCAAGCTACACAGCCTCAGGATGCGACCTGAAGAAGGGAGTACACTTCTGAGTACTTTCTACCTAGAAAAACCTAAAAAGAGTTGCCCTAAGTCAGATCTGACTTGACGGCACAACATTATGTAAGTAGTTAAAAGTAAGTAGTAAGTAAGTAAAGTAAGTAAGAAATTAACTCTTGAGTGTTCACTGGAAGGACAGATCCTGAAGCTAAGGCTCCAATCCTTTGGCCATCTCATGAGAAGATAAGACTCCCTGGAAAAGACCCTGATGTTAGGAAAGTGTGAAGGCAAAAGGAGAAGGGGGCGACAGAGGACGAGAGGGTTGGACAGTGTTACCGAAGCAACCAACATGAATTTGACCCAACTGTGGGAGGCAGTGGAAGCCAGGAGGGCTTGGTATGCTCTGGGCCATGGGATCACGAAGAGTCAGACACGACTAAATGACTAAACAACAAGAGATGGGCACGAAGCTCAAAAGATACCAGGAAATTCATGAAAAATCACTCTGCTAACAGTAAGGCCATAACAAGCAACAAAGCAAAAGCCAGCAATTTCACAACTTAAATAAATGAGTTTCTGAATATTTATTTTGTATTCTTTTAAAAATATATATTTTAAAAAATATTTTCAATATGTATCATTTAAATGTTTAACGTTCTGTTTGTGACTCCATTTTTACAATCACACATAGAACCCCCTTGCAAGCATTATTTTACTGAGTTTCTCAATATTTTTTTCTGTATTCTATTCTGTATGTTTGAAAAAATATTTGCAATACGTTTAATTCTTTTTGGAAAAAATATTCTGTTTATGTTTCCAGTTTTAACAATAGACATAGAATTCTCCTTGCAAGCATGATTTTAATAGTTCTGTTTGGCCAAAAAAGAGACAAAATGATAGAAAGTAAGCTAAGAGTCAGCCAATTGCTTCCTGATTTACAAGGTCAAAAGCTCAGACTGCCTCAGATGTGGAGATGGTTTCCCCTTTGAAACTTATGTGAAAAGATCATTGAGTCTCAGAAATTCTGGGAGAATGTTTACTGAAGATGCATGGCAAAATAGCGCCTTTCCTGGAGGACTGTTGCATCATTACTTTCTTTAAAGCAAGGCTGTTTTTTATTTTATTCTTTAAAGAAAAACTGTCTTTTCAGTTTGTTCCTGTGCCCCTTCTCTCTAAATATCTCTCTCCCTCCTTCCTACAAACGTATTCAGTGTTTCATTTTGCAAAGTTCCTGCTGGCTACCCTGTACTGTATACAGTGGTGCCTTGTATAACGAGTGCACCATTGAACGATGAATCCGCATTGCGATGCGGATTTCCCCATTGCTAATGCGAGGGCACGCTCGCATTATGATGGGGGAACAGCTGTTCTGTGGCTCCAAAATGGCCGCCGGAACACAAAAAATGGGTGCCGGTACACCCAAGATGGCCGCCGGAACAAAAAATGGGTGCCGGTACACCCAAGATGGCCACTGGAACAAAAAAATGGCCACTGGTACACCCAAGATGGCCGCCAGAACACAAAAAATGGGCACCGGTACACCCAAAATGGCCACCGGGACGCTCAAAATGGCCGCCGGTACACCCAAGATGGCCACAGGAACAAGGAAAAACATCGGAGAACGGTGAGTTTTGGGCCCATTTGGAACGCATTAAACTTTGTTTAATGTGTTCCAATTGGGGTTTTTGATCCGTTTTCCGATGTTTTCCCATAGCGAAGGTTAATCCGGAACAGATTAACCTCGCTATGTGGGGCACCACTGTATATTCAGTCTTATAACAAGGTAGCTGTTTTTTCCCTTCTGAAAGGTCTTTTCTGAGAATCAGCCTTTCAGCCCCTGTAGCCTGGGCCAACCCTTTCCAAATTAATTATTTCAAAATTTTGAAAAAAGTGAGTGGGCCAACCATTTCCTTTCAAGATAAGCAAGATTGATCTTTTCAATGTATGCAATCTGTTTTAAACTGGGGCATTTAGGCATTGCCTGTTTCTCAAAGGGGGGAACAGTTTTACTTTTTTAAAAACTCTTTCTTTTGCCCAAACGTCTTCAAATTTATCATGGAGCAAAAGTAGACTGTGACACATGTGCCAACCTTGGTACTCATCCAGTTTCAATGTTACATTTTTTTTTTTTTGTTTGGGATACCATCCTTTTTGGAATTGCCTTGTAGAATATTGGTTTGCTTTGCCAGCACAAGATCATTGCTATATTCTTGTGCAGAAATATTGAACACCATCCAATCTTTTTTTTTAATGAGGCCCCCGCAGTAACAGAAGGTGGCAGAGAGAATTGCTGTAAGCCTGAAAGGAATGATATGTCTGCTTCTCCCCGTCAGCCTCTCTCGTCTGGTCAGCATTAAGTCTTGAGAAAGAAGGTAAATCCTGGCAGGTTTTGACTTACAGGCACTGCCATGATTAAGAGTGACAGCTTTGTCAAAATGTCAGTCTGGATATAGTGACTTTTGAGATGTGGATTCCACCCTACAAGTCAGAAACTGACAGCACGGCAACTGCTTTCTCATCACTAAAAAGTTCCACACCATGCATTTCTAGAAACACTACCCATTGCTTTTCTTGCCATTTCCTGCTTGCCAATACACATAAGGAAACAAATTGTGAAAAGTTTGAAGAAGACTGTCTTTCTTTTTGCTTTGGCTGGGGCGGGGGGGGGGACAAAAGAGTGACTTACTTGGGGGGGCAAGATTCCAGACTTCTTTCTAAGTGGGTATGCGCTGCAACTTAGAAAAGTTACTTTTTAAAAAACGACACCTCCCAGAATCCCCAGCCAATGTAGTCCCTGCATGGGAACTTTGAGAGCTGTAGTACGTAAAATTGAAGTCATAAAGTTCTGTGCCAGACAGGTGGAAATTAGCAATAGTGTCCTCACACGCTTTTAATAATTTCTCTGAGATTAAGTGGATGGTTACCATTCATTGCTGTTGGAAGAGCATAGCCTGGAATTTACAAGCAACACCACTTCCTGTAATTAGTTATTGTTTTGAAGACAGATGGTGTAATAAACTTAAATTGTATAAGTAACATAAAGAATAGGAACTACTTGTTGCTGTTGTTTAGTCGTTAAGTCATGTCCGACTCCTCATGGCCCCATGGACCAGAGCATGCCAGGCCCTCCTGTCTTCCACTGCCTCCCAGAGTTGGGTCAAAGTCATGTTGGTAGCTTTGATGACACTGTCCAACCATCTCATCCTCTGTTGTCCCCTTTTCCTCTTGCCTCCACACTTTCCCAACATCAGAGTCTTTTCAAGGGAGTCTTCTCTTCTCATGAGATGGCCAAAGTATTGGAGCCTCAGCTTCAGGATCTGTCCTTCCAGTGAGCACTCAGGGTTGATTTCCTTCAGAATTGATAGGTTTGTTCTCCTTGCAGTCCAGGGGATTCTCAAGAGTCTCCTCCAGCACCACAATTCAAAAGCATCAATTCTTTGGTGGTCAGCCTTCTTTATGGTCCAGCTCTCACTTCCATACATCACTACTGGAAAAACCATAGATTGAACTATGCGGGTCTTTGTCGGCAAGGTGATGTCTCTGCTTCTTAGATGCTGTCTAGGTTTGTCATCACTCTCCTCACAAGAAGCAGGCATCTTTTAATTTTGTGACTGCTGTCACCATCTGCAGTGATCATGGAGCCCAAGAAGGTAAACTCTGTCACTGCCTCCATATCTTCCTCTTCTGTTTGCCAGGAGGTGATGGGACCAATGGCCATGATCTTAGTTTTTCTGATGTTGAGCTTCAGACTATTTTTTTGTGCTCTCTTTCACCCTCATTATGAGGTTCTTTAATTTCACCTCGCTTTCTGCCTTCAGAGTGGTATCATCTGCATATCGGAGGTTGTTGACATTTCTTTCGGCAATCTTAATTACGGCTTGGGATTCATCCAGTCCAGCCTTTCGCATGATGTATTCTGCATAGACGTTAAATAAGCAGGGAGACAATATGCAGGCTTGTCGTACTCCTTTCCCAATTTTGAACCAATCAGTTGTTCCATATCCAGTTCTAACTGTTGCTTCCTGTCCCACATATAGGTTTCTCAGGAGATAGATAAGGTGGTCAGGCACTCCCATTTCTTTAAGCACTTGCCATAGTTTGCTGTGGTCCACGCAGTCAAAGGCTTTTGCATAGTCAATGAAGCAGAAGTAGATATTTTTCCGGAACTCTCTGGCTGTCTCCATAATCCAACTATGTTAGCAATTTGA
Organism: Pogona vitticeps; assembly: GCF_051106095.1. Taxonomy (NCBI): domain Eukaryota; kingdom Metazoa; phylum Chordata; class Lepidosauria; order Squamata; family Agamidae; genus Pogona; species Pogona vitticeps. The sequence continues at coordinate 11,272,552 of NC_135786.1, read as the reverse complement.
TCTAGAATTCCTTTGCCTCTTCAAAATCCAGCTTGTACTTCTGGGAATTCTTGGTCCACATACTGCTGAAGCTTGCCTTGCAGGATTTCGAGCATAACCTTGCTAGCATGTGAAATGAGTGCAATTGTACAGTAGTTGGAGCATTCTTTGGCACAGCTCTTCTTTGGGATTGGGATGTAGACCGATCTTTTCCAATCCTCTGGCCACTGTTGAGTTTTCCAAACTTGCTGGCATATTGAGTGTAGCACCTTAACACCATCATCTTTCAAGATTTTAAATAGTTCCACTGGAGTGCCATCACTGGCCTTGTTTTTAGCCATGATCTCTAAGGCCCACTTGTCTTCATTCTCCAGGATGTCTGGCTCAAGGTCAACAACCTCACTATCTGGGTTGTCCGGGACATCCAGATCTTTCTGGTATAATTCCTCTGTGTATTCTTGCCAGCTCTTCTTGATGTCTTCTGCTTCTGTGAGGTTCCTACCATTTTTGTCCTTTATCATATCCATCTTTGCACAAAATGTTCCTCTAATATCTCCAATTTTCCTGAACAGATCCCTGGTTTTTCCCTTTCTATTCTTTTCCTCTATTTCTTTGCACTGTCAATTTAAGAAGGCCTTCTTGCCTCTCCTTGCTATTCTTTGGAATTCTGCATTCAGTTTTCTGTAACTTTCCCTATCTCCCCTGCATTTTGTTTCCCTTCTCCTCTCTGCTATTTCTAAGGCCTCGTTGGACAGCCACTTTGCTTTCTTGCATTTCCTTTTCTTTGGGATGGTTTTTGTTGCTGCCTCCTGTACAATGTTACGAGCCTCCATCCATAGTTCTTCAGGTACTCTGTCCACCAAATTGAGTTCGTTAAATCTGTTCTTCATTTCCACTGTGTATTCATAATGGATTTGGTTTAGATTATACCTGACTTTCCCAGTGGTTTTTCCTAGTTTCTTCAGTTTAAGCTTGAGTTTTGCTATAAGAAGCTGATGATCAGAACCACAATCAGCCCCAGGCCTTGTTTTTGCTGACTGTATAGAGCTTCTCCATCTTTGTGTTCACTACCATTCACAAAAAGCAAGCACAGGTGAATCCCAGGACCTGCCTCCTTATTTCAAGTGGTCAATCAACCACTTCCCTCTCAAACACAAAGCATTTGACAGGGCTATTTTTCAACAAGTTCTCTAGGTATCAAAATGCTTAGAAGAAATGGTTGTGAGCACCTCTTTTCATCCATCATTATATGTATTTTGCCTCTTACTTCTACGCATTTCCCCTCTGAATATAATGAAATTGACCACTTCTTAAGCCCTGGGAAACTTTCAGTCTATCTTTTGGCTTAATCATGCAGTAAGGATTTCCTGTGAATGATCCTGAAACCTACCATTTTCCATCCATGGAAATCTTTTATTTTCTACCCTTTTTAAAATGCTCTTAAACATTAAGCTCAAACATCCAGGCTTTCAAACAAGAAAGTCTGCTGCCATGGATATGTATTCATCCAAATATTTCTCTTCACTTAAGGGTCACTTGTGCTTCAAAAGATGGAGTGCTTTCTTTCTTGTACACAGCTCATCACCTTGGTTACCTGCCATCCAACATTAGTCACTTGGTGTCTTTGGCTCCCAGCAAGGGTAGGTAATTATGTCAGCAGAGTACAGCAAGCTGGTTAGATGAACTTCTGGCTATCCATTAGAAGTAATTATTCAAAATTATCATGGTACAGTAGAAGGGAAAGCTTGCATTTTTCATCCAAAATAAAACCTAGAGTTCTGTACAGATGTCACAAAAGGGTGACTACTGGATCTTTTGTATCTCAAGAAGAACAATATTTAAACAGCAAAGGGCTTCACAAGACACATCAATAGATGTAAAAGAAATATACTTTATTACCTATTGGTTACAATTCTAAATAAAGGGTTTTCATGCATTCAACACATTCACACCACATACGTACTTACCCAAGAGAAAAGAATTTTTTATCCGCATTGTCCAAGTTCCAAAGAAAGTAGTTAGTTCCAAAATCCTTTAGGTCCCAGCAGACAAATTATAGTTGCCTGGACCCTCCTTTTATATTCCTTTTAGGCAGTTTTTAGGCAGGGCATGTGTGATAGACATTTCTTTGTCTCAGTTTGCTTGCTGGGCATGCTTGGTAGAGATTTCTTTAGATATATGGTCCTTATCACTTATTGTGAAGTATGTAATGTTTAGTATGTCTTCCATCACTTAGTGGACAGGTGTGGAATCTGCTTTGCTCAGGAGGATCCTCATACCAGGGTGTTCTTAATCCCCTTGAATCTACTCCCAGCAGCAAATGTTTTTTGTCAACTTAGTTCAAAACATTCACAGTTCAAAAGTTGAATCTCTCACAATGAGGGTTTCTAGCTAGAAATACAAAGTCCCATAGTTCCTCTGGTTCTGTTGGTCTCCATCTTTGTGTCCTATCTCTCTCTCTCTCTCTCTCTCTCTCTCTCTCTCTCTCTCTCTCTCTCTCTCTCTCTCTCTCTCTCTCTCTCTCTCTCTCTCTCTCTGGTTCTTCACCTGATCCAGGCCAAACATGCACACATCTGACACAGAAGGTGCTGGAAATGGCTTCTAACTGGGCACGTTTGCTGGAGGTCAACATGGAGTAACCTTCACAAGCCAGCCAACCACCACAGAAGAAAAGAAGAAGAAGAAAACCTATTTCCTTGAAGAAGGGAAAAGCGATTGGAGTAGAAGCAACCAATGGAAAACAATCTACATGTGATCCCTCAACAGAAAAAAAGCAGCAGGAACCATGATAACTCAATCCTGCCTGTCTGTCTATTGCACTCCGCTGATTGCTTTACATACAACTTTGCTGAAATCCAAGAGGAAGGTGATACCTTTAGCAAACCCCTAAAAACTAAAACAAATTGCAAGCTTCCATGGGTAAAATCCCACTTCCTCAGGCTGGGCACCATTCCTTCATGGATAGTGCAGAAAAGTCCATGCTGAATCTGCTCATATGAGGTGAGTTCAGACTTAGGTTGCTTGAAATCACACCTCCCAACTGACTTTACAACCTATGTCTGATCTCACCTCATGCAAGCAGACTTAGCATAGACATCTGTCATGAATTTCTGGGGACTCTGACCCACAATTTTCCTGCACTGTCTCGGGGTGACACCCAGCGTGAGGAAGTGGGATTTTACCCATGAAAGCTTGCCATTTGTGTGATTTTTTAAAAAAAATTAGTTCAATAAAGGTATCACCTTACTCTTCCATTTGTGCAATTCTGAATCACAGTCTTCTCCTAATTTTTTTTCTGAACATTGCTGAAGTTAATCTAACAGAAACAACATTTCTACCACTCAAGGTGTTCATCTCTTTGTTCTCTGCCACTCATGTTCCAGGTTCTCCACAGGTCCCTGCTACTCTCTACTTTGGGTAACAACAGTCTTCTCTGTAACAAGCTTTCTCTGTCTGAGTACTGGCCGATGGAATCTCAATGTGGCCTTTGATTTCCTCATTTGCATTCTTTTGCTATTAAGTGAGTTAAAGGATTCCCTCCCCCGCCGGACCTTCTTTAATAATGTATTGCAAAAGGAGTGCTCGAAAGCATATTGTTTCACATCCTGCTTTCTACCAGCAGTGTGGTGCTGAAGGTGTGACCTCAGAAAGGCACTTTCCTTTGAGAGAGAAGACAGTCAGTTTAAAGGTGTCTTTCTCGTAATCTGTTCAGGAAAGGATTCTAGGGGTACAGAAGCAGGTATGTGGGAAAGGGCTATTGGTCACGTAAAGATCATTCTGCTTCTCATTCCTAAACAGTTTTTTTCCTGAAAGACAAAATGCCCCAGAGCGGTCCTTAGCAAGAGGTGTGGTCATGGAGGCAAAAATATGGCTGGGATGTCAACAAGTTCCTGCTGAAAACGTTTCATATTGATGTGTGGAAAGGAAAGAATGTCTTTAAAAGCCGCAACAAGCTGTGTATCCGAATACAAATAGATCAATAGTTTAGGTACCTGGATGTTGAGCAAAAGTTTGAAGTTCAATTCCCCATTGTGCCTCCTTGACAGAGGATGGACTCAATAACCCATACGATCCATTCTAGGTTTGTGGTTATTATATTATATTATATTATATTATATTATATTATATTATATTATATTATATTATATTATATTATATTATATTATATTAAAGATAAAGGTAAAGGTTCCCCTTGACATTTAGTCCAGTCGTGTCTGACTCTAGGGGGTGGTGCTCATCCCCGTCTCCGAGCCGTAGAGCCAGCGTTTGTCCAAAGACTGTTTCCATGGTCATGTGGCCAGCATGACTAGACACGGAACGCCATTTACCTTCCCACTGAGGTGGCACCTATTTATCTACTTGCCTTTTTACATGCTTTCGAACTGCTAGGTTGGCAAGAGTTGGGACAAGCGACAGGAGCTCACTCCGTTGCATGGATTCGATCTTATGACTGCTGGTCTTCTGACCTTGCTGCAGAGAGGCTTCTGCGGTTTAAGCCACAGTGCCGCCACATCCCCATATTATATTATATTATATTACATTACAAGAACTGCTTGCTCCAACTTCCAGCTGACCTGTGGTATCATCTTGGCATCCAAAGAAACATATCTTCATCCACGAAAACTGAGATTCTTTCAATGAATTCAATTTGGTTTATATTCAAAGTGATTCTGGACCTTTTCTTTTTAAGGTGTGTTGACAATTTACGAAGGATTCAGCAGAGACCTGAGAGGATGGTAGAGGGTTTAGAGGAAAGGCTGAAAAAAAAATCAGTTATGTTTAGTGAACGCAAATCAGATTAAGAGCAAATCTGTTTATCCTTTTCAAATATTGTCTCAGGTGTCAGAAATAACAGGGTTATAGGAGGAGATGATGCTTCCCCCAGTCTAGTAAGAATAGGATGAGAATCAGCATTTTTATTCTATAGGTAATGAGCAAGTTCATGTGTATAATGATGAATGAAAATTACTAAGGAAATTATGGCAGAGTTTGGGAAAGGTTACTTTTTAGGCCAGGCCTTCCAGACTCTCAAGGCCAATGCTAGCAACGGTCTTGAGGTTCAGGTAAAAAGAAAAAAGAAAAAGCAGCATTTCTAATTTCTGCATTCGGGGGATCTCTCCTGGAAGGTTTTTAAGACAAGTTTATCCAGGCATCTGTCCAGACAAGAAACACAGTCCTTTGAAACTATGGTTAGCCCACTGATGCTTTGAGAGAGTTGGTGGACATGCAATGTAGGAAATAATAATACCAACTTGGAGGTCACTGGTTTGAATTCCCAGATGTTCTTGAACCAAAACTCCCAGAAGCCTTCATGACTAGTTGTGTTGGGCAGGATTTCTGGGAGTTGTAGTCCAAGAACATCTGAGGACCAACAGTAGGGAACCACTGGCTTAGATAATGGTTGTAAGTTGGGAACAAGGAATGGTAATTGTTAAATAGTGGGGTTCGACGCCAAATAAGAGCCGCGACACAGTAGTAATTCAACTCGATTTACTGAAGACCAGGAAAACACACACACACACACACCTCATTTGGAGGTTTCCAACCCTCCCTACTCTATTGGCTAATTGCCCAGCGTCTATATTAATTGGGGGAGGGAAAGTTAGCCTCTACAACCGCTGTCCTAAGGCTCCTACTAAAACCTAGAAAGGACCGCGGTGGAGTTGGTCTCTATACATAACAGTAATACTCCAGGATGACACACTGGATGACGTTATGAGAGCAGGGGGTTATACCTTCACCCCTGCCCCTCTTCAGATATCACCTGGTTCACACATCCAACATCTATTTCACCTTCTTGGTACTTCTCTCTGCATGAACACCCATGCAGGTATAAAGTCACTGATACGAGAGTCCATTGTTGGAAGATCGTTCTTTTAGTCGTTTAGTCATTTCCGACTCTTCGTGACCCCATGGACCAGAGCACACCAGGCCCTCCTATCTTCCACTGCCTCCCGGAGTTGGGTCAAATTGTTGGAAGATAGATCCTTCTAATTTTGTTCCAGAGACGTGATTCAGTCAGGCCTTCAGAATGGAGAAATTCGGCTTACAAATGAAGAGTTTGCTTTCCACTGGATGACCAATCGCTAAACAAGGTCAGCTAATTTGCAAACTGTGGGAGGCAGAAAAGGCCCCTCCCATGAGCATCAGATGTTTTTTAACACATAAGGAATTTCGTCTTCTAATTATGGATTATCTATAATGTGCATAGTTGTCAAGGCAGCAGCATTTCAGTCCCAGAGATTTCAGGGTCCAAACTTGAGACGAGGGGTGGACTCTTAAGATGTCACAGAGTCAGGGCAAGCATGGAACTGCTCCAGTTGGTAGAAAGTGGCACGAGGGAAATCTGAGTAAATGGGTCCAAAATTCATGTAAACCCTGGTTAAGAATGCAACATGATAATCCAGAGAGAGGGATTAAAACATGATTTGTTGGTGACCAGCAGACAGGTGGGGAAACGAACCTGAAACCTGTAGTGAGTTGCTATTTTTCCCATTATAATTCACAACTCATCTCACAGATGAATCCATTTTCCCCTCCTCTTCTTGCCCTCAGGTTTGTCTGGAGACTCAGAGAACCACAGCAATCCCCTGATATTTCACCTGAGGCCTTGAGAACTGACAAACTTAGTAAAGTACAGTTTGGTTTTCAGGTAGTTTGGCTTTCATCTTAAAACTCAGACCAGTTCATAAAAATGCAGTGCAAGCTTCTGGCCCTGAAACCCATAGGCAGAAATGGGGACTTGTGAGTCGTGACTCACTGTCAAGTCTGACTCAAGTCACCACAGCAACTCAAATCGTACTCAACTCGAAGCAGACTTTGACTCGACATGCAGCTCAGAACCATTTTCCTGAGTTGTTTTTCAAGGGATGGGCTGACCTGCCGCCACCGCCATCCTGAGAGGCAGCAGGCCTGGGTTCCCTTCCAGGAGCCAGTTGATGCCACTGGCCCACACATGTGCCACCCAGCTGATAGGCGGGTGCATCCGCAGAGGATGGCTTAGGGAAAGGAAGTTGGCCCACTGTCTCTGAGTTTGCACCAGTCTCAGCTGAGTGGCACATGCGCAGTCCGAATCCCGAGTCCCAAGCCTCGGGGGCAGGGCAAAAGGGCTCAAGAATTTGACTCAAGGCTTGTTCAGTGGGACTCAAGCGAAGATTTTCACTCAGACTTTTTTAGATCAGTCTGTCAGGCCAATGAAAAGAGCCTCACGTATACCATCTCAGTGTGCTGTGTCTCAGCCACCAAGGTCCAACGGGCATGTAATCGGCCCTCTTCTGCAGCAGCTGAAATTTTTGACCAGCCTTTAGAAGCAGCCCCATAAAGAATACGCTGGAAGTCTAGTCGTCACTTATAACTGAAACCCTTTGCCTTGAGCAGCTTTGGAGGACAATCACTGAGAGGGGAGGGGCGATCGTAAAAAGAGGTCCCATATGCCTTATCACATTGAAGGATTGAGTTTTGACTATATTTCCAGGTAGAATTTCTTGCGATTCAGGCTTTCAAGGGAACTGACATTGATGTGCCTGGCCTTATCGTTAACAGTAACATCAGACAAAATAATGCCTCAGCATGTTCAAAAGCAACTATTTTGCTCCCCTGAAACATTAGAGATAAAAACCCATTAAGGGTGAACTCGTAATAAAAAAAAAAAAACCTTTATCCCGTGCCTAAGCAACTGCAAACACAATGTTTACCTTTAAGGGGACAGCAATAGTAACCTAAATATTTTTTTGCTTCTTTCAGGTTTAATGCCATCTCAAGACAGCATTAAATTTTGCAACATGTGGTGATGTTTTTCATTGCTACTTGTTTGTGTAGTCCACTCCTGCCAGTTTTTTAATCTTTTATTATTGTGCTGCTAAAAGAACCAGGAAGCCTAATAAGGAGATGGACAGAAAGGGGATTTCCAGGGGTCCAGATCCACTTTTTGAAAAGCAGAACATCTCGCCTGTTTCCCCAAATTGGACGTAGCCAAGGTCTGTACAAGAAAAATGTAGAGATCTATACATCGAAAAGGATTCAGAAGGAGCAGAGTGCATTTCGACTGGCGCTGAACTTTGTCAGGCGTTATCGATTTGATGCTAGTTTTAAATTTCAAGTACTCACACCTAGGGCTGCAGGCTTGGTGTTATTTCCAGTTTGTGATTCAGCCACATGAATATTTAAAAGTTCCTTCTCTTCACAGATCCAGAGGGATCTAGCAGTGGGAAGCTGGAGAGGAATGATTTTGGAAAGGGTGGCGGCCTGAATTCAAATATCTCTAGTGCACAGCTTAGAAAAGTTACTTTTTTAAGACTACGTTGCCCAGATTTCCTTAGCCACAATAGCCAGGAATCCCATTTTTCATGGCTCTAGTGACCTGATTCTGACAGCCCAGGAAAAGGCCAAGTGCAAGAGAGGGGTAACTTCCCAGGAAGAAAAATTAACATGGAACTGTTGTATCCTGTTGCCCTTATACACATCTGTGGAGAGCCCGCTTAGAAAACATGGCATATGCCTGCATGGAAGACAATGCACATTTTTTGGTTATGCAGCTTGGAATTACTGAATTTTTCCGTGTATAAAAAGCCCCCATGTATAAGACACACACACACCCCACTTTTGTAACCCAACATTTCTTTCTTCGTAAGAAAGTGGAGAGGGAAGGCAGGGATCAAAGCGCTTTGATCCCTCCCCTCCTCACTTCCGTGTATAAGACAACACTCCATTTTTAATCTAAAAATTTTAGACAAAAGTATCATCTTATACACAGAAAAATATGGTATATTGAAAAGCCAAAGAAGCGCCCCAAAAGGACAAAAGGGATTTGAGTTATTCTTATGAGAAAAGGTTACAACATTTGAAGTGGGAACCAAGCAAGAACAGACATGCTAAGCATTGCAGGGCTTGGTTTCAGTGAACTAAAGTGGACAGGAAATGAACATTTTTAGTCAGACAACTACAAAGTATTCTACTCTGGAAATGACAAACTCAGAAGAAATGGAGTGGCTCTAATAATGGGGCAAGATGTAGCATAGGCAGTTAGGGGCTATAATTTAAGTTCTGGCCAAATAATATCAGATTCCATGGAAAATCTGTCAGCATAACCATCATTCATGCCTATTCTCCAAAGAAGTAGCCTAAGCTACCTGAAATCCCTCCCCAAATTCCCAGTAAATTTGACAATGATTGATGAATGATGATGAAAAAGAAAAATATAAGTCTTTGTTTTGCTGCCCCAAAAGCGAAACTGGAAGAGCACTAGCAAGCCAGCGAGCAGCAACTGTTCTCACTCCGGAGAGCATGAAGAGAAGTGGGGAACAGCCAGATGGGAAAAGCTCATATGAAGCATCTGTAAAAGTAGATAGACCTTTCAGCAGCGCTATTGGCTCCGGACATGCCAATCCAGGATCTCTGTCCTGATTGGCCAGAGCTTCGAATTGGTACCATGAAGCTCAGAGAGACCCCAAAAGGAGTAATGAATGTAGACGAATATGAACAGATCGATGAATAAAACCGAGGAAATATTCATCAAGCCATACTCGTCCTGATGTAAAATTTTACAAATACAGATTGACGAATATGTGACAAATCGGCTATATTCGTCAGAAAAACTGATCCGTTTTTATATTCGTCCCCATCTCTGGTCTGAACCCATTAGTTGCTTTTTATGCTCTTAGTTGAGGAAGGCCTTTTCTCTTCCTAAGCCAAAGGCTGTGTTGCCTCTTCTCCATCCACATGTTCGAGTTCCACTTTAATTGGGGGATATACTTGGGAATACATCACACCACACTCGCATGTATGCCTGGACATTCCTTCTGGAAGTGAAAAAAGGGAGGTTGGCTCTACTTCTGATGTTCCTTTTGGTGGATGTGAACCCAGCTACTCTCCATCCTGAGTGAAAATACACACACACACACCCAAAAATGTTGCCATTACTGGTCTCTATCAAAATATATATCTGTCTGTTATAAATCACCTCCTGCCTGGCTGTGGTTGTTTGAACCTATTGACTTTCCGAATCTATGACCTTCTCGTTGGCATTTTTAAGTAGCCCTGTTGCTTCCTTGCCTCCTCGCCCCCCTCCCGGCACCCACTACAAAGCTTTCTTCCCTGACTCCCAAAGGGGAGGGAAATATCATGTTTCATGTTTGCTGCACATGATTTATGTATGCAAATAGCAATGCACCTCCACTTACTGCTAATGATGTGCCTTCTTCCTCTAATACCCTTCCCCTCTGAAACAGTGTTATGTGATCAGCCAGCTTAATAACCCTCTCTCCTACTGTCAGACCTGATAAAACCGTAGCTGTTTTTTCCTATTAGCAAATTCAGTGAACTAATACCTTTACATTCTGAAGGGTGGCTTCCACTTTGGAGTGTGTCACATCTCCTAAGTATCTTAAAGTAATGCTTGATGATATTTCCCCAACCAATAAACAGACTGATTATATTACAAATGAGATTACCTTCCAACAGAGCCCTTTTAAAAGAGGGTATGACAAGCCAAAGAAGTGTGTGTGTGTGTGTTAGTGTGCATGGCTTCTGATCTGTTCCTTTTTTCTTCAAGAAGAAAAGAAGATGCTTCAAACTCTCTACCAATCTAGTTCTAAATTTATTTATTTATTTAACAAGATTTTTTTAGCCGCGACATTAACAATGGTCTCTGAGCAGCATACAACAATATAAAAACCTTAGAAAAACATTAAAACCATTTAAAAAATCCCAATATTATAATAATACCCTATATTGAAACAGTTAATTTATCATTAATAAATCCTGCTGCTCATACACCCAGCTATTTAATTAAAATGCTGGTGAAACAGAAAGGTCTTTGCCTGGCGCCGAAAAGCCAAAAGTGTCGGAGCCAGGCAGATCTCTATAGGGAGGGCGTTCCAAAGTTGGGGGTAACAGCCAAGAAGGGCCTGTTTAGTATGCCATCCCCTTCACGTCTCATAGATGGCACCTTCAGAAAGGCCTCCTGGCCTGATCTTAGAAGACGGGCAGGCTCATATGGAAGAAGTCCTTTTAGGTAACCAGGTCCTAAGCCATTTAGGTAACCAGGTCCTATGACATTTATATGTCAAATTAAGCACTTTGAATTGAGCCCAAGCAGCAACCGGCAGCCAGTGTAAATTTTTCAGAACTGGTGTGATATGAGTCTGCATGGTGGCACCATTTGAAAGCTGTGCAGCCCAGTTCTATGCCAGTTGCAGTCTCTGAACCGTCTTCAAAGGCTGCCCCACATATAGCACATTGCAGTAGTCCAGTCTGGTTGTTACCAATGCATGTATGACTGTTGGCAGGCTCCGCTCATCCAGCTAAGGGCGAAGTTGATATATTCTCCGCAGCTGTAAGAAGGCACCCCTGGACACCGAGTCCACCTGGGCTTCCAAGGGCAGACCGGGGTCAAGAAGCACCCCCAAGCTGCGGACCCTGTCCTTTAGGGGGAGTGTAATCCCATCTAAGGCAGGGAAATGGCCCTTTAACCTATCTGGTGGGGCACCTACCAGCAGCACTTCAGACTTGTCTGGATTGAGCCTCAGTTTATTGACTGAGTCCATTATCGAGTCCAGGCATGAGTTCAGAACGGTAACTGCCACAACTGGATTGGTAGAGAATGAAAAGTAGAGCTGGGTGTCGTCAGCATATTGCTGACTCCTCAGTCCAAAGCTCCTAACAAGCTCCCCCAGCACTTTCATGTAGATATTGAATAGCATGGAGGACAGTATAGAACCCTGAGGAACCCCATGACGCAACCACCATGAATCAGAGCTACTGTCCCCCAGCACCACCTTCTGGACCCGATCAGCCAGGTAGGAGCAGAACCACTATAAAACAGAGCCTCCCATTCTCACCCCATCTGTCCAGAAGGACCCCATGGTCGATGGTGTCAAAAGCCACTGAGAGGTCCAGAAGACTCAACAGGGACACATTCCCCCTGTCTCTCTCCTGGCAAAGGTCATCAAACAGGGTGACCAAGGCAGTCTCCATCCCATAACCAAGCCTGAAACCCAAGGGAAATGGATCTAGATAATTCATTTAATCCAGGAGAGCCTGGAACTGCTCAGCCACCACACGTTCCAACACCTTGCCAAGAAAAGGGAAGTTCACTACTGGTTGATAGTTGATCACTAGACCTGGGTCCAGATTATGCTTTTTTAGGAGTGGGTGAATCACTGCTTCCTTTAATGGCGCGGGTACCACTCCCTCTCTTGACAAGGAGTTGATGAACTCCAGGATCCATATACGACACCACCACCCCCCCCCAGCAGATTCTTTTATTAGCCATGATCAGCAAGGGTTGAGTTGCGTAGTGCTGGTACGAACTGATCCAAGCACCCTGTCCATATCCTCGGGTTGTAACAACTGAAACTCATCCAATAAATTATGACACAACCATATGCACTGGACACAACCATAGGCTCTGCATCAACAGTTGAGTCCAACTCTTTGCGAATCTGAGCAATTTTTCCCTCAAAGCGTGTAACAAATTCATTACAGTGAGCCACTAAGCAGTCCGGTACTTCCACCAAACCATTAGGCTGAAGAAGGTCCCAGACCACTCAAAATAGCTCTGCTGGATGACACTCCAAGGAAGCAATATGACTGGAGAAATGCTGACATTATACTTAAAAACATAACTGGCAATATTCCCACCTTGCACTGGTGATTTTCATTTAATTCATTTTAAATGTCCTTAACCTGTTCTTAAACCTCAAACTTGTCATGGTCTTTCAAAATAATGACATGATTTTACCCTTTCCTGCCATCCCCTCTCCTTCCCCTTCTACCTGGTGCCCCTATTCCTACCATAACCCCTACCCCTATGAAAATTAATTATAAAAAACCTTTAAAAAGAATAATGACATGATCATGTGTGATGTGTTTGTGCACTGAATAAATTTAGATAGATAGATAGATAGATAGATAGATAGATAGATAGATAGATAGATAGATAGATAGATAGATAGATAGATAGATAGATAGATAGATAGATAGATAGATAGATAGATAGATAGAGGGTTTATCTTATCTCAGCCATCTCTCTTCTCAATCTCATTTTGCTGCTATTCTTCTGTACCACAGTCACTTATAGGTCATTTATATAGTGCCCTGGGAGACTGAAATATCCTGAAACAGCAGCTTTGGTAACTGGGGCAGGACAGAACGAACAGCAGGGCAGTAATACACACAATATGCATGGATGAGCTATTTAATATAAACCAATGAGATAAGAAGCCACTGTCTTTATTTAATCCAAGACAGCTGAATTTCTGTCCTGGGACACTGAAGTCTTCTCCTACTGGTTTCTAAGTGCTGCTGTTTCTAATGTCAGCTTTGTGTCCCTTTAGTCTAAGGACCGGCCCAATTGTCCTGCAGGGCACTGCCGGCAAAAGGTGGCGTATGCAAGTATCAATCTCCAACCGACCAAGGCAGAGGAAGTGCCACTGTCCAGGAGAATGGGCTGCAGATTGCTGGTGATGTGCTCAAGTCTTTTTAAGCTGGGAACAATAGGTATCAACCACTGGCGTTCTGCTATTACCTCTTCTGGTTTTGTTCTGAAGACACTGGGGCAGTAGTCTTTTGTGATATGTAGGCTGAAAAGGATTCCCCATGTGGCAGAGTGGACAGAATAATGGACTAGCACTCTGGAGAACAGGGTTCAAATCCCCACTCAACCATGGAAATCCACGAGGGGTGTGGAACTGGTAAAACCATTCCTTAAATATCTCACTTACCTTGAAAACCCTATTAGGGTCCTTATGCGTATAAGTCAGTTCTGACTTGATGGCACAAAACACACCAAGATAACTTTTCCCAGCTCTGGGGTGAGAAAGAGTGGACATTACTATGCCTTAGGTAAAGCTAAAGGTCCCCCAGACAATTTGTCCAGTTGTGTCCGACTCTAGGGGGCGGTGCTCATCTCCGTTTCCAACCCATAGAGCTAGCGTTTGTCTGAAGACAATCTTCTGTGGTCATGTGGCCAGCGCGACTAGACACGGAATGGCGTTACCTTCCCACCGTGGTGGTAGCTATTTATCTATCTGCATTTTGCATGCTTTCAAACCACTAGGTTACTTTCGAACTGCAAGGTACCATTCCTTACATGGACCTTACATGGAAGTTAAAAAACATACCTACTTGATTAATACTCTTTACTATTCATTTAAACACCCAGTGATTTACATTACGGAGTGTCTTGGTATGAAAGAAGCTAACCTCTATCTTCTTTGATTTTCAAACAGCTTTAAACCTTATGCAACAACACGACAGAACTGGCTATTACATTCCTTTCCCTTATTTCCTCCCCCCCCCCCAGTTTCTTTCATTCCCCCTCCCTCTGTTTGACACCAGATTCTATATGTTTTATTCACTGCCTTTGCTTCCATCAAAAGTGTAACCTCATTATTTTCTTTAAAGTCTCCCAGTGCTTTTGCAAGTCACTTGAACTTGCTAAACCATCATTTACCAGATTTTTCTTTGCAAGTTTCTCTGTTTTATTTTGGATGCTATAACATTATCATATTACTGTGATAATTAGATTGCAATTCCTTTTATTGCTGTTTAATTTGCTTGCGTTCATGTCCTGCTCAGGTTTTTAAACATGTTACTTTGTCTGATTTTTTAAAAATAAAGTTAAGAATAAAATGCTTGTTGTGGGGGGGGTGTTTGGCTCTTTTCCCGTGTTCTGAGGGTTGTTCTTCCTAATGTTTTGCCAGTCTGTTCTCTGTGTTTTGACTCCTGTCCTCTGAAGATGTGAAACGTTAGGAAGAACAACCTTCAGAACATGGCAAAAGAGCCTGAAAAACCCACAACAGCCATCAGAACCTGGCCATGAAAGCCTTTGAAAAAACATTAAGAATAAAGGTTTGCCAAGATGATAATACAACTTTGTTCCAATCCGGTAACCTGGTTGTTTTTCCAGATTATAGCTTCCCATAACCGGCATGGTTTGTTGGCTGAGGAATTATGGGAGATGTAGTTTTAAAATATACTATGTTTCTCATCTCTGGTTCCAGTTTCAAGGCATAACCTTTGTGGGGCAGGGCAAGGAACAGGACCATCCCTGTCATTAGATAGAGTCACACTGGAAATTGGCATAGAGAGCCCCCCACTGAGCCATCCCTTGTGAGCAACCTGGACATTCTCTCCTCTATTGACAGACAGAGCTGGGGTGCCACATACTGTTTCCTATGTACCATAAATCAGCTTGAACTCTGAAGGCGCCATGGGTGGCTCATGGACCACGATGGAGACTGCCTCATCTCAAAACATTGGGAGCCATCACTATGGACAGACACTGTCCCGTCATCGGTAATTCATAGAATCATAGAAAAGTGAAGTTGGAAGGAGCCTACAAGGCCATCAAGTTAAATCCCCTGCTCAATGTAGGAATACAATCAAAGCAGATCTGCCAGGTGATTATCTACATTTTTCTTGAATGCCTTCAGTGTTGGAGCACTCACCAGCTCCCAAGGTAAATGGTTCCATTGTCGTACCGCTCTAACCGTTAGGATGATTTTCCTGATATTCAACAGAAAACTGGCTTCCTTTCGTTTGAGTCCATTGTTGCATGACCTGCAGTCTAGAACGATGGAGAACAGATCCTGCCCCTCCTCTGTATGGCAGCCTTTCAAGTACAGTATTTGAAAAGTGCTATTCAATTGACAGATCAGTTCTTTTTAACCTTGTTCATTACCTGGCACTGAGAGAAGATCAGGGCGTTGTTTGTTTCTATTGTTGTTGTTGTTTTAAGAAACTAATATGTGGTGAACGAGGAAAGAATTGGTACATGACAAAGGGTTAAACCGTGTTTCTCTTCCAACGACCCTCCCCACGAGTTTATCCGAAGGACAACAAAGAACTTTTTATTTCCTTTGTAACTTCTACTTCCTCACAGCAGCACCATCATAAGTGAATGCCATCAAATCAATTCTAACTTATGGCAGCCCTTTTCAGAGTTTTCTAGAGAGAGAAGACTAAGGTTGGCCATTCTCTTCTTCTGGGGGAGCCCTGGGACTGTGCAGCTTGCCCAAGGTCACCCAGGCTAGCTCTACACGCTGGAGGCATAGTAGAGAATTGAATTCTCAACCTCTGATTCTGCAGCCAGATACCTAACTCGCTGAGCTATCCATCCAGGTCCATATTTCTGTTCTTCTTCATCATCATTATTTATTTATTCTTATGAATATTGGAGGTTTATCCCATTTTTCTTCCAAGATGGTACTCAAGATAGCTTACAATTAAATAGAACAAACAGAATTAAAATATAAAAGGAATAGAAGTGTACAACATTTAAAACAGGATGTCTAGTATCCTATTTGGAGCATTAGGACAACCTCCTAAGTGTTTCCCACACACATGCACCGACTGGCCCCCTGTTGTGTGACTGATCATGCAACTAGTTGCACACTCAGTGTTGCGAGCAGTGCAAGACTTGGCATGCAAACGGGAGCCTGCTGGAGTCAGGGATGATGCTTACATGACTGCCCTTCCATGGCCCAAAAATGGAGAGGGTACTAACCTGTAACCTTGGTTCTTCGAGTGGTCTTCGGTGAATCCATTGCCATCGCTCTAGCGGCGTGTGTCTTTAACACCTCTGGCAGAGTCTTGCCTGCCAAGTCATAGGCCAACATAATGGCTGAGACAGTCCACCTTGAGAGTGTCTGTGAGGAGGCAGGAGAACCCTTTCGTGGGACATGGAAACAGACAAAAAGTCTGGGAGAAATACGGAAGTCCTTGGTTCTGGAAACGTAAAATGCCAGGGCATGATGAACATCAAGGGAGTGGAGCATGCACTCAACATCAGAAGATGGATTAGGAAATAACGTCGAGAGGATTAGAGGTTGATTAACATGGAAATCATGGAGATCACTTTGGGAAAGAAAGACACATCTGGATATAATACAATCTTGTCTGGAAAAAAAATGAATATAAGAGGCATCAGCTTGAAGAGCAGCCAGTTCACTTGCTGGACGTGCAGAGGTTATCATCACAAAGAACAAAGTCTTAATAGAGAGATGTTTGGGGTGCACAGAAGCCATGGGCTCAAATGGAGGACTAGTCAGTGCATGGAGAACGACCCGAACAGACCACTGAGGGAGTGGAGGTTGAGTAGGTGGACACATGTTTTGTAATCCTCTCAAAAATCTCTTTAACATAGGATGAGAAAACAACCAAGAAGCTTAAGACCCTTCAGGTTGGTATGAAACTATCGCAGAAATATAAGCCTTTAACGCTGAATGTGCCAAACATTGGTCAAACAGATAACGAAGGTACTTAAGGGTGTCCAGGGAAACTGAGACCGGCATAGACAATTTCTGCGATACAGCAAATTCGAGGAAAGAGTTCCATTTATATGAGTACAGTAATTGGGTAGAGCGCTTCCTTGCTCTATTCAGGACTTCAGCCACGTTGGGAGAATTCTCCACGCAGTGAGGTGTAGAGAGCTGAGATCCGGATGGCAAATCCGACCCTCGTCCTGAGTGAGGAGGGAAGGTTGAAGGGGTAATCTGAGAAAGTCCGAAGCCATGGCTTTGAGAGTGGTGAACCATGGTTGACGAGGCCACCCCGGTGCTATCAAAATGGCATCTCGATCCAGGTGGCGGATCTTGATTGTTGTCCTCTGGATGAGTGGAATGGGTGGGAAAAGATAAAATAGGCTGCCATCTCCATCTACCATGAATGCACCTCCTAGAAAGTTCTCTCCTCTCCCTGCCCACGAGCAGCATCTGCTGGACTTTGGCGTTGGTTTGAGTGGCAAAGACGTCGAGACCTGGCATCCCCCACTGACTGCAGAGAAGGGAGAAGATGGTGTTGTTGAGAGCCCACTCATGATCCGACTCAGGCAGTCGGCAACTTTGTTGTCGTTGTGGAGAGATATGTATTTATCAATTTATCAGTTATTTTCTCTTTGCCATAACTGACAAACCAGGCTGTGTGACAAAAGTAAATCATCTAAACCAGTGGTCTCAAACATGCAGCCTGGGGGCCATTTGCTGCCCGCTGTACAATAGTTTGTGGCCCCCGCCTTGCCTGCCCCCCTGAAGCGCCCACGCATCCTCTGCTGTCAAGAGTCAAAAAAAAAGCCTCGCCTCGCTCGCCGGTTCTCTCCCAAGACAGCGCCTCTTGCACCCTCCATCCGGAACTGCAGCCTGCCAGCCAGCCCGCCTGTCTGCCAG
Source organism: Pogona vitticeps (assembly GCF_051106095.1). Taxonomy (NCBI): domain Eukaryota; kingdom Metazoa; phylum Chordata; class Lepidosauria; order Squamata; family Agamidae; genus Pogona; species Pogona vitticeps. The sequence goes on along the minus strand of NC_135786.1, from coordinate 11,254,409 downwards.
CTGGCAGGCTGCATTTCCAGATTGAAGGTGCAAGAGGCGCTGTCTTGGGTGAGAGCCAGCGAGCGAGGCATGCTGCCGGCCCTTTTCCCCAAGTACCCGAGCCGCCACTGAGCAATGCCTGAGAGTGGAGCTCGCTCCCGACCTGGCCTCAAAGAGCGCCTCCAAAAGTGCCGCCAACAGCATCTGCCGCCGCCGCCTCTTCCAGGGAAGCAGCTCTCTGGCTGTCTTCCTTTCTCGGCACCCCCAGCACCAGCCCGGCCAGCAGCCGCCTCAGCGCTCGACGGTGCTTCCTCCTATTCCTCCTGTTTCAGCCGCCTCGGATCTGGAGGCTGCCTGGGCTCGCCTTGGAAAGTTTGCTCCTCTGTTGTGGTGGGGGTAGCTGCTGCTGCTGAGTGTGCCTTTTTTTGAGGGGGGCCTTCAGAGAAAGGTTGCCAGACCTCCGTGTATGTGTGCGTGTTTCTGTGCATGCGTGCACGCACCTGTGGGGGTGCCCGCCCCATTCTGTTTAATTTCGTGGGTACCTGTGGGGGCTTTTCTACTTTGGAAAGGCAAATTCTGTGAGGTTTTTATTTTATTTTATTTTATGTCATGCTCTCCCCCCCATCTAGGTGGTCACCAGCGCTCCCTCCGTCCTCCACTTCTTCATCCTGCTGCTGGTGGTGGTGGTGGTAGTGAAGAAGGAGTCGGAGGGAGTCGTGGCCGGCGATGAGTGCTTGCGCGTCCCTCCTCCTCGGAGCCCCAGCTGGGCTAAGGAAACTCCTGAGCAGCTTCCGTGGGCTCTTGCTCCATTTGGTGGAAAATCTGATGTGGCCCAGCCTCACCAAGACTCTGCCTCCAGCGGCCCCCAGGTAAATTGAGTTTGAGACCCCTGATCTAAACAATGTCCCATTCATGCTTCCTTCTTTCTTTTAAAAGATTTTTTTGGCAAGAAAAGAAAAGAAAAGAAAGCACACACGAAAGCTCCTGGAGTATCTCAGAGTAAAAAAAAAAAATCAATCTTTGCCTTGAGGTACTCATTCTTTAGCAGACATTCATTCAGTAATTAACTGGAAACTCACAGCTCCGGGAGGCAGTAGTGGAGTGCTCTGGTCCATGAGGTCACGAAGAGTCGGACACGACTGAACGACTAAACTATGACAACGATGGGAAAGAAGAAGGGCCCAAGGAAGCTGATCTTTACACAAAGCTGATAGCATATCTGGTGCCCCCATGCTTCAGCTTTATGAAACATACCTATGACTGGTTGGCCATCTTTAATAAAAATCTAATTTTAAAAAAACATACACAGGTCTTCCTGGGTTTCTTAAGTGGCATCCTAGCTGAAGTCTTTTCTATATAATAACATTTTTTAAAATCTCATGATCAATTAGTGCAGAGATATCAGCCATTATATATCTTATTAAACATGTTTTCCTTTCCTTTTCAACAATCTGTTTTTTACTCAATACGGAGCCCGAAAAAGTATGACTTCTATCAAGAAAATTCTTTACCCTGATTTCTGGAGAGGCTTGGTTTCTCATGAATGGGCCAGCACCACCACCTGCTGACAAAAGAGAGAAATGCCACAAGAGAATTGAAGCCGGTCTCTCCTTTAGGCAGGCAAGAACGGTTGTTAACAATCTTTCTAAACTTTATTTTTGTAAAGTTGCAGAAATACAAGCTGCTTTAATAAAACTTGGAAAGAGATTCCAGTTTGAGTGCTGCTAGATAAACAGACTGGAAAAGACCCTGATGTTGGGAAAGAGTGACGGCAAGAGGAGAAGGGGACGACAGAGGATGAGATGGTTGGACAGGGTCATTGAAGCTACCATCATGAATTTGACCCAACTCCGGGAGGCTGTGGAAGACAGGAGGGCCGGGCGTGCTCTGGTCCATGGGGTCAGGAAGAGTCGGACATGATGAAATAACTAAACAACAACAAAAGATAAACAGAGGTTTTCTAAAAGGGGTTTGTTCGTTCACTTACTTTTCTGTTCTTTTTTCATCAGAAGAAGAAGAAGAAGAAGAAGAAGAAGAAGAAGAAGAAGAAGAAGAAGAAGAACAACAACAACAACAACAACAACAACAACAACAGCAACAGCAACAACAGCAACAACAACATGATGAAGAACAAGATCTTGAAGCTGGCAATACATTTATTAGACCACTCAGAAAATCAAATAAATTTCGAGCTTTTGATGGTAACATGTAACATCTTCCTCGGGCAGTTTCAAAAGTTTCTTGGCATGGTTGTCGTAGTACATGCCAGATAAACATTCCTGAGCAGCATGCAAACAGCTTGTGGGGTGAGTGGGTGGAAATTCCCCAGGTTGCATCAAATCCATTTTATATTTTGCATCCCATCTCTTCAAAGTGTCACAGGGCCCTGATTCTTTTTTCTTTTCCTTTTCCATTTTTCTTTTTCTTTATAAATGTGGGATATTTGCTTCTGTACTCATGATTCAGAAGGCCAGGAAATGGCCCAATATCGCTACACAATATCGTGCCTCCATTGCCAGAAGGAAAAAGGATGCCAAGATTTACATAGCAAAAGAAAGCCTGAATGTTGACAACACCAGTGGCAGTAGTCGAGATGGTCTACAGGATCCCCTCTTGTGCTCACTACCATTCACACTTTGAAAAACAGCCCTGACAATTGCTTTGTGTTTGGGTGAGAAGTGGGGAACTGATGAAAAAAAGGACTTAGCTTCTGTGATTTTTCCTTGTGTGGTGTCACTTTGTGAATGGTAGTGGTGCTGGGGGGACTCCTGTTCAGCACCTCGACCATTAGCCTTTGAAGTGTCTCAGGGTTCCATGATTCCCTATACTATTTCACATATACATGAAAAACCTGAAAGAACCTGTCCAGAATGTTGTGGTCTGGTACCACCAGTGTGCTGATGATGCCCAACTCCATCTGCTTTTTAAGATCTTCCAAGAGGCCCTTCTCTGTCTCTCAAGCACCAGTCACACAGCCCCCCAACGCCCCCTGCCAAGTTCACCCCAGAATCCAGCTCTCTTAGACCACTGTAAAAAGAACCTTTCAGTCATTAAGTTCATCAGTTTAAAAATTCAGTGTGAAAAACAACAGTACAGTATTCTTGCATGAAGATCAACAACCAAAACTTACTCCTTTTTTCATCAGTCAGCAACTTCTCACCCCAAAACAATTGTCAGGGCTGTTTTTCAACAAATGTAAATGGCAGAATAAGGTATCCTGTAAACCATCTTGACTGCTACCATTGGTGTTGTCAACATTCAGGCTGACCTTCACTATGTAAAGTTTGACATCTTTTTTCCAGCTGGCAATTCGGGCACCATATTGTTCAGCAATATTGGGCCACTTCCTAGTTTTTTGAGTAATGGGTACCGAAGCACAATATACCATATTCATAGACCAGAGGGTGTTTTTTTTAAAAAAATAATTGAATTTCTTGGCTTTTTAAAATGGGAGTTGAAATATAGGTAAGTTACAAACAAATTCAATCAGAAATTTACCTCATATAGAATTGCCCTGTGATAGACGATTCCAGAACATGAGCTTATGATCTGTACAGTGGTTACTGGGAGACGACAGAAGCAAGAACTGCTTCGATATGACTCTAGCCCCTCAGTGCCAAAATATTTTGAAGGGCAGTTCTGGACTTCCTGAAAGGCTGAAGTAAACGTGCGAGTAGGTACAACACATACAATGGAGGAACATACACACTCTAACCTCTTGGTTAAACTAATGTTGACATGCTCACTCTGCCAAATTCAGACTGCAAAGCTATGTTCCACTTTCCAGTTTCAGTTAGGCAAGCTGAAGAAGAAAATCTATATTGGACCAAACCCTCTATGGACATGTTGTGTGCATATTTTCCAAAAGATGGCACTTTGCTTTTTGAAATTTCATAAAAGAGGTTGGAATGAGCAAAGAAGGTCAGTGTAAACCAAGACCAAAATCTTGCATATTATGTGAAAGGAAGATAGTGAAGAAAGACAGGGACAAAAATCAAGTCATTTGGAATGTAGTGTTGGTTAGTGTAGGTAGAGATACTAAGGTCAGCCAGAAAAGCAGAAAAAGTGTGTGCTCAATCAAGTCAAGCCTGAACTTTCACTTCAGGAAAAATGAGTAGCCTCGGTCTATCCTACCATGCACATATAATGTAAATACAGAAGTGACCAGAATAGACTATATTGCTGGGAAAATGAGGAAGACCAGTAGACAAAGAAGATCTAACGTGAGATGGATTGACTCAATAAAGGAGACCACAGGTGTTAAGTTTGCAAGATCTGAGCAGAACTTAATGGAAAAGACAACATTGCTAGGAAGAGGGAGAGCAGCAAGAAGAGTGGGCAGCATATAAGGTACATAGATAGATAGATAGATAGATAGATAGATAGATAGATAGATAGATAGATAGATAGATAGATAGATAGATAGACAGACAGACAGACAGACAGACAGACAGACAGACAGACAGACAGACAGACAGACAGACAGACAGACAGACAGATAGATAGATAAGAGATGTTGGTTTCGAAGATCTGAGCAGAGCTCTTAATGATAGGACATTTTGCAAGTCAGTAACTCATATAGAGCGAGAAAGGTGCAGGGAGAGATTTATCTGCCTTCATTCCATGTTCTCCCCTCATGCTGTCCTTGGCTGTTGTTACCGCTATCTCCTTACTCATGAGTAAAGCAGGTAAACTTACTTGTGAGAAAACGAGGTACAGATATACACAAGTAAATTGGGTAAAACTTGCTTTGACATCATCCCCAGTAACAAAGTAAATATAGTATTTTCTCATCTTAAATTAGTGAGCTTCTGAATATTATTGTTTCAGAATTACTTTTTAAATAGTTGCAAGTAAACCAGGTAAACCTACTCCCCGGGAAACTTTCCTGTGTGTAAACGTACTTGTGAGTAAACTAGGGAAACATACTCATGAGTAAGCTGGGTAAAACTTGCTTTGTGATCATCCTCAGCCACAAAGGGGAAAAAAGTAATTTCAGAGCTTAAATGAGTGAACTGCTGAATATTATCTGTTTTTAAAAATATCTCTTTAAATCTCTTTTCACAGTCAGGAGCTAAAAATGTGTGGCCAGGAAGTAGTTAAATCCTTTCTTTGACATTGAACCCCATGGCAGGGTTAAAAGTGACAGATTTCTGACACCTGCCCTATATAGGTGCCTGGCTGACTCAGGACACATTTTGATTGGTCAGAATGGTATGCTGTACAAATAGTTCAGTCTTTTAGAATATTTGCAAGTTATTTTAAAAATTCTGTGATTTCAGAGCTTTTCAGGCTTTAAAAGTACTAATTACAAATTATCAGAGCCATGAATTACTCAATATCCTGTGAACAAAAAAAGCTGCTAAAATGATATGTGTTTTTTACAGTATGCAACTTTCGTCTTATCAGTGTATTTCACCTGTTTTCAATCATCTAGAGTTCCAGGTCACTTGCTTCTGCACATTGGTAAAAGCAGTACTTTTTTGTTACATTTAAACAAAATCTTAACTTGAAAACCCTTTGCCCAAATGTCTCCAATTTTGGCATATTTGGTTGTTGTTATTGTTGTTATTATTAATTTGCCCCTTTTGGGGTTTTGTAATTGATTTTTCAAAAGTATATGGGTTTGGGTATGGAAAAAGGACAAGATAAAGGCGAAGAGGAAAGGGTGGTAAAAGGATAAAATTCCAGAGGGGGGAAAAGTATTCTTACATGCGCTTATACACTTATATTGCAATTATATTGGTTTTGACGACGTATTAGTACAATGGATATAAACCAGACAGAATATTAAATTTAAAAAAAGAAGTTAAGCTTAAAGATAAGAAGAAAAAGAAAGAGATGGTCCAAGGGAATGGAAGACTAGTTACTACAATTCTCTTAAGTATGATTTCACTTTTTAATATAATTTGGTGCCGATCTGAAGTGGTCTGCCAGTTAGGTTGAATTCCTAGAATTGAGAATTATGGTATTTGCAGTTCAGAAGATCAAAACTCCCATCTCTAGAAAGAACTTCTCCATCACAACAGCTTCACTGGCTAATGATCTAGTTCAGTGGCACTTCAAAGCCATAAAGTGCTTTATGTTATGATATATAAAGCCCTTTGCGGCTATGGCTAGGTTGTCTGAGGGATCATGTCTCCCTGTATGAGCCTGCCCAAGTATTTAGGTACTCAGGAGAGGCCTTTCTCTCTTGCCCATCACCCCCAGTGGCACATTGGTTAGAGCCTTCTTGATGACTGATCCCAGACTCTGGAATTCTCTTTTTAAGAAGCTAGACTAATTGGAGTTGTAGTCTAGTAATATCAATACGGCTATACTTTGGCCACCCTTGACTCTAATGACTATGTGACACTGGCTGAATCTTAGGAGTAAAATTAATTAGGCAAAGCACATTTCTAGGTTTACATAACTGGCATAATTTATTCCAAGTGCAGAAGCTAAGTTTTTCTTGATGCACAATTCGCATTTCCATTTCATTTTCGGCATAGAGTACCCTGGCGAAATGTAGTTTCTTAACACTACTTAAACATTAGAAGAGGTTTTCCCAGACGTTGGCTTTGGTCGCAGTGCAAGAGGGAGGAGAGGATTAAATAAATCCAGAGATGTAAATATTTTTATAGAGCAAAAATACATACACAGATACAGATAAATTTGTTTTTAATAAAGGAGTTAATTTTCTTTCAATCCTATATAAAACAATAGCAATTAAAAACTTCATTTCTGAAAGTAAAATATTTACATATGAACAAGGAACTGTGCAAAATTTACATGAAAAAAATGGAAAGACAGGATTTATTTTCTCCCTAAAAGACAAAATAAAAAGGTGTAACAGTTTGTTGGGTGTTGATAAAAATACTGATCAGCATTCAGTTTACACACAAAAAGAGTTAAGGTGCAAATCCACCGGAAACGCTTCGTGCACAAGGCTTCCTTGAAATCAATGCCAGTTCAAGCACCCTCCCTTCATTTCAATAGGATTCGCACAGGAAACGTTGTCGATGGTTCATGCCCTTAAAATCTAACATGAGAATTCACACAAAGAAGCCGACGTATTTACAGTCATAAAAGTACTATCAATAGACAATTTAATACAATAACCTCTGAAAATATAAAGAACCAATTAGTATATTTGTAATAAAAAAATAGGTACAAAGAGGGGAATTTTGCTCTGGACGTCTTTAAAGTAAAGCCCATAGCTTGCATACAGTCTTTTAGCAAAATAATTATAGTTTACATAGCCATTTTTTAATGTTATGTGCCAAAAAATTATGTACAATTACTGACAAAATACACCAACCATTTTTCAACACTTGATTTCACACTGAGAAACTGTCTTTTTGATGATTCCTCTTAACTTTGATTTTTATTTAATCTAAGCTTTCACTTTTGCTAAAAAACACAGTGCAAGTAAAATATATTTATGCTGAAAAGATCTTTTTTTCCTTTTTTTCCTTTTTTGTTTTAAACTTTACAGCTTTACAAACTATAGCAAATAAAATGCATTTCTTTTTTTTCTTTTTAATTTTTTTTTACAGATGCTGATAAAACATTCAGAAGTAACCCTCCTTTGTGGGCCTTCAGGGTGGGTGGGGTGTCTCTAATAAGCGATAATAACAAGATTAAAAGAATTGAGGTTACTCTTAAAATTAAGTGTAATCTACAATTTGAACAATTTTGGGCAGGAAAAGATAAATATTTATTAAAATCAGTTTGCTTTGCTCACTGACTTTTTTTTAAAAGCTAAAATAAAATGAGGTCATCTGCTGTAGACATATACCTATATTGATTTAGTTAAGTAAAACTGAACTAAAATGTACAATTAAATGTTGAAATTGCTACAGGATCTGACACAGAGTAGCTGGTTATTTGCTAAATGGTTCCATCAGTCTCTATAATATGGCTTGTTTGGCAAGAAGGCCACTCAATCAAAGAGATGAGTTAAACTTTAAATTGTCCTCTTATCGTCTCCTCAGGCCTTTGCAAGTCTCTTTACTGTCAAGAAATGGATTTCTCTTTCACCAAAGAGTTTGTAATAAATGAGAATAGAAAATGCTTCCTTGGAAAGAGGTGGTTGTCTCAGCGTGGTGATGGTGGTGGCGGTGGTCACTGCTGATGGGGTGTGGGTTTTTCTTAAACAATATCCCATATGCTCGTTACAAAAGGCGTAATCTGCAAATATATATTAAAAAAAGTGTCCCCAGGTTTCTTCTTCTGCCAAAAAATACCTTGATCTTCTCCACATTTACTTAAGGAATGCTTTGTATAGCAACAGTGAATGGCTTGTCTCTCGCTCATTTTCTAAACAAAATATGAGGTCCCTGAGGTTCACCCGCGTTATCCTTTGCCGTGTAAACTGCCTGGTCGTTCCAACTCCAGAGCTGCCTGGGACTGCAACGCTCGTACTGGATCCCTACAAACAGAAAAAGAAAGGTTTAATTTGAAAGGCAGAGAGAGATTCCCTTGCAGTGACCACTGAACTACAATACTGAGTACTGGAGTCACAAAACTCTAAATTTCTTCAAAGCAACAATACAATTAAACAAGAACAAGAACAAGAACAAGAACAAGAACAACAACAAGAACAAGAACAACAACAACAACAACAACAACAACAACAACAACAACACTACCCAAAGGTCTCTGGGCGGCTTACAACAATTAAAATACAGTAAAAAAGATAAAACAATTAAAATACAATTAAAATATATATTCTAAAAATTGCCATAAGGACCCACAGTTGATATTATTTCAATTAAAAGCCTTCTGGAACAGGAAGGTTTTGACCTGGAGCCGAAATGTCATCAGCGTCGGTGCTAGACGAATCTCAGTCGGGAGGGCATTCCATAGTCTGGGGGCAGCTGCTGAGAAGGCCCTTTGTCTACAAGCCCTCCCTCTGACCTCCTTAAGGGACGGCTCTTTCAAAAGGGCCCCCTGGCTAGATCTTAACTGCCGGGTAGGTTCATATGGAAGGAGGCAGTTCTTCAAGTATCCAGAGCCCAAGCCGTTTAGGGCTTCATATGTCAAAACAAACACTTTGAATTTGGACCAGGCAGCAACTGGTAGCCAATGTAATTTAAACAGAATCGGGCTTCCAGAGTTAGACTGAGGTCCAGGAGCACCCCCAGGCTGTAGACTCTGTGCCTTAGGGGGAGTGTAACCCCATTCAGGGCAGGGAAATGGCCCTCCAGCCTGTTCAGCGAAGCACCCACTAACAGCACTTCCGTCTTGTCTGGACTGAGTTTCAGTTTATTAACCCTCATCCAGTCCATTATCATGTCCAGAGACAAGTTCAGCATAGAAACCGCCTCACCTGGATTGGTGGAAAACGAGAGGTAGAGCTGAGTGTCATCAGCATATTGCTGATTCCTCAGCCCAAACCTCCTGATGACCTCTCCCAGCGGTTCCATGTAGATGTTAAACAGCATGGGGGACAGTATCGAGCCCTAAGGAACTCCATGACATAAACGCCATGGGGCAGAGCAACTATCCCCCAGCACCACCCTCTGGACAAGGTCAGCCAGGAAGGAGCAGAACCACTGTAAAGCGGTGCCCCCAACTCCCAACCCAGCCAGCCTATCCAGAAGGACACCATGGTTGATGGTGTTGAAAGCCGCTGTGAGGTCCAGGAGTATCAACAGGGTCACACTCCCCCTGTCTCTCTCCCGGCAAAGGTCATCGTACAGGGCGACCAAGGCAGTCTCCATACCAAAAACCGGCCTGAAACCCGATTGAAATGGATCCAGAAAATCTGTTTCATCCAGCAGCGCCTGGAGTTGCCCAGCCACAACCCACTCCAACACTTTGCCCAAATAAGGGAGGTTCGACACTGATCAGTAGTTAACCATCAGCCTTGGGTCCAGGTTAGGCTTTTTTAGGAGTGGCTGAATTACCGCCTCTTTCAAGGTGGTAGGGACCACTCCCTCTCTCAAAGAGGCATTCACAGCCTCCTGGACCCAGGTGCAAACCCCCCTGGCAGATCTGCCAATGGGCAAAGGTCGAGCGGAGTGGTGGTAGAATGGACAGATCCAAGCACCCTGTCCACATCCTCAGGTCTCAACAATTGAAACTCATCCATTAATACTTGACCTAAGTATGACACACTGGACACATCCTCTGATTCTGCAGTAACAGTGGAGTCCAACCCACTGCGAATCTGAGCGATATTTTCCTCAAAATGAATGGCAAACTCATCACAGCAAGCTGATGAGCAGTCCAGGACCTCCACCAGATATCCTGGTTGAAGATGATCCTGGACCACCTGAAACAGCTCTGCTGAACGACATTCTGAGGAAGCAATACGGTTGGAGAAATATTGGCATTTCGCCAGCCATATTGCCATGAAATAGGCCCGATAATGGGCTCCAAGTCGTGTTCGATTGGACTCCCAGTAGGATTTTCTCCACCTGCACTCCAGCTGTCTCCCCTCTCGCTTCATCGCCCGCAGTTCAGAAGTATACCAAGAAGCTGTCTGGGCGCTGTGTGCAGGGAGAGGGCGCTTAGGCCCACTGATACAGCAGATTCAAGTTTTAACTCTAATGATGTTATTTCTAAAATCTGCAACTCTTACAATGCTGTGTAAAATTTCTTGATATTGTTTGCAAAGCCCTGATAACAACTGGGATCACTGAGGTATGTTTCATCCACAAATGAAATACAGTAGTATCTCGGTTTATGAACGCCTCGGTTAACGTAATTTTTGTTTTACGAATGGAAATCCATTGAAAATAATGCTTTCGTTTATGTTTTTTACAGGGTGGTTAGGTTTACAAAGAAAGTTTCCCCAGGATGCACTGTGCTTGGAGGTTTATAGCACCACCCCCATTCCTATGGCAATCCGCGTTTTGGTTCATGAATTTTTCGCTTTATGTAATGTCCCGTATAACACATTAATTTCAGAAACCAAAGTACTACTGTACACAATTGCCAGGTCTCTGTATTTTGTTAGTTTTTCCAATTCTTTATCTTCAACTCTGGCATCTCATCATCATCATCATCATCATCATCATCATCATCATCATCATCATCATCCCCCTTTACTACAGGGTCAAACTGAACCAACTGGGCAATAAGAGATGGAGCAGCAATGGTCACCCTCAGATCAGCTAAGCTGCTGGTGGAGTCAAGGTCGGTACGAATGGTCTTGGTTTTTCTTTAAAAAGCTGTAAATTGATCACTGGTGAGCTCAAAACAAGGCCTTGAACAGCCAGAACTGGTAAGGTCGAGGACCACCCAGAACAATTGCACTTGTTGGTTCACAGCCTCACCAATCCTCTGGATGTTAAAGGTCTTTCTTGCTCCAATATGGCTTCACCTGTACAAAACTCTAGACTACAGGAACATAATACCTTCCTTCACGAATGCATAGGCTTCTCTCTGTTAAGTTCACAGTGAGGCAAAAAACTCACAAGCCTACTGGATTCCTCATCTTAAAACCTTATTTCAAGCAAGGGGTACATACCCCACTACTAATTCCCAGGCTTGATGTCTTCTAAAATGGGCAGCTCATGTCCTCCCCAGTCATTGTTGCATGCATCTTTGTTTCCCAGCAGAACTGGGCTCACAGTCAGTTGCCAGATTTGATGGTGGTGGTGATGGGAAGGTGTAGAGGGGCCCTATTTCCAGAAATCTGCTCACTCCCCTTTAGCATCATAGTCTGTCCCCTTACTTTACTATTTGATATGGAAGCATATCATAGATTAAAATAGCACATTGTGATGACTAGTATTAGCATCAGCACTACAAACCAGTCTCTGTTACTCTTGGGTTTGACTATACAGGAAGGGAAGTGTGAATTCACTTGTTGTGAAGTCCCACTGGGGAATTCAAGTCTGTTCAATTTAAGTGGCCACAGTTAAACTGTTAATGCAGGTAGCTTGTTAGCTTGTTAAAAAATCTGTTGCTGTTGAGAGCTTTTCTCTCTATTCTTAAGCTGTTTTTTTAAAAAACAAAACAGGAGTTGCACACAGAAGGAAAGGGTTTTTTTAGGAAGTCTTGGGAGAGAGGCTTTGCTGAAGAGGATATGTGCTGACACTGCCATGTGTCTGCATGTGTCCATCCTCCCTTATGTGTTAAGAGGCAAGAAGCAAGGGGGAAGGTGCTTTGGCAAATCACTGCTTTGTGTGTGTTTCCTGCAGCTGATTCTCCCTTTCCGCATCGGTTCAAGTGACTATCTACCTGAACCAATTCAAAAGGATCTATATTTTTAAAAGAAAAAACCTCTCTGGTGGAGAGGGAAAATTACAAATGGGGGGGAGGCTCTCAGCTGATTTGCATTTGATCATGTGTCATGTGATCAATGAAAGAAAAATGTGAACCAGCCTACCCCAAATCCATAGTTATTTCCCACATTTTTTGCTAATGTGGTCAGCCCCTTAGCCCAGCTACTTTTAACATGGCAGAAAATTCGAATGCTACATCTTGTGGAAGTAGACTTTTGGGGCTATGTAGCAGAACAGTCTTGTAACTGCTCATCCTGGCTGCAGTTTGTCTGAGTGGCCAGGTGAGCAGGGAGGCAGGGCTGCAGCAGCCAGACTACAGCCGCAATTGGGATGCAGGAGACGACACTAGCCACGTGCACTGCGTGGTTAGTCTGGCGGGTTCTGGGGGTGGGTGGTAATTGGGCCGGCCATCTGTGCTGGCAGGCTTCATATCTGTATTCAAAGAAAGAAAGAAGAGCAGTTCCACTCCCCCAATTGAATTTCCATGGTTGAGCAGGGAATCAAACCCTAGTCTCCAGGGCCACACTTTGTCACTCTATCCACTACAACCATACTGGGTATCCACTTCAAGAGTGAGTTATGGGAAGACCACTTCATTCAGGGAATCTTGTTACACTATTTTAAAGTGATCTCTCCAGAAATGGTCATGTAATCAAATCTGCATGAATAGAATAATAAATTGATTCCCCAAGATTAAAAATTGAGTGTTTGGTATACCCTCTGACATTTAAAACCATGCAGTGGCATAGAAGGGATTATATTTGCCTTGCTTTGGGGAGACAAGAGCCAGCGTTCATCTAGCAGCTGAATAGATACAGAGCTACTTCACTTAGAGATGAATTTATATGTGATTACGACTTATCATTCTTGGACATCAGCATGCCACTCTTGAATTAGTATGCTTTAACTGCAAAACCAAAACATGCATGCACTCACAGATAGACAGGGAAAGCTCAGTTTTAAAATGTCAACAGCAGGCACACAGCTGTGAGCAAATTAGATCCAAAGCAGCTGGTTCTTAATTAAGCAAACAAAAGCTTTGATTCAGGAAATCCACAGTTCGTTTGACTATCCAATAACTGATTAATCTAAGATAACTAAATTAATCAGAGTTTGGGGAAATGCAAACGGGATTTTCTACTAAACATATTGTTAATCTAAAATGTGTATATGGGAGTGTATGCACACTGAAAGTGGACCACTTTAAATCAGATTTGTTAAAAAGAGAAGTGCTTTTTAAGCATTCCAGAAAGGACAAGAGCAAGGCAGACCCACTTAACGGCCAGTGAACCAGCGCTGGACAGCAGCACTGAAGACATGGTTTTGTGGTAAGAGATACCAGTAAGCAGGGTGGAGATTTAGCCTCAAGTAGAATTATAAAACGGAGGCAGGTTATTTCATGGATCTATAAAGGCTGTATCAGATTTATAAAGTATTTACTAGGGACAGCCTTAACGCAACTAGTGCACTTTCATCAAACCTATGTTATACAAACCTGCATTTGCTAAGGCATTTTGTCAATTGATTTGCCAAATGTCATTCCTGCTGGAGGTTTTAGCCTTCCAAAGGCAAGCGCTCAATAGCTGGGTCAAACTGCCAGAGACTCCACAGCAAGAAAATTAACACTTGGAATTCCTGCTGCTGTTGAAACAGGCATGGTCCAGAGCCCCTAAAATTTGACATTCAATTAATTTTTCTTTACTGCTCTTTATAATGTTGTGGAATTTGTAAACTGCCCAGAGTGGCCTTGGTAGCCAGGGGGGCAGTATAAAAATCAAATCCAATCAATAAATAAAATAATGCACCTGCCCAGGCAAATCTCACCCACCACCGATTCCAAAGAAACATGTGTTTCCTATACAAATTGCAATGTCAACCCTCCCCCCCCCCAAATATAAATTGTTTTGGGGATGAAATTGGTCATTCTGGGCAACGTTGTTCGAGTCCACCACAACTCCAACAAACAAATAAACCCAGAAGTCAACTTTGGTTTTAGGCACAGGGAACCCTTCCCCCACCCCCAAAACCAGGAATCCACTCTGGTTGGAGGGGGGGGAGGTGTCCCTGGGTCTAAACCACAACCAGGAAGAAGGGACCCAAAATTGGACCAGAGTGGCTAGTATAAAGGAGACCAAGAAAGGGAAGAGTGTCCTGAAAATAGCTGGAGTAGGTACAGCCCCATCATGAGGTCTCTGGAGGACTGGGGTGCTCCTCAACCTTAGAAGTTGCCCAACCTCTACTAAAGCTTCCTGGGGGTAGATAGTTACTCTATTTTAGAGTGTGACTCAACTATTATTCTCAAGGTGGCCTACGACATGCCAACCAGATGTACTAAGGGAACTACAGCTGTTTGTTATCAAGTATTACAGAGGCTACATCCCTCATATTTGCACATAAAATGTCAGCTTCATTTCCTGCTGAACTCAAAAAGAAAAAAAGCTTGTGCTATTAAGGAAACACAGATGAAGGAATTATCTCCATTCAAGTGCATCTTCAAGTTATCTACATTGCTTTAAAGCAGGCTTGTCCAACCTGCGGCCCGTGGGCCGCATGAGGCCCAGGTCAGCTCGTAATGCGGCCCAGTGCAATTTTTTATTTTTAAAGAAATTCCAAAGTTTCAAGTTACACTGCCGATGCTTGCAGCCGGAATGTGGCCGGGGCATGTCACAACAGTAGAGGGGGAGAGAGGGAGGGAAGGAAGGAGTGGGAGGGGAGGGGACAGGGGGCTGCATGACTGCATTGTGCCATCCCCGTCAATAGGTGGACCCCTCCCGGCCCCATAAAGCCACCGGAGCCAAAGCTGGCAGCCTCTGCTGTCTGAGATCGCAGCTACCAGTAAGTGCGCTTGGAGCGGGGCTGTTGAGGACAGCTAGGGCTGCCCCCCACATGCGGCCCAAACCAAATGTATGTGTGGCTCAAACCAAATTTTCATCTTCTAATGTGGCCCAGGGAAGTTGAAAGGTTGGACACCCCTGCTTTAAAGGAAACATATCCTAAAATATTATGTCTGTCAAAGCTTAGACACCTTGTTACAGGAAAGGAAATGGAAGATATCATGGACTACCTTTCAAGTTATACAATGATGTTCACAAAGTGTAATTAAAAGAAGAGGAACAGCAACTTAGGGGAAATCTGAAATGTATCCCTACTGGATGAGTTCCCCAAACAAGGACATAAGATAATTCTCAGTAAGTGAAATCTGTTTGTGGCAAGTGTGAAATGGGCTTCCAGTTTTAATTTAGTGGGCTGGTGAGGAAACATTACTTTTGGGAGCATGGAGAGCTGTTAGAAGGCTGGAATTAGTGTGGTGCCTCCTAGGCATACAAACAAAGGTAATGCAGGTACGTACCTCTGTCCCTGATCCAGCACCTGGAGACTCCACTTTCCTCTTCTTTCTAGGCCCTATTGCAGCCAGTGCAGTCAAGTTGGCATCCCTCTGTCTCATTTGTGCTAATTCTTGTTGCTGCATCTGCATTTGGAAAAACAGAACGTCACCATTCCCTTTAGGTTTCCATTTTCTGTCTAGGATTTCTAGACTGCACTCCTGGTAATGTAGCAGAATACATGCATTTTAAATAAATGGTACATATGCTTTAAAGCATGTACTTTTATAAAGAAAAAAACCATACCTCCTTGGCTTTTTGTTTCAACCTAAGTTGCTCTGGATCTTCTTGTCTAGATCGAGACTGCATTGGTGGAAAGTTTGCAAAGAAGGATGGGAAAGGGAGGAAAAAGAACAGAGGAGAAAGCAATGAGAACATGAAACAGACCCCTTTTTTAACATTTGTGTCTAGTAATTTTGCATTCTAAATGTATTCAACACACAAACACATGCCACACATGATCATGTCATTATTCTGAAAGACAAGCTTGCGGTTTAGGAACAGGTCAAGCACTTTTAAAGTGATGGTTGTTGTGGGTTTTTCGAGCTGTTTGGCCAAGTTCTGAAGGTTGTTCTTCCTAACGTTTCACCAGTCTCTGTGGCCGGCATCTTCAGAGGACAGCACTCTGTGCTCTGGTGTAGTTGGGGCTTCTCTGTGGCAGCTCCCAGGTTATGGAATGCTCTCGCTCAGGAAATCAGGCTCCCCCTTTCCTTTTATCCTTCTGCCAAAAGCTGCAGACCCACCTTTTCAGGCAGGCTTTTAATAATTGAGTCAAGGATGCTGGTTTTCAGTTATGTACATTTGTTTTTAAAGTTTTAAATGTTTTTAAATCACTTAAATGCATTTATTATTACTTTTATTTTTACTTTCACTTGTAACTGTGAGCTGCCTTGACCCTTTTCATTGGGAAAAAGGTGGCCTAAATATATCCATCCATCCATCCATCCATCCATCCATCCATCCATCCATCCATCCATCCATCCATCCATCCATCCATCCATCCATCCATCCATCCATCCATCCATCCATCCATCCATCCATCCATCCATCCATCCATCCATCCATCCATCCATCCATCCATCCATCCATCCATCCATCCATCCATCCATCCATCCATCCATCCATCCATCCATCCATCCATCCATCCATCCATCCATCCATCCATCCATCCATCCATCCATCCATCCATCCATCCATCCATCCATCCATCCATCCATCCATCCATCCATCCATCCATCCATCCATCCATCCATCCATCCATCCATCCATCCATCCATCCATCCATCCATCCATCCATCCATCCATCCATCCATCCATCCATCCATCCATCCATCCATCCATCCATCCATCCATCCATCCATCCATCCATCCATCCATCCATCCATCCATCCATCCATCCATCCATCCATCCATCCATCCATCCATCCATCCATCCATCCATCCATCCATCCATCCATCCATCCATCCATCCATCCATCCATCCATCCATCCATCCATCCATCCATCCATCCATCCATCCATCCATCCATCCATCCATCCATCCATCCATCCATCCATCCATCCATCCATCCATCCATCCATCCATCCATCCATCCATCCATCCATCCATCCATCCATCCATCCATCCATCCATCCATCCATCCATCCATCCATCCATCCATCCATCCATCCATCCATCCATCCATCCATCCATCCATCCATCCATCCATCCATCCATCCATCCATCCATCCATCCATCCATCCATCCATCCATCCATCCATCCATCCATCCATCCATCCATCCATCCATCCATCCATCCATCCATCCATCCATCCATCCATCCATCCATCCATCCATCCATCCATCCATCCATCCATCCATCCATCCATCCATCCATCCATCCATCCATCCATCCATCCATCCATCCATCCATCCATCCATCCATCCATCCATCCATCCATCCATCCATCCATCCATCCATCCATCCATCCATCCATCCATCCATCCATCCATCCATCCATCCATCCATCCATCCATCCATCCATCCATCCATCCATCCATCCATCCATCCATCCATCCATCCATCCATCCATCCATCCATCCATCCATCCATCCATCCATCCATCTTTTGAAAAGTATCTCCATATGATATGATGTCTCAAAAATATCAGCCCCAGATTTGTGCAACGTAAAGGGACAGAAAACTGAAATAATCAGGGACAATGATCCCAAAGACACTTGGAGAAGTGTTTGTGGATGGATTTATGAGCCCAAAATATATCAAAACCAAATGTCTAATCCTCTCTCACATAGACAGATGAATACTACAAAAATAAGTCAATATAAGGATATTAAATAAAGGACATTAAGAGAAGGTAACACATCAGTTACCCCTTCACGGATTGCTGCCTTGTTGTGGCGAAGGGGCTTGAGTAATTCAGAGAAGCTATGGGCTATGCCGTGCAGGGATACCCAAGATGGACAGGTCATAGTGGAGAGTTCTGACTAAACACGATCCACCTGGAACAGGAACTGGCAAGCTACTCCAGTATCTTTTCCAAGAACATTCCATGGACAGAAACAAAAGGCTAAAAGATATGATGCTGGAAGATGAGCCCCTCAGCTTGGAAGGCATCCAACATGATCTGAGGAAGAGCAGAGGACAAGCACAACTAGCTCCAGAGCTAATGAAGTGGTTGGGCCAAAGCTGGAAGGATGCTCAGCTGCTGACAAGCCTGGAAGTGAAAGGAAAGTCTGATGCTGCAAAGAAAAATACTGCATAGGAACCTGGAATGTAAGACCTATGAACCTTGGTAAGCTGGATGTGGCCAAACATGAGATGGCAAGAATAAACATTGACATCCTGGGCATCAGTGAACTAAAATAGACAGGAATGGGCGAATTCAATTCAGATGATTATCATATCTACTACTGTGGGCAAGAATCCCGTAGAAGAAATGGAGTAGCCATGATAGTCAACAAAAGAGTGGGAAAAGCTGTACTGGGATACAATCTCAAAAATGATAGAATGATTTCAATACGAATCCAAGTCAGACCTTTCAGCATCACAGTAATCCAAGTTTATGCACCAACCACTGATGCTGAAGAGGCTGAAATTGACCAATTCTATGAAGATTTACAACACCTTCTAGAACTGATACCAAAGAAAGGTGTTATTCTCATTACTGGGGAATGTAGGGAGCAAAGAGATTAAAGGAACAACAGGTAGGTTTGGGCTTGGAGTTCAAAACGAAGCAGGGCAAAGGCTAATAGAGTTTTATCAAGAGAACAAGCTGGTTATCACAAACACTTTTCCAACAACACAAGAGGCGACTCTACACATGGACATCACCAGGTGGGCAATACCGAAATCAGATTGATTATATTCTCTGCAGCCAAAGATGGAGAAGCTCTATACAGTCAGCAAAAACAGGACCTGGAGCTGATTGTGGTTCTCTGATCATCATCCTCTTACAGCAAAATTCAAGCTTAAACTCAAGAGCGTAGGAAAAGCCACTGAGCTAGTCAGGTATAATCTAAACCAAATCCCTTATGAATACACAGTGGAAGTGAAGAACAGATTTAACAAACTCGATTTGGTGGACAGAGTGCCTGAACAACTATGGGTGGAGGCTTGTAACATTGTACAGGAGGTAGCAAAAAAGAAATCCCAAAGAAAAGGAAATGCAAGAAAGCAAAGTGGCTGTCCAACGAGGCCTTATGAATAGCAGAGAACAGAAGGGAAACCAAATGCAAGGGAGATAGGGAAAGTTGCAAAAAATTGAATCCAGACTTCCAAAGATTAGCAAGGAAAGACAAGAGGGCCTTTTTAAATGAACACTGCAAAAATATAGATGAAAAGAATAGAAAGGGAAGAACCAGAGATCTGTTCAAGAACACTGGAGATATTAAAAGAACCTTTTGTCCAAAGATGGACATGATAAAGGACAAAAATGGGAGGGACCTAACAGAAGTAGAAGACATCAAGAACAGGGAGTGCCTGACCACCTTATCTATCTCCTGAGAAATCTATATGTGGGACAGGAAGCAACAGTCAGAACTGGATATGGAACAATTTGTTGGTTCAAAATTGGGAAAGGAGTCCGACAAGGTTGTATATTGTCTCCCTGCTTATTTAACTTATATGCAGAATACATCATCTGAAAGGCTGGACTGGATGAATGCCATGCCGGAATTAAAATTGCCGGAAAAAATATCAACAACCTCAGATATGCACATGATGCCACTCTGACGGCAGAAAGTGAGGAGGACTCAAAGAACTTCATTATGGGGGTGAAAGAGGAGAGTGCAAAAATGGTCTGAAGCTCAACATCAAAAAAGCTAAGATCATGGCCTCTGCCCTCATCACTGCCTGGCAAATAGAAGGGGAAGATATGGAGGCAGTGACAGATTTTACTTTCTTGGGCTCTATGATCACTGCAGATGGTGACAGCAGCCACAAAATTAAAAGACACCTGCTTCTTGGGAGGAAAGTGATGACAAACCTAGACAGCATCTTAAAAAGCAGAGACATCACCTTGCCAACAAAGGTCTGCATAGTCAACGCTATGGTTTTTCCAATAGTGATGTATGGAAGTGAGAGCTGGACCATAAATAAGGCTGACTGGAAAAGAATTGATGCTTTGGAATTGTGGTGCTGGACTGCAAGGAAAACAAACCTATCCATTTTGAAGGAAATCAACCCGGGGTGCTCACTGGAAGGACAGATCCTGAAGCTGAGGCTCCAATACTTTGGCCATCTCATGAGAAGAGAAGACTCTCTGGAAAAGACCCTGATGTTGAGAAAGTGTGAAGGCAAGAGGAGAAGAGAACGACAGAGGATGAGATGACTGGACAGTATCATCGAAGCTACCAACATGAATTTGACCCAAGTCCGGGAGGCAATGGAAGACAGGAGGGCCTGGTATGCTGTGGTCCGTGCGTCACGAAGAGTCGGACATGACTTAATGACTAAACAACAACAACACATCGGTAAATCTATGTTTATATAACTTGATTTCATCCTGGGTGTTATATTAAACAAAGTTTAAGTAACAGAAAACTCACTGTGTGGACCATGGTATAATTTCAGAAGCAGACAGCGTTATTTCAGAATTGCAACATAAACTTTTCTTTCAATGAATCGTGAGGTCATTGAGTGTACAGGTGGAGCAAGGCTGTGCTGCAAGTTTGTATTGAGTCCCCAAGATCAAGTTTGCCCCTTGCTTTCAAGATGCTTTGTCATTCCCTCTCCTCTTAGGACAGGAGCAAAGCTTCACTGACAATCAAAAACCAAGAGAGAATGAAACGCTATATATTTCCGTATCTCTCTTAATCTGATTACCAACAACTTGGACTTAAATTTCACTCTGCCAGAGGGAGAATTCAGGGAACACAACAGAATACTGATATACAGAGTTATGAAACTGGAAGTCGTGCATGCATGTACTCTGAATTTTCCCAGCCCAACTCTACATGCCATTCCCAAGTCTTTGGGGTGGCCCTTTGGATCATACAGGCAGGATGCTATCCCACAACAGGAAGAGGGGATGCCTAAGCCCTGTTCGTATAGAACTCCTCCTGCAACACTTTAATAGCGCTGAATGGTGGTCAGCATCCAAAAGCGCCACATCATACTGTGTTGGCTGTCTAAAGGTTAGGGACAGAGCCTCTGGCCTCATTCCATGGGCTGCAGAATTTTTTTTAAAAAACCCACTCCTCTGGTCCTTCAACGTCAAGTGTGACACTTTTGTCTACAAATGGCAAAACCTCAAAGTACTTGCCTTTGCTGCACGCATTAAAATTTCCCTTTCTTGTTCATCTTTCCGCTGTTTTTCTATTTGATCAAGCTGTTCAAAGAACTTGAGCTGTGCCCGAACATCGCTTACTTGCTCGTATCTTTCATCGTCCTGAAAAACGGGATAAATACTTTCCATTAGAAATGTAGGTGGAGGGAAATCACAAAGCCAACTCATTTACACCATACAAAAGAGAAGTGATACATGCACAAAATGTTCATTTAGTCATCTTCAAACAACATTAATCTTGAAGTTTATATGACTGGCTTAACATTTTTAAATTCCATATTTAATTCCACAATTTCACCACAGTATAATATTTAAAAAAAATTTTTTTTTCATCTTTTCATTAGAAGCATAGGTGCATAAGACTGTATCAGGTCAACTGAAGTTATTATTTTCCATTTTACCCAAACACGGTAAACTAGAATTTGCTCTCAAACCTGCATCAAACTATACTCCAATTAAGTCTCTCTAAAGTTTAGAGGGAGAGGGAAATTCACACTATAATCATCTACTGTGTTTTTTTAAAAAAATCTGTACATTTTCTTAATACTCTGAATAGATATTTGATTTATTACTGTATCTGCTAAGAGGTGGTTTTCTTCCAAAGGATAAGAAAATGTCACAAACAGGCCACACAGAAACCCTGCTAAACTAATCCTGTTAGCTACCTACAGTTACTGAAAGTACAATTGCAAACAATATTTTTCTGCTGCCAATTTTAACTTGCTAAAGTCTCTTCTTTCGGTTTGTAGAGCGTTTGCTATCACAACAACTGCACATCAAAACCACATATACATCTCTCTGACCTGGATACCTTTATTCATTAGCACAAGTTAACACGCTGAGAAGACAAGTGGTAAAAACCGTTAAATCGTGGGATGAGCAAAACATTTATTGAACCTTTCCTAAAACTGTATTAATAGTAATAATCGCATTGTGTCAAGTCAATTCTGACTTATGGCAGCCCTTTCTAGAGTGTAGAGTACTCAGAAGGGACTTACCGTTCTTTTCTTCTGGAGGCACTCTGATTGCGTCATTTGACAAGATCCAACTGGTTGGCTCCTCTTGTACAAGGCACTGTGAGGGACCAAACCTCTGACCCCTACACTCAGCAGACTGCTCCAACAGTCTGGGCTATCCAGCCAGCATTATGAACACCCTCACAATGGAGAAGACAATTACCTTGTAAGAAATATTCTTTTGCTGGGCAGTCTCTGACACCTTCTCGACCAGGTTTTGTAACCTTTGTTGTGTTGCGTGCGATACATAGCTAACTACATCAGGATGGATTTCCGTTATTCCATGCTTTTTACCTACGTTTCCAAGAAGAAAACAAAACAAAGGCATTTCTTAACAAGCACAAGGAGTTATTGCTAATTTAGAGGCAGGTTAACACAAGCCATTTGAGTGACTTATTTTTCAGCTTGCAAGTTGGAACTGACAGTATTCAGTACAGTTGGAACCCTGTTGAAAGGATGGTGTTTAAAGTGATTTCTGGCCCATAACGTTCCAATTCACACATGAATACTACCCACTGAAGCTGCTGTCATCAAACTGACACACAAGCACAACCAGCCACTGGATGTGTGTTACCAAATACGGGCCCTATACATTGCTTTGAAAAAAGATTCACCCAGGTACAAGTGCTGCTCTGCAAGGTCCAGTGGAGGCTCATGTACTCTAGATTTTGACCCCTTGATTTCAGACTGAAGAGTTTATAACACAGCAATAAAACCCAAAAAGGAAATATAACTATGCCTACAGGGCTATGGTTATATGTCCTAAATTTTTACAACTGTTTCACATTCTGGCTAAAATCTAGTAGTAAGTCACAACAAATGGAAGACTTAACTCCATAATCCAATGAGTCAATGGGTCACAACTAGAGTAGACCCATTGACTCACTGGATTATGGAGTTAAGTCTTCCATTAATTCCATTAAGCCAATGGACCTACGCTACTTGTGACCTTACCACAAGGTTTCAGCCACTCTGTTTTTCAAGAATTCTCCTAACAGTGCTGAACGGCACATTCAAAAAACTCTGTGATGTACGCAGCATAAAAAACATGTCTGAAAATGTGTTATTATGAAGGTATCCTTGTTACAGAGCA
Source organism: Pogona vitticeps (assembly GCF_051106095.1). Lineage (NCBI taxonomy): Eukaryota > Metazoa > Chordata > Lepidosauria > Squamata > Agamidae > Pogona > Pogona vitticeps. The sequence continues at coordinate 11,230,930 of NC_135786.1, read as the reverse complement.
AAGATTGGGGAGCAGTTCTATATCAGACAAGAACTTGATGGCAAGTCCAGCTTTTCTGATGTTTAACCTGTACAATGGAACAGAAGAAAGGTCATTTATGCAAAGTTATAGCAATGTTCTGTCATGCTGACTTTTGAAGTTTGCGTGTCTGTCAGGTGACACTTTTGTAGTAGAAACCCACCGATTTCTAGTATCCTTCTTTGCAAAGGTGCCGGGAGAAGGAAGGTTTCATCTTTACACGACCTCGTTAACGTGCCCACCAATTCAGAATTTGTAGCCAATATACGGGCGCTCTCTTCCGACAGGTTAACCCCCGCCATTGATGCAACATCGTTAATATCATCATCATCCCTTCGGAAACAGAAAACAGAGGAGTTAGGAAACAAATTCTTCATCATCCGGGGTAAAAAGATTCTCAAAGTTCAGAAGACAGATTGGCAAGACTGGATTATCACTATTCAGTATTCAGTGGGAGCTGAGCAGGTTACAGGATTATAAACATTCAAAAAAGATATATGCTTTATTTATTAATTTAAAATATTTTACCCCAACTTTCTCTTTAAAAGGACCCAAGCTGGCCTATATCATTAAAAAGGGCATTATTTAAAAGCTAAAAGCAATAAGTAAATGCATATTTTAAAAGAATTAAACAAGTGTTATATTAAAAACAGTAAATAAAATCAATACTAAAAAATTTTTAAAAGCAAGAGAGCATAACAATCCCATTTGAAAATCCACTCTCAAACATCTAGTCACTACGGAAAAGCCTGTCTGAACAGACAAAACTTCAGTTAAAAACTTGAAGAAGGGAGGGGAAAAAGTGGGTGCAATGCTGTATTTAGCCTACAGGGTAGAAATTCCACATTTTAAAAAGATTGAATATTCTACTTGGTCGAAGGAGGGAATCAAATTTAAAACAGAAATCAGACAAGGGTGCACACTAAACCCTTAAAAATATATTGGTTTTGAAAGGGATCATTACAGACATGAATAACTTTGAAAGGAACAAAATATAAGCAATCAATAACACAGGGGGAGAAAAGTTCTAAGCCCAACCTAGCACAACCAGCATAACTAGGACTGTGACTGTTCAGCACACGAACATCATTTAAGAATAGTTACAATCAGCCTTTTGGTGGGGAACAAGCAGCGTTAGGCTGCTCTCTCAAACAAGTGATTGGTGAGGCTACTTTTTTTAAAACAAAAATCAGGATTCAGGCCAAGGATGTCGCCCTCCTGACATGCTGGCTGGGTGACTCTGGGACATGTGGTCCCAAAAATTAAAAGATGCAAAAAAAAAAAAAAAAACCTTAAGGCTAGTCTACTAAATATCAATTTACTAAAATATTTTCATGGCTTCAGGATGTGAAGAATACCATCACATATGAAAATATGTTCAGCAGTCACTCTTGGGATGGGGTGGGGATGGGGTGTGTGAAACAGGTGGCTTTCAAAGTCTAGGGAAGATTTAAAACCCTGGATGGGGGGGTGAGGATAAGACTGGGAAAAACTCAGCACACTTCACTCCTTCATGTCCAGCAGGGGGTGCTATCACCTAAGGAAAAAGTTTAAATATATCCACAATTTGAATTGGGAGAGATGAAAAAGATTCTTTGCAGGAGATTTCCCTCTTCATTGTCTTACTGAAATGTAACAATGTATGAGAAAGAGCTAAAAAGGTTTCACTCTGGGATTCTTAATATATATTCACAAAGACCTTCTTAAGTTAATTTACTAAAGCACAACTGCATTTCTATTGGTGATTTCAATAAGCATAACTGAAATTGTGTAAGTATTAAATTGCTGCTAATTAAGACGTTGCTGGTTACATTCCTAGTCACATGCATGACCTGGAATGTAACCCACATCTTATCAATTAACAGCTATTTGCTGCTAATTACAGTTTCAGTTACACATACCATAAATTCAAATATTTATGTCACGGTGCTGTATGCGCATTATAATTTACCAAGGAAATTACTCCTGATGGTGCCACAAATGCTTTTTTTAAAAAAAAAACAAACAAACTGAAAGAGACTTTAAACGCCTAGCTCTCTGAATACTCATATCAAAAAAGACAGCAGAGAAGAATACACAGCACATTCAGAAGCTACCAGATCCTCCAGAAAGTTCTGAGAAAATACTAGGATATAAAGCAATAGTATGGAAGACACAATGAGTGCTTTAACCATGATAATCCAGGGAAGTTCTTGAAAAAAACAGCATTTATACCTTGGATAGTGAATGACATGCAAAGCATCTGTTGCTAAGAAAGCAACATAAACCAAACCAAAACAAGTTATCACCTGCAGACACGGATGTTCTAGCAAGTTTTTTTCCCCGGTCCAAACATACATATGCAAAGGATTACTTACCTAAACGAACCACCCCCAGGTTCTTTGAGTTTATTTTTCTGAGCAGCAGCAGCTTGAGTTGAAAGAGTAGAAAGAGCTTTGGTTCCAGGTAATACTGTCTGCTTTACCACAGGGACTGCCAAGAAAAAGGAAATCAAGTTGCATGCTTTCTAAAGGAGCATGAGCACATCATGAATTGGAAAATAAACTGGCCAACATAAGAAAGATTAGGCAGATTTGCTCATATGCATTATTTGCACAGACTCCAGTTGACCTGAAGCAGGATTAAGCAAAGTAGGCGTTAGGGGTAGAGCACACTGTTCTGACTAAGGACTGGTAGATTCTCTGTCCTTTCAGAAACTTGCTTTGTTTAAAATGTGCACTGCGCACTGTCATCTCCAGAGCCATTACTTAACACTGATCAGATCAAGTTTAATGCGGCCATAGACCAATATCCAAATGTAAGTAAATGTACAAAAACAGTAAAACTCATATATAAAAAAATATACAAAGTTAAAAACATCCTTACAGAGCAATACATTATACTTCCTTAGTCTCCCTTTCAGGTTCCGACTAATAACTAAAATCAAGTAATTTTTAAAACCTTCCTTTCACGGATTTTAACAGCAGCTGCAAGAAATTTTGCCACATTGTACCAGATATCTATATTGCATTCAGACAGCAATAAAACATCTACGTTGAGTATGGAATTGTCTTATACTTCCCTTCTAGTACTGCTGATGGTAAAGCATTTAGTCAGGCAAGGGTAAAGGCTCTACGATATTTGGGTATTAACAGGGAGTAAAGGTAGTTAGCTGGTTTAAAAGGCAGTATGTCCAAAGAAATACTATTTGATATTGCTCCTAAATCATGTTGCCTCTCCACCTCCATGATACATTGTTTAAGAGCTTGGTTTGCAGAATCGTATCGCAAATCTATTATATTGCCATCCGAAAATCTATAAGATCTAAGCTTGGCTAGTAGAACTTCCTTCTAATTAATCTTCCCCTGTACAAGTTTTCTCTTTCAAGAATCCTGCCAAAAGCCTCACTCCCCCAAACTAATTACAGACTGAAAAAGGAGGTCTGGCCTTCAAACGTTTCCCAGCTGTCATTTCATGGACAGGACAGCAGGTGGGGCTTCAGTATTCTTTTTTTAAAAATTTAAAATACAAAATCCAGGCACCCTCTCACCTGTCTGAAGCGGGTTCAGCTGGATTTGTTGCGGAGCAGTAAGCATAATACGGTTGTGTGGCGGCCGCAGGGCTACCATGGGGGTCTGGGTCAACGTCACCTGTGGAGGCCTGATCAATGTGCCTGGCTTTTGAGATTGCTGGATCACCTGGAAATATTTGGAAAGATAGCACACATTCAACTAGGTGAGGAGACAAGGCCAGGATTTAAAGGATCAAAAAGGCACCAGCCCACCTTTCTTGAAAGTACCTGCAGCTGAGGAAGAATGGCTGCTTCAAAATATTTTGCTTTCAGGTCCCCTTAGGCACACAGATACTCTCTTGAATTAAAACCGCACAGCTGGCAACAGGAAGTTTTAAATTAATGGGCAACAAAAATACATCGAGACACAACCTGGGCCTACAAACCGCATGGTTATCTCTGATGTACTTTGTGGATTCCCTCCAGACATTTCTGCTGCATATGGGACTCCCTGTTTCATGATGCCACTTGAGATTTCGCCAAAACGAAGTCCACTGGTTAATTTTGTCCACTTGATGGCAATGCATTTCATTTAATCTTTGCCAGGCAGGCTCTAAAAAGTAAACTGGGGCAAATGTTTCAGCTCTGTCATAGTATTATTGGGGGGGAAATGACACCGGTCATTTCACACAGCTAAGGAACAAATTAGACATTATATATGCCCCTTCCTTTTGCTACTTTTCCTTTGCAAATGTGGTTTCACAATTTCACTGGGAGAGGTTTTGTGCCAAAAAGAAAAAAGCAGCAAGTGGAGAGAAAATTAGATTGACACATATGAAAACCTCACTCTTCTGGTTCACGCAGTCCAAAAAATGCTTTTCCTGGATTGCACACTTTTTATACAATTTAAAATATTGCCTTCATTGCACACTTTTTATACAATTTAAAATATGGCCTTCATTACATGCCATTTTGTCCCAATATGCATGAAATATCAGCAAGGGTCTTTTTCACACTGAGTAATACTGATTAACTGCTGGGCTAGATCTAAGAATGAGAAGAATCCACTTTATGGGGCATTCATGGTAGCATTAATATTTTGGTTTACACACCACCTGCGTCGGCTGCCCTTGCTTGCCAACCCCAACTTGTGTCGGCTGTGTTAGGCTGATGACCGGCTGCTGCAAGGTACTGGTGACCGTCGCAGGAGTTTTCCCTGCTGTACGCTGAACCGAGCCGCTCAGCATCACGGCCGTTAGAGTGGTGGTGGGCTGTGTCGTAGGCTGCTGATGCTGGCTTTGCTGAATAAAAGCTGCTGAGTCCGGCGTCAGCTGTCTCAAGGCAGGCAAGCTCCGCTAAAAGGAAAGAAGAGAAAGGGGTTTTATACTTTTCTTTAGCTACTGCAACAGCATTCAAAATGCACATGCTTCACATTTTCAGTCATCCCAAGAAGGTATTAGCTCAAATAATGTAAGCCAGGAGGTAAAATCTGACTTTGGACTGTACTTCCTTAGAATGTTAGAACAAGTGAACACTCACGCGATTGAAAGGTCTGAAAAAAAACAGTGGGGTCTCGACTTAAGAACTTAATCCGTATTGGAAGGCAGTTCTCAGGTCGAAAAGTTCTTAAGTCGAATCTGCATTTCCCATAGGAATGCATTGAAAACCATTTAATCCGTATCTGCTCTTTTCGTCCATAGAAACTAATGGGAAGCTGCTATTCCGCCTTCTGCCACTAGAGGGGGATATTTTTTCTTTTTTCCTTTTAACCTAAGAGGACTTAGCTTTTAAAAAAGGAAAAAAAGAGTTCGTAACTCGAATCTAAGTTCGTAAGTCGAGTCCATACATTCCTATGAGAGCAGTTCGTAAGTCGAAACGTTCGTATGTCGAGCCGTTCGTAAGTCGAGACCCCACTGTATAATCCTTGCACATAGAAAGCAGGCATGTCACTCTCCGATCTATACCCAACAATGCTAAGACTTCAAAGCTTAATCAGAATTACACATTACTCTTAACAGTTCTAACCAAAAAAGCAGTACTTTGGAACAGACCTCAAGTTAGAAGACAACCAGTCCTCTCAGGGGGAAAGATATCTACACTCAGTAACCCTTGACCGTACAGGCGTATGACAAGAATACTCAAGACACCGACTTCTGACAAGGAATGCCTTATGAGCATAAGCTTTGGCCTTTCACTGCTGATCCCCCAGGACAGTTTGGAAATACAGCAGATCTTAACACATTACCAGCAGGAATAATACACAACTAGAAAGGTAAACTCTCCTGTACTGTAGTGGGATTTAACAGTTCACTGCTATTATAATGATGTCCTACGATTGGTTCATAGAATGACCATTTGGAAATCACATGAGGTGCAACATCAAGCATACGTGTGTGTATAGACCTGGAACATACCAAACTTGGAAACGTTTTCTGGTCTGCAGCTTCCAGAATTACCTAGCTAGCATGGCCACTGAACGTTTCCGAAAGAATAACTTTTACAAAGTCTGTAAAATACAATGTAACATCTGGCATCTTCTACAGCCTTACAAAGGAACAGAGAAAGAGACAAGAATTCATACTCTACTATTTATTACTAGCCAGTCAGTCATCTTTATCAATCCTATCAAATATAATTTCCAATATTTTATCTTGTTTGGAACTTCTTTATTGGGCCAGGCACTCGGAGACATGCAACAGAATAAGCTAGGATTACCTTCAAGAAAGGCACAAGGTACGGTTGAGGTGAAGAATTAAGTTCCCGGTACAGCCTGCTGGTGAAATCTTCTGCTTCAATTTTTCCATCCTGTAGAAATGATTTAAGATTCAGATTCTCCATAATGAAATACAGACATTAACACTTCATCTATTTAAACCAAGGGCAAGAAACATATGACCTCTCAGGTACTGTTCAACTACCACCATCCATAAGCACTTGCTGGGAAAATCAAAGGGTGAGCAATAATGGAAGCTACCAACCAACCCTCTCTGAAGCAACACCTGTTTCCCATACATTAGGAGTAGATACAGTTGTGTTCAAAATTATTCAACCCCCAATGCTGTAAAGGGGTTTAGGGACTATAGTGTACATTTGGAATTGTATTCAGAATGAAATCCTACAAGGACGTTTTAAAGAACCAAATGCAACTAAAATAACATCAATTGTTTATGTAATACAGTAGTAAATGTTTCTTTTGTGGTTTCTTCATTGCCACAATTATTCAACCCCTTAAAGACTACCACTCTGAAGAAGAGAGGTTCATTCAGGTGTTTTCGATCAGGTATTGAAAACACCTGTGGATGTCACCGAGCACCAATCAAGCATAATAAGCACCAATTAGGCAGCTTTAAAATGACTGTGATACTCAGCTCCTTCTAGACATTTACTGGTGTGGTTACAAACATGGTGAAGTCAAGAGAATGGTCCAGGAAGACAAGAGAAGAGGTGATTTGTCTTCACAGGAAGGGCAATGGCTATAAGAAGATTGCAAAGAAGTTAAACATACCAAGAGACACCATAGGAAGCATCATTCACAAATTCAAGGCAAAGGGCACTGTTGAAATGCTACCTGGTCGTGGAAGAAAGAAGATGCTGACTTCGACTGCTGTGCGCTACCTAAAGCACAGAGTGGTGAAAAGTCCCCGTGTGACTGCTGAGGAACTGAAAAAAGATTTGTCAGATGTGGGTATAGAAGTTTCAGCTCAGACAATAAGGCGCACACTGCGTAATGAAGGTCTCCATGCCAGAACCCCTTGCTGTCTCCCAAGAATAAGAAGAGTCGACTGCAGTATGCCAAAAGTCATGTGGGCAAACCACAAAAGTTGTGGGATAGTGTTCTGTGGACTGATGAAACAAAATTAGAACTGTTTGGGCCCATGGATCAACGCTATGTTTGGAGGAGGAAGAACAAGGCATATGACGAAAAGAACACCTTGCCTACTGTGAAGCATGGCGGAGGGTCAATAATGCTTTGGGGCTGTTTTGCTTCTGCAGGTACAGGGAAGCTTCAGCGTGTACAAGGTACCATGAATTCTCTTCAGTACCAGGAGATATTGGATGAAAATGTGATGCAGTCCGTCACACACCTGAGGCTTGGGAGACGTTGGACCTTTCAACAGGACAATGATCCCAAGCATACCTCCAAGTCCACTAGAGCATGGTTGCAGAGGAAAGGCTGGAACATTTTGGAGTGGCCATCACAGTCACCAGACTTAAATCCGATTGAGAACCTCTGGTGGGACTTAAAGAAAGCAGTTGCAGTGCGCAAGCCTAAGAATTTGACTGAACTGGAGGCTTTTGCCCATGAAGAATGGGCGAAGATACCCGTAGATCGCTGCAAGACACTTGTGTCAAGCTATGCTTCACATTTAAAAGCTGTTATAACTGTAAAAGGATGTTGTACTAAGTACTAAGATTGAATGTCACTTGGGGGTTGAATAAAAACTAATAATGATGTGAGCACAGAAAAGACATTTGTGGTTATTTCATTATAAACTTAAGGTTATATTTCTCTGACCTACAAGTGCCTCTTTCATGTAAATGTAAGCAAGATGACTGAATGATCAAAATCAATGTCAAAATGGCCAAAACATTCAATTTCAGTGGGGGTTGAATAATTTTGAACACAACTGTATCTTTGCATAGTATTTTATTGGGTAAGTTTTTTTAAAAAATGATGTTTATTTAGAGCAGTGCTGCAGCACTAACGGGAGCGGCATATCAATAAAATAAAATAAAGCAGCTGACCCTCCAAAACTACATTACCTGTCAATCATAAAACCACGAAGCCCACTTCAACTTGCAAGTCTTGTTTAAACACACATGGGCCTGCACACTATTTGGAGTGGAAGGGCAACCCCGTAAGCGTGTCCATTTCTGGTAGGCATGCTGTTGCACAAGTGACCATTGAAGCTGCCGTATGAGTTATCTCACAGCCACCAGCAGGCATACAAATGGGAGCCTGCTGGAGGAGAGGGAGAACTTTTCTGGTCACCTTTCCATGTCCACATAACTCACCAGGATATTGGCCATTAACACGCATCTAATCTGTTCTTACGAACTGTGCTCAAGCAACAAAATTGACCCCTGTATTACTAAAGATCCAAAACTGTTCTTGTCCCTCCACGTTCATGTTCAAACATTTATCATTTTTTCAATTAGAAGTCTGTGAACATTCTTAATTATCATGATACAAATTATGTTGAAATCTGCATTCCTAAAAAGATCTTATAAAATTATGTAAGTATATATTTTACATAACATTCTTTTTTATTCAAACATTTATATTCTCTGTGTGTGTACATCTGCGTGCATGAACGCACACATGCACATGTGTGTGGTTGTGTCTGCGTGGTTGTGTGCGCGTGGTTGTGTGTGCGCGCATGCGCTGCCTTGAGTCCTCTTGAGAAAGGTTTAAATATTTTAAATAAATAAATAAAGCACATAACTAAATTACAGTTTCGAATTGTATAATTTGTTGTCCATGTTCAATTTTTTATTTTCTTATGTAGTTGCCAATATTTGGACAGCAACTGGTTTAAAACATGCCAGGCAGGTACAGATGTCATTAGAGACAAACCAAGACTTAGAATATTTTTGAACTATAAGCTTTTATAAGAACCTTAAAATTACAATAACTTGTCACTAGGCAGATTTCACGAAATCTTTTGATTGCTTTCCAAAATACTTTTGTTCTGTGCAAATCACTTATCTGCTCTAAACAAATCAATCACAGATGTCAATTTTGTATAGAAATGTGAAGAATAACAACGTGTGATGTTAAGATCTCTTCCTTTATTAAATTTCTGAAACAGCACTTGGTTTTCTACCATCATCACGTTGCCAAAAAAAGTGTTATTGGATTCTGTCACACAGTAAGTATTAAGCAATTATCAGTAGAACAGTACAAAATAAAATTCTCTACAACCAATTTGTAATTAGCACACCTTCCTTGACTTGTTTTGTAAAACATTATGAAAAGGCAAAAATTTCAGTATGCCTTTCTGACCTTACATTTCACAAGTCTTAGTAAGTTTTTTTAATTTTTTTAAAACTAGGGATAAGGTAAGGAGTACAAAAGGTAGAGGAGAATATGGGGGGGAAGTGGGGAAAGAAGAACACAAAATGTGCTGTCATCCAATCTGTTTGTTCATGTTGCGATAAAAAGCCAATTTTGGGGTTTTTTTACAATTTGGTTGCCCTCCAGGTTTCAACTTAACAGTTACATCTTACTTTAATTCTATGTTATTTGAGCATTATCTGCTTAAATCTTAGTAGGTTTTTGACCAGTTCAGACCATCAGCTCATCCACATTGCAGGTGGCTGCAAAAAAGTGACACTAAGCCCCTACCATGCACGCTTCCCTTGCCCTATACTCTTCTCCACACAAGGAGAGAGTAGAAAATCACTTCTACTTAAAAACAAGCCACTATTCAGAGTTACTTCTAGGCTCAAGGAATTCAAGTGTGTGTTCTAACTGAAACTGTTCAAAACAAATCTGCTTCAAAGCTTTAAATCATTGCTCAATTTTGGATCCAAGGTAGAACCGGGGCTTGTTCTCAAAAACAAACTAGAAACCTTCACCCTCTTCTTCTCATATACAAACCACTTAAGCAAAGGTTTAAGTAATCATATGAACCAATTCTTTGCCTTTCTTACCAGCAGGTTCTGGACTAGTTCTTTCACATTTGCTGCAGTTTCCGTAGACTGCTTTCCAGAAGAGGCCAGTTTTATTAATGTAGAGAGAAAATTCTTGCATTTCTTCACATTTTCCAAGGTTTCCTGTTGGACAGAAAGATAGCAAAGTGAGAAGAGTGGAGTGTGACAGATCTGAATCCTTCCCAAGCATTGTAGACCCCAAATCAAGGCCATCATTTCAAAGCAGTGCAATCCAACAGAGCTGTTAATTATTATTATTGGCAATCCACATATAAGGCACCACATATGGGCATGGAAACAGCATGACTTTCTAAGAATCAAAGCTTTCTTTTTTTCTTTAAGAAAGGAAGCAAATTTTTGTTCATTATAATAAAGACAGCCCTGATGGTTTGTTGGCAATGCCAGATACATCTTAGAAGCCAAAATAAGTAGATGGATAAGTCTTCTACTCATGGAAGCAGGGGCAATATTTCAGCACACAGGACAACTCTGTGCCCTTCTCACCAACACTAGGAGAAGAATAAACTGTATAAGGGTGCAATTACACTGGAAAGCTGAATCAGAGCAATTTGATTTGCAGCCTGTATTATATTTGAAATCACAGTCAGTGGTCACATATGAGCCATATATTGATTTGGGAGTTCACAATTCATATTAGCTGCAATGCAATTTGCATTCCAACCTATAGCTCCCCCCTTATTTCCTCCCTCCCTCTGGTCTGGCCTCTGCCAAGCCTTCCTTCCTCTGATCCCACTTCTGCCTGCCTGGAGAACTGACAAGGATATAAATATGGGGAAAATTACTAACAATTCAGGTTTTGTTGGCAAATAAGTTAATATATTTCAGTATAGAACACTTAGTTTATTAAACAGAGAACCCAGTAAAATTTGACTAACACTTTCACAAACATTTACAAGATCTCAGCACAACAAATTCATTTTCGGCAGTTTCATTCTTATAATGTTTGTGCACATGGATGTAAAACAAAATTTCGCACTAAAATAAATTAACATCTTTGCCACAAAAAGCTGGGTTGTGTGAGAGGGGCTCCTTTTACATAAACCAGTATGCTCCATACTTAACATATACTGGATGTCAATTAACTGATTCTTCCTCCAGGGAGCTAGCAGTGTTTGGCTTTTAACTTGCAGCAAAGAATCATCAGAATCTTACTGTGGCCACAGTTGAGGTCGCTGTGGCTCCTTGCACCGTCCTCTGAGCTGTTCCAGTCTGCACAGCAGTTGCTGTTCCTAATGCAGTTGTTTGTGCAGGACTACCTAGGACAATCTGGGGCTGCAATAAATCCAGGTACAAGGCAATTATGTAAAGAAGACACAAACAAATAGAGAATTTATCACCAACACAACATCCTCCACAAAACACATGTGTGGTTTAAAGAAATGGCCACCAGGTGGCACAAAGCCCTATGCATTCAAAACTGACAACTCTGGAAGTTGATTAAAGAGAATGTGTTTTGCTTAAAAGGTAGAAAGCAGTAGAATACTGTACACAGGTACACCACACAATGGGCTATAGACCTGCTGCTATGTAATTACATAAATCTGTTTTACTTCTACTTCTTAAGAACCAAACTCCATTATTATAAGAGTGGTACTCCACCAATACAGCAGGTGTAGGAGCTTAATCCCAAGAAAAACTTTTCAATTCATGCCACCCTAGTACCTAAAGAAGGTAACAACTGAAGTGTGACTATATTAATGCTCAACAAACTGTCAAGGAAAGAGGCCAAATTTATTATTTTTAGTGCTGTATTCCAGAGATTTTGAAACTTCCTTCCTTCAAAGAATCCTTTCAACATGGATTTGCCTAGAATGGATGATGTCCATTCATACTGCAGATGTTTACAAACATATAGTGCAGAAATGTCACAGGCAATGACCAAGTCCAATGGGTCTAATCCAGGATCCATTTTCAGTTTGCTTCAGATGCCAACCAGCCTATCGTTTCTAACCCCACTCCTTCAGACTCATGTAATTGCCCTCTTCAGCTTTAGAAGCTCCACATACCAGTTTTGACAAAAACTCACCTGAACTACAGGTGGCCTCTGTAACGTTGTCGTGGGCTGTACAGTTGTCTGTGCCTGAGACACTTGCTTGATTATAGTGGTTGGCGCCACCTGCCGTGCAATTATAGGCGTTCCAGGAGCCTGAAAAAAGAATCCCAGGTACATTCACGGAGAAAAAGCTCCACATACATAAATAAAGTGGTCTAGCTTAATGCAGCAGTCTCAGAAAGATGTAAGCAAGAATGACAGCAGTCAGAGAAAAATAGTATTTCATGAAACTCAGCTTAAACTTTACTTCTCATACTATGTTTGGTTCCCCACTGTTCAAAGTAAGCCTGCAACCAAACAGAACAATCATGGCTTTGTGCCGGTTGATAGGCACATCTCTTAATATCAGATCCAGTCCATATTTTTCATGGATATTAAATGAAAATGTGGAGAAGGACTTCACATACAAAAACAAGTTAATAGCCTAAACAGGTTAAAATCTAAAGGGTGTTTTTAGGCAGAAATTCCAACACGGAGGCAATGAAACTCTGGTATCCTAAGAGGTCTACGGAAGGTAGATTACAATGTTTTCTTTAAATCATACCCTGACATTTTCATTGAATAGTGTTATTTTCAACACTGGTCATGGTTGATATATTCAAGGAACCTTCCCCAACCTGATGCCATTGAGATGTGTTGAAACTATAAATTTCACCAGCCTCTTGCCAGCCAAACTGGGCATGGGTGATGAGACTGAAGGCCAACACATTTGGAAAGCACCAAGTTAAGGAAAGTCGCAATAAGGCCTATCAGGATCAGTTCAGTCCACATACAGAAAGAGAAAAAAGGATGTGGTAAAGAAGATGAAGCAACTCTGCCAGTGATGAACTGAGAGCAGCTGCAATGCCACAGACAGGCAAGGCGAATGAAAAAGCAAAGACAACATGGCTTGAAATGGCTACAGGGATTGTCTAGAGAAAATGTGGAACGTGGGGGAAAACTTCCTGGGTTTCTTCTCAGGAAGAAACCCAGGAAGAAACATTTCAGAGGGACAGGAAAACTTGGGAAAGAATGTGTAGAGAGGTCAAGGACATTATAGCCAATCCAATCCTTTTGTACCAAGCTCCTATGTAACTTCACCATAAAGTCACAGGGCTACTCTTTTTATCCTGATCCCAAAATTAACATAAGCCTTGCAAGTGCTCTTCTTGAAATGAATCAAATGCAGAGTACAACTGGAGAAAACTTGCCGAAACCCTATTGCAAATTGGTATAATGTAACACAGTCCTCGTGTCTGATTGCGCAACAAACTGGGCTGACCACACAACCGATTCATATTAATGAAACAGAGTTCTTTTAAGTTTCCCTCTTTTTTTTTCAACTTTCACCTTTCAGCTGTCAAACCGCCCAGGATTTTTTTCGTGACACAATAGTGTCACAAAGGCTGCTGCCAGCTGCCTATCCGAATGTTTGGGATGTGGGCAGGGAAAATGTTTGGAAAGTTGGCCGGGGAATGGGGATATTGAATCTGTAAAAGGGCGCTGACTGGATGGAACCTGTAGGGCATACTCTTTCTTTGCTTTAGTTTAGTCATTCTTCGTGGGTGGGTGAGCTCCTGGTGTCATGGATGAGGCTGCGCACTTCCTTGGCTACCTGTCTCTGTGTGTCCATCTTGGATGCTTTTCTTTCTTGTTTTCGTTTTCTTGATTTGATTCCCCCATTTCTTTGGGTTAGTTTTGCTGCTGTCTCTAGGCAGCCTGCTCTCCTTCGATTTTTTTTTTTTTAGGACTCTCGTAGTGTAGTGATTAAACTGCAATACTGCAGTCAAGACTTTGCTCATGACCCAAGTTTGATCCTGAAAGGCTCAGGTAGCTAACTCAAGGTTAACTCAGCCTTCTATCCTTCTGAGCTTGGTAAATTCAGTACCCAGTTGTGGGGGCAGGGGGAGGAAAATGTGTACCTGCATAATTCAATTGTAAACCACCCAACAAGTGCTTTAAGAGCTGTGAAGTGGTATATAAGTGGCACACTTAGTTCTACTTCATTTTTTAAAAATCCCCCATTCTATTCTAATTTTTGCTGCTGCCCGCCAGGTTTTCCTACTGCTGATCACAGGACTCAAAGACAGAAGAGAATGCATCAAATGGCAGGAGAAGAGAAATCTTGCCATATTCTAGTAGTTTAGGGGAGTGGGCTTGACTGTACTTTTTGCCTTTATTTGCTTGCTTGCTTTTCAGGAAAGGAGGCTATGGATGATCTCACTTTGCCTCCCCCCCCCCATGTCTGGGATATGGTGCAGTGATTTTTTTTCAAATGTTACTTGCTTAATTTATTGTGAATTCATTGTTACATGTGTATATTTTGGTGGCATTTGGAGGAATGTTTTGATTGTGGATGTGGGCTGGGTGGATTTTGTGACTGTTCTGATGTGCCACTGAGCTTTGTGGGTGCCTATATAAGTCTGATAATGTCTTTTCCTCCTTATGTATCTTTGCCTGCTTTTGGATACAATGATTCTCTGTTACCTTGGCTCTGAATTTTGGGGGGTTGTTTTCAAGGATTCTTTAGAACTTTTGGATGACTCGTGCCAGAAAAGACAAATGAAGTAACGCAAATCAAATTACCTGAAAGAGGCAGTCCCTTTCATGTAAACAAAATAAATATGAAAATGTTTGCCATGCAGATCCCTACTGTAGGCTTTTTTTAAAAAAGCTTTAAAAAGTTAACTCCTGCCAAAATTAGCAATTTCAAAAAGGGTGATACAACAGGAAAGCCTACATCTGGCATGCAAATTCTGAACCCTTCAGCCTGTATTTTCTACTCCAAAGCACACCATCCCTAAGTGCTTTACCACTTGGCCTGGAAAAACAGAAATATTGTTTCCTCAACAAACTGAAAAGCAGCTGGGAACTGGGAGAGGGAGCGCTATTCTGAGATGCACTAGAGCCAGAGAGGAGAGGGTTAAGTAACTGCTCCCCTTTCCTCATCCTTCATCTTCTCCTGACTGCAGTTTAAAACAAACAAACAAACCAACCAAAGCTACCACCATACCCAAAGTACCCATTGCTAAGTGGTATAGAGTTCACTCATGTAATGTCTACTTTGAGCCTGCTGAGAATCCTGAAAATATCTTGGCTACTGCTGGAATTATCCCTTCCTAAGGTCAGAGTGGATCATTAGATTTATTAATTTCACAAGTTTGCCATTAATTACACACTTTTCAAGGAATGGTTCCAAGGCAGTGTTTCCCAGCCTTAGGTAACCCAGGTGTTCTCGGACTGCAATTCCCAGAAACCCCATCCAGCACAGCTGGTGGCGAAGGGTTCTGGGAATTGCAGTCGAAGAACACCTAGGGTAACCACTATTCTAAGGGATAGATTATAACAGGAGTCTGACTCCCACCTGACCACAGCAGGTAGAACGACACTACTGCAAATAAATGTTGTCAATAGGCCTCAGTTTTAATTTAAAAAAACCAAAAAAAAAGAAAAAAGAAAAAATTAAGAAGAAACCATAACTTTCTCGCCTCTGGGGTTCCAAATCTGAAAAAAAAAATCTATCCATCCTTGATTGTGCTTAACATGGAGTCAACATGTATATTTAAATAGTATTAGTAACTTGCCCCACTAATTCCAACAGATCTACTCTAAACATGTCGGTCTTGATTCAATCCATAGGTTCTAAGTGCAAATTGCAAACAGAAGAATCAGGGAGTTTTCATCTGCTTTCAGCTTTCCCATTTAGATCAAAATTGAGGAAACTTTTCTGGCCCAGAGGCACCAACTGGAGATAACAGCTGAAACATTCCTTATAACCAGAGGTTCCTAATCCCTTTCACAGATCCCAAAGACATGTCTATACACAAATACACATGCCTTTCTATTACCAACAAAGAAGTGAACACTAAAATTCAACTACACAAAGTATTACACACAGAATGATTTATGGCCCTTTCTGCCTCTCAAATTGTGTTAACATCTAATTTCAGAGTGTGTGTAGCAGGGATTTCTCCTTATTTAACACGGAGTTGATAAAAATACAGCATCTGAATTCTGAAGGATAGAACAGTAGTTTGAGAATCCTAAAGAAGCATAACACAGAAAAAGAGTATACTTGGCAGGCACTCAAAACAGATTGTAAAGCATATCCAAGCAATAAATGTGTTCCTCGGAGACTGGAACGTCTGCAAGCAGCCAGATTAGATATACTCAAGTGTAAGAAAATTTAAGGTTTTATTTTACTTACATTTCTCAGTGAACTGACCTGCACAGTCGAGAGTTGCACTGAAGAAGCACTGGTAGGTGTGGCAGGGCGAGGAGTCATGCTGGTTTGAGATTGGGACTGTGCATGTGCTTGGGCCTGCATCTGTGCCAACGTGTGTTGAGGGATCATCAATAACTGGCCATTCTCACTACGCACAAGGACCATGCCTGAGAGGGAAAAGAGAGAGAAAAAGCACCCATGAGGACTGGACTGGGAAACACAAAGATTTTATTCCAGACAATGGAACAATGAAGATGCAACCCAGATGTCATCCACTGAAAAGAAAGTATCACAGAAACAGAGAGCTAGAAGGGATCCCAACAGTAATTGAGCCCAACTCTCTATCCAAGCAGGAATTACACAGATAAAGCATCCCCAACAGCCAGCCAGCCAGCCAACCTCTGTTTGAAAGCCTCCAACAAAGAAGGGTTCACCACACTCCAAGGCAGCTAATCCACTGTTGATGAGACTGCACTCAGTCCCAGAGGTCTAATCTGGCCACAGTGACACATGCCTTAGTTATCCCAAGTGGATTACTGTAACACACTCTAGGTAGGGCTGCCTCTCAGAAG
The DNA here is from genome assembly GCF_051106095.1 of Pogona vitticeps. Taxonomy (NCBI): domain Eukaryota; kingdom Metazoa; phylum Chordata; class Lepidosauria; order Squamata; family Agamidae; genus Pogona; species Pogona vitticeps. Next base: position 11,213,915 of record NC_135786.1, on the reverse strand, counting down.
TGTCAGAAAACTTCAGTGAGTCCAAAACGTGGCAGCCAGATTGCTAACTGGGACAGGTTGGAGGGATCATCCCTGTTATAGCAGTTCCAATGGCTGCTGATCCATTTCTGGGCACAATTCAAAGTGTTGGTTCTCACCTACAAAGCCCTGAACAGTTTGGTTCAAGCTATATCAAGGACTGTGTTATCCTTTATGACCCTACTCAGGTGTTAAGATTATCAGGAGAGGCGCTTCTCTCAGCCTCACTACTTTCATAGTTGCATTTGATGGGGACATGGAAGAGGGCCTTCTCTGTCATGGCTCCCAAATTTTGGAATCCCCTCTCACAGGAGGCCAGGCTGGCCCCATCTCTACTGTCCTTTCACAAGAAGACAAAGACCGTTCTCTTCAAGTAAGCTTTCCCTCAGAGACTGGCTGCCTGAGAGGAGTTTTCAAATGGACTGATGTGCCTTACTGCTTTGAATGTGTTTTTGGTGTTGTTTTTCTTTACAGTTTTTTAGTGCGACTCTTGCTTTAATTTTAAATATTGTCTTTTAATGATGTCAATTGCCTTAGGTCTTTTTAAGGATACAATATTTTAAATAAGTAAAATAGATTAAAAATTCTTTTTCACAGTATATATCCATCAATTACTTTGGGTTGTACCCTCTAAAGCTACGGAAAGGAAGCTTGTTCCACTTTCAACATGAAAACTTATCAAATATTTGAAGAGGGCTATTATATTTCCTCTTAATTGTCTGTTCACCTGGCCAAACATATCCATCTCCCAGTAGCGTTTCTCACAGGGTGTGGTTTCCAGACCTTTTACCATCCTGATCACACTCCTCTGGACACATCCACCCTGCTGACATCCTTCTTAAACCGTGGAATTTAGGACTAGACACAGCACTCCAGCTGAGGTCTGACCAAAACAGAACTCATTGGTACTATTACTGATGAAGTTAAGTAGCATCCTTTCTTACTTAGCTGCATAACAGAAAGCACAATTCAGCAGCATAAAACATGTGTTGCTTTCCATGCAGTAGAATCTAGATCCAGTCCTCAGCACCTCCAGTAGCAGGACCTGACAGCTTGAAAAGCTACTGTCAACTGAAATAGAAAGTACTGGTGGTCTGTTTTACTATAAGGCAGCTTCATATTAGATCAGGCATTTGTTTCAAGCAATTGAGACAAGGCAGTGTGTTAAATATCAACCAGTAATTAGTTAGGTTTGTGAATGCATTATATGCCATATACTGCAAACTTACAAAGGGTAACAAAAGAAAATAAGTGTTTAAAAACCCATTATAATGGAATAAGGCAGACTTGAATTCAAGCAGACTAAAATCCATTAAAATCCAGCTGCAAGGCTACCCTGAACAGTTCCACTGGACAGCTCTTGCACAAGCAGTATATTTCATCAGTGAGACTATTACCATAATAGTTGGACCTTAATCAGCTGTCACTGTTAACATCCAGGAGGATTCTCTAATGCCTTCACTTTCCTGCCCCTTCCATTCTCAGCAAAAGCATATGATATATAATAAGGTCCTTCTACATACGTTTTACCAGTGAAAGGCTTACAACAATGGCATCATAAGCACAAGAAGAGCAGGTCTGTCTTAATGAAAAGAAGAGCAACATATTACAAGAGCAAGACCAAAACTCAGAATTCTGTAGGCTGCACAGAATGCAGATATAGTCCCCTCCCCGACTCAAAACACTAAAAAGGGAATTGCAGGTCCACTAAGATTTCCTTAGCAGCACATCACATATAAATGTAAATGCACATATGAACAACTACGTTCTTTTTTTTAAAAAAAAAAAAAGTTATTTCAATTTACTTTGTTATAGCATAGCACATATATAACCAAACTCTTCCTCCAAGAAAGTATATACAGTGGTGCCTCGCTTAGCGAATGCCTCGTTTAACGATGAATTCGCATAGCGAGGGGGTTTCTGGGGGAAATTACAGCCTCGTATAGCGAGGCTGTCTATGGAGGAAACTCGCATAGCGATGTTTCCCCCATAGGCCCCCGGCGGGCGCTTCGGAGCGGCCGCGGGGAGACCTCTCCCGCGGCCACTCCGAAGCGCCTGCCCCGAGAATGCCGGCCGGCTGGCCGGCGCTTCGGAGCAGCCGCGGGAGAGGTCTCCCCGCGGCCCCTCCGAAGCGCCGGCCAGCCTGCAGGCATTCTCCGGGCGGGTGCTTCGGAGAGGCCGTGGGGAGACCTCTCCCGCGGCCGCTCCGAAGCGCCTGCCCTGAGAATGCCGGCCGGCTGGCCGGCGCTTCGGAGCAGCCGCGGGAGAGGTCTCCCCGCGGCCCCTCCGAAGCGCCGGCCAGCCTGCAGGCATTCTCCGGGCGGGAGCTTCGGAGAGGCCGTGGGGAGACCTCTCCCGCGGCCGCTCCGAAGTGCCCGCCCCGAGAATGCCGGCTGGCTGGCCGGCGCTTCGGAGGGGCCGCGGGGAGGCCTCTCCCCGCGGCCCCTCCGAAGCGTCAGCCAGCCCCAGCTGGTTGCCTGCCCGGGCCGCCTACCCGAGCCGTTCTCGGACGACTGGAAGTCCGAGAACGGCTCGGGTAGGCGGCCCGGGCAGGCTACCAGCAGCGGGGACAGAGGGGGGGTATCCGGAAGGTTTCCAGGTGAAAGCCTGGAAACCTTCCGGACACCCCCCCACCCTGCAGCCGCCGCTTGAAGCCTGCCCAGGCCGCCTACCCGAGCCGTTCTCGGACGACTGGAAGTCCGAGAACGGCTTGGGTAGGCGGCCCGGGCAGGCTACCAGCAGCGGGGACAGAGGGGGGGTATCCGGAAGGTTTCCAGGTGAAAGCCTGGAAACCTTCCGGACACCCCCCACCCTGCAGCCGCCGCTTGAAGCCTGCCCAGGCCGCCTACCCGAGCCGTTCTCGGACGCCTGGACGTCCGAGAATGGCTGGGGAAAGCAGCGAGGCTTCAAGCGGCGGCTGCAGGGTGGGGGGGGTGTCCGCTCCCAGCGATCCCCCACGGCTTGGATCCAAGCTGTGGGGGCAGGCTGAGAGGGTGGTGGGATTGGGATGCCTTTCAGGCATCCCGGGTTTGGATCCCACCCGCCGCCGGTTACCCTAACTGGCGGCGGGTGGGATCCAAGCCCGGGATGCCTGAAAGGCATTCCAATCCCACCACCCTCCCCCCGCGGCTTGGATCCGAGCCACGGTGGCTACCCCAGCCATGGCCGGACTCTAGGGAGTCAAGCCATGGCTGAGTTAGCCGCCGTGGGTCAGATCCAAGCCACGGGGGGAGGGAGAAAACCGGATAATCCATTCCTATTGGAACGGATTAACCGGTTTCCAATGCATTCCTATGGGAAATGGTGCTTCACATAACGATGTTTTCACATAACGATGTTTTGTTTGGAACCAATTAACATCGTTATGTGAGGCACCACTGTACTTGGAGGTCAACCCCACTTTAAGTTTACTGCTGCGTGGGACAATTAGGCCAACGAAGAGCTCGAAGATCCCTTAAGGAGCTTCATGTTGGTGTAACCTTAAACGGACATCCAGATTTTCCTATGTTATTCACTTTTGAACAGAAGAACAGAAGGGAAAACCTGCTATTAAGCAAAGCACTCAATCTGACCAGCCCTAAAAGCCACCAAACAATTAAACACTGGTTTCATCAGAGATGGAAACACAAATTGTCTAACTTCTAAATTAATTTTCCATAATATTTAGTCACAAAAGTGCTTATAAAAACCGTAACAGGCCTTCAGTGCATCTGTAACAGACGGCTCAGCTCTGAATTACTTCCCAAAAGAAAAATAAAATGAAGGCAGATACGGCAGCCATCCCCTGCTCAGCTACACATATCTACACTCTTAACTCCTTATTACAGCTATGGTGAAGAGAAGGTTCAAAAATTAAACTTCCAAGTATTGTCATCATGTTTTACAAGGAGAATACAGTGGTGCCTTGCTAGACGATAATAATCCATTCCAATGAAATCGCTGTTTAGCTAAATCGTTGTCTAGCGAAAAGCATTTCCCCACTGGAATGCATTGAAACCTGTTTAATGTGTTACAATGGGAAAGAATCGTCATTATCTAGCGAAGATCGGTCATAGGAAAGCCACTTTGCGAACCGCCAATCAGCTGTTTAAATCGCTGTCTTGAGAAGCTTAGGTCCTGAAAACACCCGTTTTGCGAGCGCAGAGGGAGCTGTCAAAATGGTTGTCTAGCAAAAATTGGTTTGCAAAGCAGGGACCAAACATTGTCCAGCGAAGTTCCCCCATAGGAATCACTGTTTTGTGAATCGCTATAGCGATCACAAAAAGTCAATGTCTCGCGAAAAAACTGTCATACGGGGTAACTGTCTAGTGAGGCACCACTGCATAGCAGATTAACTTATTTAATCAAGCACATATTCCTTTTATTTAACTCTAGTACGGGAAATAAATAAGGCTACCTCTGAATGCATAATTCATCACTCATTCAGATGCAGGTGTGACTCAACCATGATATGTACAGACTGAACTTTGACATCTCCTTAAAACACAATGCATTTCAGCAGTCAGTTCACACAGTCATATACATTCCGTTACAGAGTAATAAAGCAATGGCTAAATATGTAGGTGCACAGACAAATCAGAAAATAGCCCTAAAGACGGCTTGTACCACTAGCAGAATAACCTTTCAAACTAAGGAAACAGACATCTGACAAAGAATTTGGTATCATGAGGATCTCTGATTTCACTTTTGGAGAAGTTTTTTTTTAACCTAATACAGGGAGAAAAGGCACAATCTTGTCTTCTGTCTTCTCCTTAAAGACATCGGGTTCAATCTTCTATTGGCTCAATAAACGATTCTGGGTATCATCAAAGCTTGGTTTAAAAAAGTGTCTGCAAAATTGCTATCAATTCACATTGGGAATTCCAGTTTAGATGGACAGCCCAAGACTATCTCTTGTATTGAGATCTGAGTCAACACAAGACAGCTACTTGCATCTTCTATTGTATCTTCTGCTATAAGGCATAGAGGAGATTCAGAAATCAGGAAAGCTACAATTGTCCCATAACAAAGAAATAATACCACAGACAACAAACTGTAAGAGAAATGTCCCCTTTATGTCAGAAAGCAAGCCAGATTTCAGAAGTTTTACATATCTTTTAAATTCACCCAATCTCAAGGATGTATTCATTACTTACTATTCACCTCTCTGTGTTCTGATGACCATGTGACCTTCTAAGTACCTACACTGATTTCCTGTCCACTCCTGGATTCTTTTTCTAGCATTCCCCCATTCTTTCCCCACCCATATCCCTGCCCTACCTGTATCGATTTGCATATATATAGCCCTAAAGACGGCTATATATATATATATATATATATATATATATATATATATATATATATATATATATATATATATATATATATATATATATATATATATGTATATATATGTATATATATATATGTATATATATATATATACAGTATATATATATATATATATATATTGGATATATTGGATATATATATATATTGGATTCAAAAACCCCTTCTGACACAGACCACTTTTACAGAAATCTGCCTTCCTCTTAAACAGAGGTGGGCACAAACCTTCTCCCACCTCCCCAGCCAATGATCCACTCAGTGGTTGGAGCAAGCTCCTCTCCTCCTCCTCTTTGGCTGTTTGACCAGTCCTCAAAAGGAGCTTGCCTGTTCTGCCTCCTTGTATGTATGGATATGTACATTTTCTGTCATTCTTTGTGAGCTGCTTAGAGGTCTAGTAAAATAATAATGCTTCCCTAGCCAGCAGCAAACAAGCATGACACAATCCAACTTGCCAATAAAATAAATGGGGTGGGGGAAAACTACACAGCAACTCCAAATGGAACAAAAAGAAAGGAAAGACAGTGTGGAATCAATTCAAATTGTACAAGTATTCTTCCTTATGCAGAACTGTGTTACACTGGAGGAACTGGGAGGCTGAAATTCCAAAATCTTTAATTTTTCATGCAGAATGTCCATACTCTTACAAAGGTTAAGAAAAAAGCAGAAGATGCTGGATTGGAGCAGATGGTATAACTGATAAATTATGCATGAAATAAAACTTTACATAACACTACTAATTGAGGCAAAACTCTTAAGCTAACTGGTTTGCAGAAGTAAAAATACATTCTCAATAAGTCCCTGTCTCACTGTCATCATAAACATAAGCCTTTCTCACAGTGAACAGATTTTGTTCTAGGAGAAAAATGCTTCCTGGAAAAGAAACCAGTGTATTTTTTGAAATACCATTCAGCACAAAAAACTGGGATTAAGTCCAGGTGATGTAAAATCTGAGAAACTGAGGCACAGAGGTTAAATGATTAGCACCTTAGCTGGATTTTACCAACTGAGGAAACCAGGTAGTATCTCAGAACACAGAAGGAGAATTACAGTTTCTAGACATTGTTAGAGGTAGTGGGCTGCAACTCAAAAACCGTATGCCAAATCAACATGTTAGTTTTTAACGTTCTACATGTCTAGTCACGCTGGCCACATGACCACAGAAACTGTCTGGACAAAACACTGGCTCTACAGCTTGGAAACGGGAATGAGCTCCGTGCCCTAGAGTTGGACATGACTGGACTAAATGTCAAGGGGAACCTTTACCTTTACCTATGCCACTTTTAAAGTTTTCTAGTAGTTAAGAGGGCTGGTTTCAAGCTCACTGTCTTTCACCTTACTTTTCCTAAATGAGAAAGTATTATTAATTTAAATAATATATACATGTTATACAATCCAAGGTTTCTTTGCACAAGATTATTATTCCGCCCTGGAATGAAGAGGAAGAAGGGGGGGGGGATATTATCTACATCCTTGTGGATCTATATATCATTTAAAAGTGTAAGTTGCATTCTTAGTTTTATTGTGCGGCAGACAAATCAATTTGACAAGGCGATCCTACAGCTGCGGACAGACGGAATAAAAAGTGGAACTTTGAAATCATATAAAATTTGGCACAGTATGTAGCTAACAGAAGTAAAATTGCAGAAACAAGTGGCCCTAAATGTCCCCAGACTGAAATCTCTCATACAAATTGGAGGAAGAGAATAATGAAATCTTGCTTATTTTGAAAGTGAATGGCTGGTTCCACCTGTTTATTTTAGTTTGGAAAGCATCCAAGCTGCAGGTGTTGAAATACTGATCCTCAAAAAAGGGTTTTTAAGGGGGTGGGGGAACTGTGTAAGACTGTGGTATCTGTAAGGCTCTCTTCCAACACCAAATGAGTTTATTCTATTCCCTCTCTTTCTTTAATGTATTTTTAAAAAAACATAGTATGGATGATTTTGACCTTGGTTTCCAGTAGCATTCTTTGCTAAATCCCATATCTCCCTTTCTGGGCAGAGGGGGGATCTTTTGGAAAGAATGTACACAACACAGTCATAAAGTTTTTCTTTCTTAACTTGCCTACCCCAAGGAAGGGGTTTGGAATTTAGAACATAGCTTTCTACTCTGCATTCTGCAAAGCAGGCATAACAACATTAGTTTGCCTGAGAGGTTAAAGGGTATGAATATTTCTCCACTGTATGTGTTGCACTGAAGTCCAAAAATAGTCCTTCAAAATACTACAGCCACATCCCAGCTTCTTTCCTCTACCAGCCACCATAGTACAGATCATGTGCTTATTTTCTTCAATCCTCTTGCACTGGGTAATTCTACTACTCACATCTGTCAAAAAACAATTGCTTTGTGTGTCGGTATGAAGTGATCAACTGATGAAAACTGGAGCCAGCTTCTGAGATTGTCCCTTGCTTGGTATCTCTTGGCCGGGTAGGTGGGGTTCGTCAGCCATGGAAGGCAGCCCATCTAGGAGAAGGAAAACTCCGATTTCAAACTTCCACTGCCTTGTGACTATATCCACTGATGGAAAAGGCTTCAGGAATTAACCTAGAGGCAAAATCAGGAGCTGGAGTCCCAAAGGCAGTTCGTGTCGTTCTGCCAACTCCTGCGACGTTGCTAGAACCAGTTGCATTGGCTCCTGCCTTTCCATTGGACCATTTCAGCAACGTGGAGAGGGGGGATCTGCTGCTTGGGTAACAGCCTATCCTCCATATTACTTTACCCAGGCTTCATGCTCTGGAGAGGACACCCCTCAATTCAGAGCATGTTACCATAGTCTCTCGAGACTGAAGGATGCCTATGCTATATGGTATCTCTTTGTGAATTGAATGAACAAAAGAAAATATCTTACAGAACAGAGGTTACCAACCTTGGATCGCCACACATTCCTAAACTACAACTCCCAGAAATCCTGGCCAGCACACTAGCAGTGAAGGCGTCTCAGTTTTAGCCCAGAACATATGGGGAAATAAGGTTGGGAACTACTATTGTAGACCATCTTGACTGGTGCCATTGGTGCTGTCAACACTGAGGTTATCCTTTGCTATGTAAAGCCTGGCATCCTGTTTACCGCTGGCAATGAGGACACAATATTGTGCAACAATATCAGGCCATTTCCTGGTGTTTTGAAACATGGATACAGGAAACACAATATCCCACATTCATAAACCAGAAGTTTTTTGAAGAATTGAATCTGACATGCAGTTGAAAATAACTTAGCTTATGATTTCTCTCATCTCCTAGACCAAAATTCAACACCTGTTTTAGTGTATCCATTTATCACAGCTGGACCACTGGTGCTCATTAAGAAGAAGGGTGAACTAATTTTTCCCAGGTGACTCTTGTGTCCAAAATCTTTTTGCTTAGTGTAGTAAAAGTAAGCCCACTGAATCAATGAGTGAGTCAACTCTTCTGTAAGATCCATTTATTCAAATAGGGCTACTCTATGACATAGTATATGAAAGTAAGTCATTGTTAGAGTGGATCAATAGAACTTAGAGAGGAGTTGACTCATCAAATCCCTGTGGATTCAATACATTGATTCGAATACATTTTACCATACTAAGCAGCAGGATTTTGTGACAAAATTATTGGGCAGAAGAGAATCCATCAGTTCACACTTTGTTTTACAGACTGCAAATTCATCAGCTATATTTTTTACTGATATTCCAGTGAAGTGTTTCTTAAAAGAACTGTTTTTGAGCAATTTTGGGGGACAAATCATTAATATATCATAAACTGTGACATACCAACTACTTTCACTTCCCCATCATGAAACTGAATTAACATGGCTCCACTGCTTTCATGCAACATGCCATGTAGGTAAAGGCACTGGCCCAAAGTTTGTTGCACAGCTCTGCATATGCAATGTAAGGCTGCAGCAGTGTTAAGGAAAAGCGTGGCAGGAGAGAAGCGCTATTCACAATGTTATTTATTTTATAGTTTTAGTTGTTGTGGACCACTTTGGGTCCCCTACAGAGAGAAAGCCAGCATATAAATAATATAACAATAATATAATAACAAAGCACTTTTGTATATCTGCCACAAACATGTTTAACTAAGCAATCCAGGCTCCCTGAGTATAATGCCAAGCACGCTTAACACTGGTGTAACTTCACATTATGTGAAGATGAGCAGGATTGCAGTAATTAAGAAACAATATTTTGCTCAAACACTTATTGAGTTAGTATAATGTCCGGATAATATGAATAAGCTGAGAAGCAACCAGGCCTTTTCAGTGGTAGCCACACTGTTATGGAATACATTACCGGCAAAGATGCATTAAGATACCACATTCCTTTTCAGCCAGGCTTTCATCTAGGAATCTTCCCATTTAATTATTTAATTATCAAATTGTTTAATTTATGTTATTGCCATCACTATCTTGAGTTTTGGGTATGTTTATTAATCTATAGGGATGAGGGTTTGTGTTTTCCCTTTGTTTCCATTTTATGATTATATTTTGTTATAAGACACCCAAACTGGTACCGAGCCACTAGAAGGGTGGGGTAGAAATTTAACCACCAACCAACCAACAAGCTGCTTGTAGATCTGTAGAGGGCTGTTGAAAGAAAGACACCAGAAAAGCAGTAAATATGGTGTTCATACAATATTGCTTTCCTGCAAGCGTAAGCATTCAAAACACAGCATCATTGTATCCCTAGGTAATCTTTGTAACTATGCAGGCTTGACACTTTTCTGTTTAATTTCTTTCCTTTAGTTTAGTTTTGTTTTATTTGCTTGTTTGTCTTCAGCTTACTTTGAGTGGCTCTGTGCCCCTCCTACTCTTGTCTTCCACTCCAAAATACAGTAATGGTTTTTGTGGCTATTTCAATACTCTGTAGAAAAAAAGACAGTTCTTAAGACCGGTAGTTGCCCTAATCATATCAGCATGCATGGCAACTTCATGAAGCAGAATTAAAAATCTTATTTTAACCAATAATTACAATCACAATAAATATGATCGAGTCAAAATTAAGCACTTTCAAGTCACATCAGTATCAATTACAAACTAATAAGCATAAACATCTCACTTAAATCAAATGGATTTAAGGAACTAAAATTCAGGTGGATCATATACTCATATAGTGTCATTATAAAAATATAAGTGCCTCTTACTCTAAAATAGTATTTTTACAACAGCATGCAAATATGAAATAGTCAAACAAACAAATACGTTCTGCCAATTTCTGTGCCACACTCTTACATTCATTAAGCTCCGAAAGAAACCGTTAATCAGCATAGATCTTCAACATACACTGTAGTGAAAACAAACACCTGCTGCTCTTGAAAATGTACATCAAATACCACTTTCAAACACCAGTCAACATTGCTGAGATTTTAAACAGCAAATTAGAAATTTGAAAGTGAAACTAACATGGTCAGCATAAAGTAGCTAGAAAGCAAGTAATTCCAGGCAAAAAAAGTGCAATCTTTACTACTTAGACTGAATCTGCAAGGATATGCTTTTCAAAGTACCTGTATCAAAATTTTTCTATTTATGATGCCCCTCAGTGTCGGCCTGACAGCTCTACATCTGGCAGGTTTCCTAAGCAGATTCTAGTTTGCATGCTCAATTCACATGAGGCACTATCTTGATCTCTTGGAGTTCCCTACTGTCTCGCACAAAATGACAAGGTTCCTAAAACATCCTATCCATCCCTGTGCAGATAGTTAAACAAAGACATTTCTCCTTCCTTATTGACCTTCTTACTGTGGAGCTTCTTGATTCTTCAGAATAGACTGATATGAAACCAGGATAAAACTGTGTTAAAACAGGAGAAGTGAAAGTGAAAGTAGACTTGACAGATCCGTCCATCCTTCCTTGGGCTGAAATATAAAGGATGGCAATGGTGCAATTCCTATTTTAGTCCACCTTCTGTGCTAGGATGTTGAAAGTATAATCCAAATGTCCTATCCTAAAATATGACTTAAGTTGCCTGTAACTTTATTTCAGCCTGAGTCATCTCTCTCTCTGTAAAACTGAATCAAAACTATAACATTGTTTTGCTGTAATGAAATATTGATAGGTAGCTAGAACTGGCAACCATCTTTTACTACAAGTCAAAAACAAGATGCTGTTCCTGACTGTTTCCTGAGGAGAATCTGCACAGCCTGTCCACCTCCTGCCTCTGATGCTGTAACACAACATTAATAACATTTATAATTACAATATCTGCCACTGACTTCAAACAGTGCAATGGAAAATAATGTAGAAGATCAACAGGGTAATAATAAAAGGATGATGTTAAATTTAAATTGTTTGAAGCTGCTTATGAACTAAGGATGATTCAGCTGTTGCCTGAATGCAAGTTACAAAAACTTTAAAAGTTCCACCAAATTCAACAATCCTATCAGCAAAGAGGACTGGCTGTGGAAATGCTGCCAGAGTGGGACAGCACTGGCACCACAAGCGTGGCAAACCTACTAATTATAGCATGACACAGAATATTGTTGCTCTCAGAGTATCAGGAACAATTTACTCCCCAAATTAAACAGGTCATCACTTGAGTTGTAGGCTAGAACTGCTCTCCATACTTCACAAAACAAAACAAGGCAATACTGTGTATTAGATTCAAATAGTAGCTTGTCATTCAAGTAGCATTCTTTTATTTGCTATTCGGATAGTGGCCTGGCTAGTCTTCATATCCCTTTTGCTCTGCATCTTCATATAATGCTTATTGTAATTCTTATTGCCATCGGGCTTAAAATATTCCTAGCTGTAAGCAACTTTTCTCTTCTACATAACTGCAGATTCTTTATTTATTTATTTATTTATTTATGCCTGGGCACTTGCTGTCAAGATAGATCCATAAAGCAACTAACAATAAAAATACAAACTAACAACTTATAGTGCATATGTGCCATAAAGCAAAGCAAAGTATACCGCCCCCATAGTACTTCAAGCACTCTCTGGGCGGTTTACAAGTTAATTATGCAGGCTATCCATTGCCCCCCCCCCCAAGCAACCTGGGTATTCATTTTACCAATCTCGGAAGGATAGAAGGCTGAGTCAACCTTGAACCAGCTACAGTGGGGTCTTGACTTGAGAACTTAATCCGTATTGGAAGGTGGTTCTCAAGTCAAAAAGTTCTCAGGTCAAATCTGCATTTCCCATAGGAATGCATTGAAAACCATTTGATCCGTATCTGCTCTTTTCCGTCCATAGAAACTAATGGGAAGCTGCTATTCTGCCCTCGACCACTAGAGGGGGATATTTTGTTTCTTTTTTCCTTAGGTCAAGAAAGGTTCAGGGAAGGCAGGGAAAATACAGTCCAGGCAGTACCAGGCAGTCTGAAGACTCCCAATCCACTCTCTAAATGCTGGGAGGAGTGAGGAAGCAGACAGGCACCCTTTTCACTGGCCAACAGTTAACTGAAAGTTCAAATTTTGCACTTTCCCTGCCTCCTACGTGGGTTTTTTCAGTTCTTAACTCAAATCTAAGTACGTAAGTCAAGTCAATATTTTCCTATGAGAGTGGTTCTTAAGTCAAAATGTTCTTAACTCAAGCCGTTCTTAAGTCAAGACCCCACTGTACCTGGGATTGAACCCCAGGTTGTGAGCACAGTTTTGGCTACAGTACAGCGGTTTAACCACTGCGCCACAAGGCTCAAAGGTTAGCTGCCTTGCAATTCTGCCTTTAAAAAGTTCCTCAACTACCCCCAAAACTGGCAAAAATATAAACAACTACTATACTTTGAGAGAAATGGCTTTAACTATGAAGTAGTTGGAAGCATCCCTGACCACTGTAATCTCCACAAGCATAGTGGGAAGAATAGTTAACAACTCAACCAATAACATTTTTTAAATAAGTAGGCAAATCTCAAAGAGAAATAAGAGGAAGCAGAGAGCTGAGAGCTTTTTCTAAATAGTGCCAAGGAAGAAAGTCTCTTCTATGATGTATGTACTAGCTAAGGAAAGGACAAACTCAGATTTGTCTGGATTTGTTTGTTTATTTGTTTGTTTATACAGTAATATGTTTACCCCGCCTTTCTCCTTAAAAAGGACCCAAGGCGGCTTCATCGAAGGACAATATTTAAAGCTGAAAATGAGTATACATTGGTGGCTTACAGCATCAAAAAGCAATATTTAAAGCTAAGAACAATGAGTACAAAGAGCAGCTTACATCATTAAAAGACAATATTGGAGCTAAAAACACTTAGCATATAAATAATTAAAAGGAACAAACAAATACTGCTTTGAGAAATGGTAAACACAAGTAGCTTAAAGGCTAGTTATAACCACAGTGTAGAGAATAAATTAGGGACAATTGTATTCGGAGTCATATAAGCAATGTTAGAAGGCACAGTACATTTCAAAGGAATGCAGCACCAAAAGCAACAGTCAGAAATTACCACTTCATGCAGCAATATTTGTAGAAGAGCAGATAAATAAATCTCCCACTGCTGAATACAGTCAGTGTACATCTCACACAGCTGGAGATGATCCACAATATTATCTTCATCCATCTCATCTTTTTGTATACCACTAGGCCTTTGTATTCCTGAGATCTGTCCTTTACTCAGAGAACCTCCACACTGTGGTTTATTTGTTTGTCATTTAAATATCCCACTTTCATTTCAGCACTTCACATGATGTTTTTTATTTTATCTGCAAAACAGCTGTTTGAGATACATATGGCTGAACTTTAGGGCTAAAAGCAAACTTCAAATTCACCACCTTAACCTCTACACCCGACTCACTCCCTGGTCTAACCTCACTGAGGTTAGCCATGTGCCCCAGAAGGAAGATTTCTGAAACTTTAGAAATAGTTGCAGTTTGGATAAAACACAGTTCCAAATCTACTCCAGGGACCAGGTTTGCCATTGAAAGAAAAAAAAAAGATTCAGTTCAATTAAACAACTACAGCTGACAAATCTATTATATCCTTGTTTTATACCCACGTTAGTCGTATGCTTAGAATGTATGAATAAACCTGGTCTTGCAATTCTATGTACACCTTAATTCAGAAAAAAGCACCACTGACTGCAGAATGTGCTTCAATCCAGGCTTAATTTTTTTAAAGCACTGGATCATATAGATTACACACTAACATTATGTACACTTTATTAGCAAACGCTGTTTAAGCATCCATGGGCCAGGATGTTAGACTGCCACCACAAGCAACTTTTTCTTCCCCCCTCAAAAGTAGTATTATAACAACTGTGTTCTGTCAAGTTTATTTCCACTTGCAGTGGCCTTTCCCAAGGTTTTATAGGTACTCAGTAGAGGCTCCAGTACTTTGGTCATCTCATGAGAAGAGAAGACTCCTTGGAAAAGACCTTGATGTTAGGAAAGTGTAATGGCAAGAGGAGAAGGGGACGACAGAGGATGAGATGGCTGGACAGTGTCTGCGAAGCAACCAACATGAATTTGACACTACTACGGGAAGCAGTGGAAAATAGGAGGGCCTGGTGTGCTTTGGTCCATGGAGTCACGAAGAGTCGGACACAACTAAACGACTAAACGACGATGACAAGTAAGAAATAGTCTACCAGTTTCTCCTTCTGGGTGCACTCTGGGACTATTTACAGTGGTACATTGCAAGACGATTACCCCTCAAAACGATAAATCCGCATGAAACGTTTTGCAACCACCATTTTGCTTTGCAAAACAGTGATTTCTATGGGGGAATTTCGCTGAACGACAATTTGGTCCATGCTTCACAGACCGTTTATTCACAAGACAATTTAAAACAGCTGATCGGCGACTTGATCTTCGCAAAATGGGTGTTTTCGGGTCCGTTTTTCGCAAGACAGTGATTCAAAACAGCTGATTGGCACTCACAAAATGGCAGCCCTATGGGCGATCTTTGCAAAATGACAAGGTATTTTCCCCATTGGAGCTCATTAAAAGGGTTTCAATGCATTCCAATGGGGAAATGGTTTTCTCATGATGATGATTTCGTTAAACAGTGATTTTCTTGGAACAGATTATCATCATCATGCGGGGCACCAATGTAGTTTGCCCAAGGCCAGACAGGCTGACTCCCTCCCCTGGAGGCAGAGTAAGAACACAAACTCGTACGAAGTATAAGAATTAATTATATATCATGAAATCAGTTCTGTCTTACAATGATCTTCCAGGATTTTCTAGGTTCAAAGCACTCAGAAGTCCTTCCTCATTGGGTTCTAGAACTTTACAATTTGCCCAGTGTTGCACAGGCAGAATGGAACATAGCCTCATCAGCCACATGGGCTCCAGATTGGCTCCTCCTCAGCAGCCACAGTAAGGATTCAGTTCATAATAGCTCATGGCTTTAACAGCCACGGTGGTTCCAACCCACTGAGCTATAATAGATCTTAATGTCAAGCATACCACAAATAAATGTATCTGTTCTTCATCAGAAACCACCAGAAAATGTGCTTATTATTTGTACTATTCAGTATTTATTTAAAACACAGCACATTTAACCAACTATCTCAGGTACTGCCCATGTGTGTCATAAATGTATTTGCTAAATTAAAAATATGAGCACTAATGTACCCTTTCCCCAGCTACTTTTAAAAGCAAGATTAAAGAGGGAAAGGTTTTTAATTACTTATCAAATTGATTCTTTTCATTAGAACGAAGCAGGCATGGCCTCATTCTTTAATCTGTAGTATACACATTTGTTATCTCTTCATTTTAAAAAAGCAAATTGGTTAAAAACAGTCTTTCATTTCAATTACAGATGTTATTTTTCACCAAAAAAAAATGTGGCATTTTCCTTGCTGTAAGTCACTTGCAACATTGTCTCAAGACCTATGCTCATCATTTCCTCTAAACATTATATTACAAGAAGGACGTCTAAAAACTTGTAAAAGTGCCACTCGTTTGTTTGTTGATGGGTTTTGGTTTTACTTTTACTTTACTTTTTCTTTGGGTCTCGAAGAAACTTAATGCTCTACATTTTATTGGTGTGCCTAAGCTCTCCAAGGGAAAGAATGTTGCACCTTAGAATACGATTTACTGGTATGGAATTCTGGGATTAAGGCTTTATGGGATGGTTCCCGTAAGACAAGGAGACCCAAGTAACACTGCTCTTTTAAGTCTTTCTCAGAATTCTGAAAAGGGTTACACAATGATGCTCCCAATACGTTCAACAAAGTCTTGGAGCACCATATTGTCACAGACATCAACCTTCTTCTCCAAATGCAAAAACAAGGCAGACTGAGTTGCCTCATTTATAAACATACAGCACTTTCTCACTAGTAATGAAAACAAAACAGACATGGCCTCGTTCTCATTAGATTTTGGGAAGAGGGATTGCTCTATATCAGCTGCTCACCAGGAACGTAGTTCTTTTCTTCTTGAACTGCATGAATGATTAAAAAACAACTGCATCATATTTTAACAGAATATTTAGTGACCAATAATGATTTCCAATAAAATAGGCAAACTTATTTTGCATGTTTTCAAAAAGACAGGTGTGACAGTCTGTTTCAGCATGTATAACAAAAATAATTTTAAAAACTAACAGATTTATTTCAGCGTGAACCTCTATGAATTATGCACCTCTTCAAATACAAGCAGTAAAATGTTTAGTCACATATTTGTATAAGTATACACTGCATGGATAGGGACCAGTGAATATGAATGCAGAAACAGAAAATAAACTTCTAAGTAAATAAACACCAGCATTATTTTACATGATTTACAAGAACAAGCAGGATGTGACACTCTTAAGATACTTAGATACTGGCTGTTATCAAATCTACCATTGTTATTGTCTCATCCTTTGAGTGAGTTATTTTCCCAATCAGGCAGTCTTACTATCTATTCTTTCCCGTCATTCCAGAAGAACAATCTTTTGTGAACACAAGAACAGATTTCAGTTTTTTACTGTCTGCCTTGAAAATGGATGGGCAACTCATACTCTTTTGTCTACTGTACGTAAACTTGCACCCTGAATTTGAATACTCTATCATGTTTCTCCATTTTCACTCCACTTTCACTGTTGTGTGTTCCATCACAGGGGTCCCTAACCACAATCTGAAGTGGCTTGAGTTTATATGAGATGAGAAGGGCTTTTGAGGACAGGTGATTTTGGAGATTGGTCATTCATAGGGTTGCCATAAGTAAAAATTAATCAGAAGGCACATTACAACAACAATAACAAGTGGTGTGGGTATCCTATAGTAATAAATCCCTATTTCTTGAATATACCATCAGTCTTTTTTAGTATGAACAATACTCAAGATTACTTGTCCGTAAGTAAGACCTGAAGTGAAAAGTCTTTTATGCATATATTCAGCAACAAGAAATGTAAAATCACCAGGGCAGAAACCCTATCTTATTCCAATAAAAGCCTGAGAAATCAAGTGTTGAGCATTTGGAGACCTACTTTAGGAAAATCAATGCACTTTAATATGCCCCTTTTTAATTATTATTATTTTATTGGAAAGCTATTCAAAGGTCAGGTCATATGCTGCTTTTGAAATTTTCCTCTGTTTCAAAAGTGGTCTGTTCCATGGTATGGGCAGTGCAAGGAATCAAAGCCCACTTGGGCACAATATAGAACTAGCTGTGTGATTATTTAGATGCTAGCCAATATAATTATTTATATAAAGGCAGAAAAGAACAATGGTTGCCATTATGAGTAAAAAGGAAATCCTGCTCCTCCCGTTCCACTTCAGTATGGATATGCTTTTCATCTGAACAGTCTGGCCCTGAAAATATTAGTTTTCATAATGGTATGTGTAACAGCCACACTCACACTTCACAGAGTGGTTGCTACTTCACTTTAAAAACCTCTGCTGCCACCAACTTATCCTTAAAAATCATAAAAGGACAAGTGCAACTTTTCAAAACAAAATCTGGTTTATTGATTACAGAAAAAATAAATAATAAATCACTGGTAAAGAATCAATTAATCAATCACTGTTAATAAACACTGGCTCACACAGACTATTTCACACTGACAGGCTCTCTCATTCACTAAAACTAACAATCACTTTAAACTCTCAGCTCAGACTCTCATCTCCAATCTCCCTTCACACACTCTTCACCCCCCTTTTTATACTAGCTCCTCCCCTTAAGTTCCACCCTCCGTCACACCATAGGCTGATGACTCACTGCCCAGCTGTGACAGACATGTGATGTTATATCTGCCCATTACAGTATGATACACACAATTACTGTATATCCATCCTGGTCCAAGAAAAGAAAGATTAATGAGTGTAAAATTATTGTGTGATGTAAGCTGGTATGAAGTGAGAAAAAAGAAAGGTGGGGAAACTGAAAAATAGCATGATTCATGTGCTGATACAACTTAATATAGTCATGATGCTTTTCAGATTATTATTATTCTATTTTATCCAATGGTCTTCATACCAGCTTAAACCTTAATATTTTTAACAGCAACTGTAAAATTTAATTGTTTATTTCTCCATCAGATACACGTTTTATGGGATGCTTCATTCTTCAAGTGTGTGTGTGTGTGCACACGCACGCACGCACGCGCACACACACACACAAATAAATAAATAATTCCACAGAAACATCACAAGATTGATGATGGAGTTTCTGTATATGCAATAAATTCAGGCGCATACTGTATTTACAATATTATCCTGTTCTCCTTCCGAGAAACTCAATAGAATTTAGAACATTCTCCTTCCTCTCCTGTGTGCAAAAGCTACTAGTAAGTCTGTTAAGTGGCATCTAAAGTCCACATCAGACACTCTTTCCTACTATACCACAATGATTCTCATACTGAATTGCTTGCTCATTCAGTTCAATGGAGAAATCAAACACATGAATTCTCTTCTATCTGCAGCAGATTTCCTCCAATAAATATCTCCCAGCACCTGTACTCAGACTAGCATTATTTAATGTACCAATTAATTATCTGGAGTTAAGCCTGAACAGTAAAAAAGGTGAAGCCTGCAAACAACACGAAATTGGTTAGGATCATAAACAGATTCAAGGCTGCCACTCCAAAGTGGCTGAATGCACAACAAAAATGGCAAACGAGAACCAACAGAAGTGCTGCTGTTATATACCACCTCATAGTGCTAGAGCACTCTCTGGACAGTTTACAATGTAATTATGCAAATAACAATTTGCCCCCCTGCAAGCTGGATACTCAATTTTACCAACCTCAGAATGATGGAAGGCTGAGTCAACTTTGAGTCAGTTATCTGAACCCATCAGTTTGAACTCAGGTTGTGAGGAGAGTCTTGATGCAGTACTTTACAAGAGACGTTTAAAGTGATTCGTCATGGCGCAAAATATCCTAACTTCATGTATACACAGGAGATGTCTGAGCATATGATTACAAACCAGGAAAGCAGGGTAGACTGGATTTAGATCAAGTGGATTTAAATCACGATTTAAATCATGATTTTCAAATGTAAAAAAACTCGTTCTTGCTGGTAGTTATAATATTTAATATTTGCAGCCCTATGACGATTTCATATTTAGAATAGTCTGTCAGATTAGTAAAACAGCTATACCAAAACAGATTTTAGTTTAATAGGTTTATCACTCATATTTGGAGAACTACTTAAATTGTTTTATTTAACTAAAACAATAGCATTATACAGTATACATAGTTTTGTATTTGCTTACACATCGATGTCTTCATTCTCTGTACATAGATTTGCAGAAGAACAATGGGAAAAGCATCAACTAATTATGATAACCATCATCATCATCTTAGAACTGCAGGGTTATAAGGGACACTATGGATAATCATGTCCACCCCCTGTCAAGGAGGCACAGTGAGAATTTCGGCAGGCCTTCCCATCAGATAATCCCTCACGCCTCCTGACACCCTTTTCCCTCTCTTATCGTTCCTTTCACTTTGTGTAATGTTTTAAAAGGTAAAGGTAAAGGTTCCCCTTGACAATTTTTGTCCAGTCATGTCCGACTCTAGGGGGCGGCGCTCATCCCGCTCTTCAAGCCATAGAGCCAGCGTTTTGTCTGAAGACAATCTTTCCGTGGTCACATGGCCAGTGTGATTTAGACACGGAACGCTGTTTACCTTCCCACCGAGATGGTACCTATTTATCTACTCGCATTTGCATGCTTTCGAACCGCTAGGTTGGCGGGAGCTGGGACAGGCGACGGGAGCTCACTCCGTTGTGTGGATTCGATCTTACGACTGCTTGGTCTTCTGACCCTGCAGCACAGGCTTCTGCGGTTTAGCCCACAGCGCCACCACGTAATGTTTTATTATTTAATAATTGTTTATATATCAATTTTATTGTAGTATTTATGTTGTTAGCCGCCTAGAGTGGTCCTGACCCGACCGGATAGGCGGGATATAAATAAAATAAATAAATAATAAAATAAATAAATAAATTCAAGCTCCCAACCTCTGATTCCACAGCCATGTGGCAACTATGGAGAAAAGCAGAAGATTATGCTAGATATCACTTAAGAAAGGTCTGAAAAGGGACTGAAAAATGAGGGGTTTTATCAGTTCCATTCCCCAATGAGTTTGAATTCCAAGCAAAGATAGGTCTCCTGAGCACAAATCCATCAAACTATTTATGATACCACACTGGGAATAGAAAAGGGAACAAGAAAAAAGAACGATATCGGCAATACTTTATATACATGTTGCCTTTCTCTAGGGCCTTTGGACTACTACAGTGGTGCCTCGCATAACGTTTTTAATTGGTTCCAAAAAAAAAAAAACCTTATGCGAAAAAAACGTTATGCGAAACACCATTTCCCATAGGAATGCATTGGAAACCGGTTAATCCGTTCCAATAGGCACGGATTGCCGTCCTTAAGCGAAAAAACCCATAGGAAACATTGTTAAACGATACAATGTTTCCTCCATTGGAATGTATTGAAGCCGACTCAATACATTTCAATGGCTTTGCGAAGTCAATTTTTGCAAATTTAAGTGTGTCATAAAAGGGTCAAAAATGGTTTTAAATGCTTGGATTAGCTTCTGCACCCTCTAAAACGGATGCAAAAGTTAATTTGGCTTTGATCTGACTTTTCATTAATTTATGGTGAATTTTTCCCCCCAACTTTTGACAGCTGTCAAAATCTGACAGCTCCATTGTTTCCTATGGGGGAGAAAAAAATTCACAAAAAATTAACGAAAAGTCAGATCAACGCCAAATTAAGTATGCACACATTTTAGAAGGTGCACTAACGATTCCAAGCATTTAAAACCGTTTTTCAACATGTTAAAACACTTTTGTAATTGAAAAAATGAACATCGTTAAGTGAAGCAGGGGACCTAAAACCAAAAACGTTAAGCGAAGCATGGTCCCAAAATCGCTATGTGAAAATCGCCCATAGGGAAAAACGTTATACGAAGCACATTCTGACTCTGAAAAAATAAACGTTAAGCGAAAAAAACGTTAAACGAAGCAAACGTTATGCGAGGCACCACTGTATTTTTATTAGTTTTAGTTTTATTGGTTCTATTTATATGCCGCATTTCTCCCAACAACTTCCATGATCAAGGCTCCATTCTCTCCACATGCAAATCTTTAAGAAGCAATTCAGCATAGCAGTGTATATGTCAATTGTGAATAACACCTATCAGTTTAGGCCCTTCAGCCTCCAGAAGTTTTCTGTTGCTTCTGTTCTGTTACATATGCTGGATATGACCTATAAAGCCCTATATACAACTTGGGTCCAGGTTATCTGAAAGATCACACCACCTCACATGGGCCTCGTTGGCCTTTAAGATCTCCTTGGGAGCTTAAGATCTTTTTTAAAAACTTCTGTTTAAATATGCTGATGTTTTTTAATCATTCAAGCATTTGCAAAAGAAAATGGGAAAAATAGACCCTAAGCATCAACCAGCAGGGCACAGAGATCACAATTGCCAAACCTCACCATACCAAACCCACCATACTTTTAAGAGGGATTGTAAATAGAGTGCCTTGGTTTTCTAAAACAATTAAATAAGCCCGTTTTTTAACCACTCACCTAAGCAGCAGAGGTGATTAGGAATTTCTCTCAGGTGAGAAACTAGGTTGCCAGAATGAGGGCATAGCATCTGGCCTTTACTTAAATACACTGATTTTCAATACAGGATCTGTCATAGAACACTCTGCCTCTACCTTACACAGCACAGAAGCCATTTCTCTACTGAATATACAGAAAAAACCTTTCCTTTCTATAAGCTCAAACAGAAATGCAACCTTCTACTGTACTGAGGAGTGTCCCAGGCTAAACATGCAGTGATGAAGTACACACTTTGCCTGCAAAGTCCCAGCACAAGTCACCAGCTTCAAGGATCTCTAATGGAAAGACCAGAACTTGGAAACATTATGTTTTGGATATAAACAGGATTTATAATTCCCACTGGCCATCCAGTGGATGGGGATCTGGGGGTTCTGGGAGTTGTAGTCCAAAAGATTAATCATTTTGATCACTGAGCAAGTGTGGGTGTAATCTTTTATCCAAGGCCTTAGAAAGTTGTTCCCAATTAGAGTACATGCTGAAGTCAGATGCATCAGTGTTATTCTGACTACATAAAAAGGAATTTCTTATGTTCCCACAATATTCCAGAAGTATTTCCTTGCCCCAAGTAAATATTCCTGTGACACTAATATTTTAGGTAGACAACAACTTATGTCTGGGCAAAAACTATATTCAGCAGAGGTAAAGAGGATGATCTCTCTGCATTGTTATCATATGCTTTACAAATGATACTGTTTTTTATGTACAAAGAAACTTGTGCTTATTGACATCAACTGAGGATATTCGAGGGCCTCTTATGCTCTATGCTCCAATAGGAGACTAAGAACAAAAAACAGCCATGATAGGAACAAATTTATTTCACTCTGAGTTTTTATGGATACAGGTTATTTCTTCAAATATATAAAATAGAGTATTGTCTCCATGATGGACATCTTTGGAGCAGACACCTGAAGCCCAGTCTGATAATATCTACACTTGCACTAAGATCATCAACAGTAAGTCCTGCTACTTCAGAAGCATTAATTACATCTTCAAGGTAACTGAAACCAGCAAGGGTAGTTTATAAATGCCTATTTGAAGGCACTAAATTTGATATTAACAAAATGAGAATGAAGCAGAACAAAGGAGTGGATCTTTCTTTATTCTTTATTCATATCAGAGAATTGTATAATTTTAAATTATGTACATACATGAAATATATGTAAAATTAAAAGCAAATTAAAATGTTAAGATCTTGTTGGTTTATTTTTTTCCCAGCCCCATCGCATTCCGATGGGGCTTGCTGTATGGTGTTTTATTATTCTTATTATTTTCAGCTGGAACAGATTAATGGGGTTTCAGTGTATTTTTATTTATTTATTTTTATTTATTTTATTTATATCCCGCCTATCTAATCAACCAAGATTACTCTAGGCGGCTTACAACAATAAACAACAACAATACGGTTAAATAAATCATACAAAGGAAAAATTACGACAAGATGAGAGGAAGCTAAGGAAGAAAAAGGAAGGGTGATCAGGAATTAATAAACGGGAAAGCCTGCCGGTACATCAAAGTTTTTAGTTGTTTTTTAAAAATACCCAGTGAGGGAGCCGCGCGAATGTCAGGGGGAAGGTTATTCCAGAGGCGAGGAGCCACCGCCGAGAAGGCCCGATTTCTTGTTTTTTCTTTCCGGGCCTCCCTCGGCGTTAGGCTCCTCAGCCTCACCTCCTGACTCGCGCGAGTGACACGGGTAGAACTTGGTGGAAATAGGCGTTCCGCCAAGTATCGAGGCCCCAAGCCGTTTAGGGCTTTATAAGTAAGCATCAACACTTTGAAGTCGATGCGGAAACGGATGGGCAGCCAATGCAATGCGGCCAGGGTGGGCGAAATATGTTGGTACCTTTTCACGCCACTGAGTAGTCTGGCCGCCGCATTCTGCACCACCTGTAATTTCCGCAGCAGCCTCAAAGGCAGCCCCACGTAGAGCGCATTACAGTGGTCTAATCTTGAGATTACGAGCGCATGCACCAACGTAGTGAGCGCCCCCACCTCGAGATAGGGCCGCAGCTGGGCTATCCGCCTAAGGTGGTAAAAGGCCGTTCGGACAACCGACGCCACCTGGGATTCCATGGTGAGCGCCGGGTCCAAATGGATCCCCAAGCTGCGGACCCCATCCTTGGCGGGGAGGGTCGCCCCCCCAAAAGTGAGGAAGTTTCCCAAACACCCGACTGTGGGAGCGCCCACCCTCAGTACCTCCGTCTTGTCCGGGTTCAGCCTCAACCCGTTCTCCTGCATCCATTGCAGTACGGTCCCCAGGCAGCGCTGAAGGGACAGAACGGCATCTCCTGTGGTAGGTGGAAAGGAGATGTACAGCTGAGTATCATCAGCATACTGATGACACCGAGCTCCACATCCCCTGATGACCCCACCCAGCGGCCTCATATAGATGTTAAATAGCATTGGGGAGATAATCGACCCCTGTGGAACCCCACAATTGAGACTCCACGGGGCCGAGACATTCTCCCCAAGCTGTACTCTCTGGGGGCGGTCCCCCAAGAAGGAACGGAGCCAGGCCAATGCCAGGCCACCAATTCCCAACTCGGAGAGCCTCCCCAGGAGGATACCGTGGTCAATGGTATCAAAGGCCGCTGAGATATCGAGGAGGACCAGCAGGGACACATTGCCCCTGTCGGCCTCCCTCAATAGGTCATCACACAGGGCGACCAATGCCGTTTCTGTACCATGGCGCGGCCTGAAGCCCGACTGAAATGGATCCTATGGGAAATGGTGCTTTGACTTATGACCATTTCGAGTTACACCCATCTTCTGAAACGGATTATGGTTGTAAATCGAGGCACCACTGTAAATGGAAACTGTGCTAGCTCTAATATCTAAAACCTCTTTGGATCTAACATTCCATTCAGCAAAACCTGATACTTTTGACTAGAGATGGGGACGACTCACCATTTTGGCGAATCGTCCTGCTTCATGAGTCGTCAAAAGTTGATGACTCATGAAGCACAAAGTTGCCCCCATGAACTGACAACTAATGAATTTATTCATTGATTTGTGGGGGTTTACTAACACAGAGACACACAGACGTGCACATGCACACACACACACACACACACACAGAGAAGAGAGAGAGATCTGCCCCCCTACTGCCACTGCCACCCCCACTGCCACATCTCCACCCCTGCCACCCCCATATGAAGGGGGGAAAGCCATCCTATGGTTTTTCCTTTCTGCCTACTGGCCACCGATCAGCTAATCGGCAGGCCAATAGGCAGCCACCCACCCCCACAGTCTACCTCCCACTCCCTTCCTCTCCCTACCTTAGCCCCCCCATCAACACCCCTCTACCACAATCATCATCACCGCTGCCGAGGTCTCCATCAGGCCTCCGCAGCTGTAGAAAGGGAAACTGGCTGCCCTTTGCAAAGACGGCAGCTGTGGCTTTATTTAGGGTAAGGAAGCTGCAGCTACCATCATTGCAAAGGGCAGCATGGTCAGGGAAATATTTGTCGATCTGTATTTGTCGGGACTTAAAATTTGATGAATATAGGTCGATGAATATATGACAAATCAGCTACGTATATTCGTCAAAAAAGCTGATCCGTTTTTATATTTGTCCCCATCTCTACTTTTAACGTATCATACAATACTTTGTTTATTGAGAAAGAAAGTGGCCACTTCAATATTCCTGAAGTTTGGAAGTTAGCTAGTGGCCAATGCAGCTGGATTTTATTAGCTCTTACACCACTGCCAAAAGACTTACATTTTAAGTCTGGAAAGAGATACATGCATGATCCACCACAAAGTGGTCAGAAGATTTTACCACTTCATCAGTGCAAGAATATTCTATTGATGCCAACTCCGAACAAAGTATTCTTTGAACATATGACCAACTTAGAATAATGAATATGCCTAGACTATGATTATATTATCTTGCATTCCCTCTCTTCTCTTTTTTTTCTCCGCCCCTTTTTTGCTTTAAAAAAGTTCATGAACAAAGTAGGTGCTTCTCTTCAAACAAGAGTTACTGTCTTGCCTACATTTTAATCCTGTCTTGAGTGAGATGAGTACACAAATTAAGATATCCTAAGGACTTGCTGAATTGTCTGTTCATGTGAACGTAACTTTGAAACCAGTATAATACACCGTAGGCTTCCACCCCAACAGCTACCCGCTCTTAGTATACTAAAAGTTTGCTGAATATAGAGAAAGCCAAATCAACTGAAAGAACGTAGTTCATGAAGTCTGAGAATCTGAGTAGTCAATCTGGGATATGAAGCATTTACAATGAACAAGCCAATGGACAACCATATTACCATTGTAATACAAATCTGGCAGCATTTTTTCCAGACTTCCTCAATCATTCCTCACTCAAGTCTAGAGATTTTATCAAAAGTTCATCATATCTTAATTGGGGAAGTATATACAGATCTGTCAAAATGCTGAATATATTTCAATGCAGACTGCATAAGTACACAATACTGAACATACAGCACCAAAGACTCAGTCAACACAGTGGATTTTCCAGCATGGAACTCTATCCTACATGTCAGTAATACACAGATGTGCTATGTGCATTAATGTTTTCCCTCATCATTCTATGAAATAAATATACTTACAATGACAATAAATTATTTATTGTTGTTGTTGTTGTTGTTGTTGTTGTTATTTATATCTGCCTTCAAAATTCAGAGGATAAAGTTAATAGCTATTCCACATTCACACATTACACTTGCACATATTCAGCTATGTGGCTCCCTCATCTGTCCAGAGTAACATATGAATTCTTTTTCTACTTTATTTACTTGTTTATTTTAGATGGAGACAAATTATGGAAGTAACACTGTAGGCTGGGCTTTGTCTGTCTAGTACTTACTACAATCCTAATAGTTTTTCAATGGAAGCTACAAAATAATAGAATGATGGATTAATATAGATGCATTGCCATCAATATAGATAATTAAAATAGGTTGTCTATTAATAATGTATATTAATATTTTATTTTATATCTGCCTTATGCTCTACGCTTAAAATGTAGCACATACATTTGCATTTGAATATCTTACTACAATCTTAACTTCTTCCTCCCTCTTTTTTTCAAAATAAAGCTGAATCAATGATTTCAAAATAGCCACACTTGAAAAAATTATCTGTGCTCAAGCCTTAGATAAGTGGGCAAACATTTTATGTTGGTAGTGCCAAATTAATTTGATGTCAAATAACTGATTTTCAAAGGATAGGAAGCTGCAGGAAGTATGAAAGTATCATGCTGGCTAGTTTAACTTGTTGCAATTAAATAAGAAAAGCCCTTCTAACTTAGGCAAAAAGGTCCACTGAGTTCAGCTGTTTGTTTCTAACTACAGTGGTGCCTCGCTTAACGATTTTAATTGGTTCAAAAAAAACCATCGCTATGTGAAAGCATCGTTAAGCGAAACACCATTTCCCATAGAGATGCATTGAAAACCGGATAATCCGTTCCAATTGGAACGGATTACCATCCTTAAGCGAAAATCCCCATAGGGAAAAACGTTAAGCGAAACCCATTGAAATGCATTGAAGCCTATTTCAATGGGGGAAAAAAATTCACAAAAAATTCAAAAAGACTCAGAACAAAGCCAAATTAAGTTAACAAAGGTTTTATTAGGTGCACTAACGATTCCAAGCATTTTAAACATTTTTAAACATTTTAGAATATTTTAAAAATAGCAAAAACGGGGCTGTAAAAAAAAACGTTAAGCGAAAATCGCCCATAGGGAAAATCGTTAAGTGAAGCACAAGATCACTCTGAAAAAGCCATCGTTAAGTGAATTTTTCGTTGTACGAAGCAATCGTTAAGCGAGGCACCACTGTAGATTTAAGTTCAATATTCTTTCAGAGGCTCCCTAAAAAGTGTCCTGAAACTGTTCTCCAGAATCCAAGGCAAACTTTTCTTCCCCCTGTCTCTTCACTGTTACTATGCCATCCCTGCCTTCAAAAGTAAGAAAGGGAGCTGGAATAGCTCTACCTTCATACAGTACTGCTCTTTTGGGGAACTGGCAGTGCAACTCTCTTGCAGTTGAGAAGTTTCTCTCTTGTTCTTATTCCCTAATGATCTTTTCAGGTAGGCAGAGGAAGTATGCTGATTCATTGTATCATTGCACTAATGTCTCCTTGACTGAGTAGAAGGTGGAGGCACAGACAGGACAGATGTAAAACTCAGGCAAACTGTCATGATGCCACAGCAACGAAAGGAATATATGGAAAGGAAGCAATACAAAACCAGAACGAAAGACAGAAAATGTTATGGAGGGGAAGCAAATGTTCAAACCTAGATTTTTCACCTAAAGAATATTTGTAATCCTTTATCCATATTCAGGGAGATATTTTTTGGCTCCATATTTAGAACCGGGCAAGTGGGACCTGCAACAAAGTGCTGTGCAGAATTAATTCTGTTTAGTGTTCTGGTCAGTCATGTATTTTTCCATAGTATTCTATTTCACACCCATCCCCTGCTCTGGTTTTCCATCCCCCATCCCAGTCAGCCAGCATTCCATAGCCATCGTTTTTTTTTTCTTTTTAGTCCCCCTGGGTTTATTTTAAAACATTTTTGTACTTTTGCAATTCACAGTGTTACTCCAAACATGCTAATATTTCCCCTTTCTATATTATTTTGGCTACGAAGACACAGTTATCTCCACATTGGCCAGATAGGTACAGACAGGAGCCTAGTAGTCTTCTTTTTCTGTAGGAAGAGGTGATCCGTCAGTGGTGTGGTATATAAATCACATGTAAAAAATCCCATCCAGTGCATATCTACTTAAACAGCAACCTCTGGTACTACAGTTGTAAAGAATGCTGCCTCAGTCTCTAGAGAACTACTGACTAGTGCACAGCATTGGGGTAAAGAAAGCAAGGTGTCTCATTTAATTTCCACTTGCCTTTTCCCCCTTTATAGGCCTCAAAATAGCTTACAAATAATGAGTGTAAAATGTGTAAGGGCACAAATATTCACCCCATAAACTCTGGACACACTACCATGCTCTGGTCTTTGGTGAGGTTTTTTTTTCCAGATACTACCCACATGTTCTAAGAACTGACCACACAACTACATGATAGTAAAGTACTTCTAGCACTCATATTCAATGCACTAAACGTGGTGGCGCTGTGGGCTAAACCGCAGAAGTCTGTGCTGCAAGGTCAGAAGACCAAGCAGTCGTAAGATCGAATCCACGCAACGGAGTGAGCGCCCGTCGCTTGTCCCAGCTCCTGCCAACCTAGCGGTTCGAAAGCATGCAAATGCAAGTAGATAAATAGGGACCACCTCGGTGGGAAGGTAACAGCGTTCCGTGTCTAAGTCGCACTGGCCATGTGACCATGGAAAATTGTCTTTGGACAAACGCTGGCTCTATGGCTTGGAAATGGGGATGAGCACCGCCCCCTAGAGTCGAACACGACTGGACATAAAATTGTCAAGGGGAACCTTTACCTTACCTAACCAAAGTTCTGTTACACAGAAGTTTTACATACGTAACCCTAACATATATCCCTACTTACAACTTAAACAAAACTAGGGAAGCTTCCAGAATATCACTGTCAACAGACAAGTCATATTCCTGAACTTGTAAGCAAGAACTAGAGTAACCAAGTCATCAAAGATACTGATTATTTACACAGGAGGAGCTGCACACTGGAATGTTTCCTAATCACTGAGCTCCTCATTCCCGAAGAATTAGCAAGTTCTTCCTTAACAGGAAGATATGGAAATAAAGGCTTTATGTGCCATATGCAGTTCACCCTAATAAACAAAAACCTTCCAAAACAGTAATTTCTGACTGTTGCCTGGAATTACAGGTTTTAAGACAATCATATCGCTTCAGAGTACTTCTATATCAGAATGTCAATACTTCAAGAGAAGGTTACCTTAAAAGTGACATGTCTACCTCAGAACAAGCTTTGCGGATCAGCTCATATATTCATATACAGTACAATGAATAAAATGTACCATACAATCCTTGACACTCAATAATCCAAAGGACACAATTGCAAAAGAAAATGTGCTGATCCAGACTGCAGAGAAAAGGAGGCTTGGAGTTGAGTCCAGCGTGAATCTTCTTCAGAGGTGCTATATCCAAACTCCATTATGATTTCCCAGGAACTGACATTGTAAAAAGCTTACGTCAATCTGCTTAAAACCATTTTCACCTATCCAAATAAAGTCTTTGTTCACAGTTGAAAAGCTTGCACGGGTGAATCTTCCCAAATACATCTACTGATATTAATTGGAACACTTGCCGAATGACACAGAATAAGGTTAGAAGCCTTGTATAAGGCCATCCAATCCAATCCCCTGCTCAATGCATGAGTCCAAATCAAAGTACACCTGACAGATAGCAGTCTAATTTTCTCTTAAATGTCTTCAGTATTGGAGCACTCACCACTTCCTGAACTAATTAGTCCCACTGCTATACTGCCCTTACAGTTAGGAAGCTTTTCCTGATATTCAACCAAATCAAACTTCCTATAACATGACTCCATTACTACATATCATGTACTATGAGATGAATGAAAATAAATTCTGACTTTTGCCCCCATAAAACAAACTTTCAAGTACCGAAGAGTTCTGCCACATCTTCCTTCAGTCTTCTTTTCTCAAGGCTAAGCATACCCAGATATTTTGGTCCTGTATTTCCTCGTAAGGCTTGGTCTTCAGCCCTCTGAACATCCTTGTTGCCCTCTATTGAACTTGTTCCATTTTGTCAGCAGCCTGGTTGAGCACAGTGGCCAAAAGGATAAGGCATAACCAGTGCCAAATACAGGGGAACTAGTATGTCATGGGATTTGGAGACTATACTTCTGTTAATGCAGCCTAAAATAGCATTGGCCATTTTTGCAGCACCATCACAATTTTAGCTTATATTAGCTTGTGATCTACAACAATTCCAAGATCCTTCTCACTTGTACCGTGTTTCCCCTAAAATAAGACCTAACCTGAAAATAAGCCCTAGTATGATCTTCATGATGCTCCTAATATAAGCCCTACCCCCAAAATAAGTCCCAGTTAAGTGAAACCCCACCCTCCACCATTGTGCAGCAACCAGAAGATGAAATGACTGAATAAATGTAGATTGTTGTACATCAAAAAAATAAAACATCCCCTGAAAATAAGCCCCAATACATTTTTGGAGCAAAAATTAATATAAGACCCTGTCTTATTTTTGAGGAAACAGGGTAATTTATTACTGAGCCGAGTATATCCCATCTTGTAACTGTGCATTTGTTTTTATTCCTAGGTGTACACCTTTGCACTTACCCTGTAAAATTTCATTCTGTTGTTTTCAGGCCAGTGCTAGAGCCTATCGAGATCCATGTGAATTTTTTTTCTGTCTTCCAGCATATTACCTTTCCACTAAATTTTGCGTTATCTGCAAATTTTATAAGCATTC
This sequence comes from Pogona vitticeps, assembly GCF_051106095.1. NCBI lineage: Eukaryota > Metazoa > Chordata > Lepidosauria > Squamata > Agamidae > Pogona > Pogona vitticeps. Next base: position 11,182,272 of record NC_135786.1, on the reverse strand, counting down.
CCTGCACACCCCCTTCATCCAAGTCATTAATAAAAATGTTGAAGAGCACCAGGCCCAGAACTGAATCTTGTAGTACCTTGCTTGTTACCTCCTCCCAGTTTTCCAATCACATTTTCCTTGTGATTGATGCAAGGGTTACTAGCCTTTAGTTCCCAGGTTTTTCTCTTTTGCCCTTTTTGAAGGTAAGAACATTAGCCCTCTTCCAACTAAGCTCATCCTTCTGTATTTATGTGCAGGACTATGTATTTTTACATATACTGTGACTCCACCTCCCTTTCTATTCTTTCTCTTGTTTTTGAACAATTTAGATCCTTCTCATGCTGTATTCCACTCAGGGAATCATTCCATCAAGTTTCAGTTATTCCTATCAAGTCAAAATGTACTGCCCTGAACTAGGATTTCCACTTTTTCTTGTTTGTTTCCCATACTCCTGGCATTTATATATAGGCACTGGAGACTGTGTGATTTCTGCTATGCTTTCCTTTGTGTGTTTTTATGAAAACTATTATTGGGGCCCCATTAGAGCTACTTGGTCTGTTCCTCCTATTGAGCATACGCCTTCATCTGTTTTTACCTCTGAATTTGCATCTCCCTCCTTCTTCCAATTCAGTTTAAAGCCCTCCTGATGAAGTATTTCATGATATGGCCAAACACATTCTTCCCAGTCCATGTGAGGTGCAACCCATTACTCATCAGCAGTTGATCTTCTATGAAGCAAAGCCATTGGTTCCAAAATACAAATCTCTCAGCATCTTCATCTCAATTAAAGTACAGTTGAAAATTAATCTAAAACTACCACAGTCTGCTCCCTGTCAGCAGAAATGATAGTATTTCTTTAATATACAAATTTGTCTCTTGTGTTATTTTTAAGTGTAATGATTCATAGTACTCTTAATTTAACAACATATTCAAAGCAAGTCCTTAGCTCTTCTCTTAAACCAGTGGTTCTTAACCTTGGGTTACTCAGGTGTTTTTGAACTGCAACTCCCAGAAACCCCAGATAGCACAGCTGGTGGTGAAGGCTTCTAGGAGTTGCAGTCCAAAAACACCTGAGTAACCCAAGGTTAAGAACCAATGTCTTAAACTGTAGACTTGGTGATCTAAACTTCAAGAGAAAATTTTACCTTCTCTTATTAAAAACTCTCAGGTGTGTAACTAAAACATCAGTCTGCTTGAATGTTAAAGCTTTCACTTATTATGGAGAATGGAAAATTTCAATGTTGAGAGCAAATCCTGCCAGACCTGAATCTGATATAAATAAATCTTGCTTAACCACAGAGTGGATAAAAAATCAATGGTTTTTTTAATCAAATAGATTTAAATCATGATTTAAATTCTAAAAATCATTTTCATTTAAATGTAAAAAAACCTTTTTAAAATTTAAATCTTGATTTAAACCAAATCCACCCTGCTTAAGCCAGATATGTAACTTAAGCACATCAGCACAATTTTGTCCGAAATAATTAAAGTGAAGACTAGGAAATGTAAATATTCCAGAAAAATGACACCTTTTATTTCCAGTAACTATGAATATATAGGTAGGAATCAAGACAGTTTTCCATGTCACCTAGTCACATCTGGATGTTCAGAAACTATTAATCTAACAATGAGCCGTGTGGTAATGTCCCACTCTTATTATGAAAATGTTACTTCCCTGGATATCCAGTTATACAGAGCAAATATCTGCAGAAAATCTTTTAGAGGTGCTATATACTTGAAACTTTTATATGAACAGACATTCCAGTACCCTGTTTCCCCGAAAATAAGACGTCATCTGAAAATAAGCCCTAGTATGATTTTTCAGGATGCTCGTAATATAAGCCCTACACCTCTTGAGCGCTAGAGCACTCTTTGGGCAGTTTACAATATAATTATGCAAGAAACACTTTGCCCCCAGCAAGGAGACAACCTTGAGCCAGTAATCTGAACCTGTTGAGCCTCTCCCAATTTGAAGACACACTTGTTCAGCAGGCCGAGGCAAAGAGGCAGTCCTGAAACCAGCAAAACCAGGTTCCTGGACAGGGGACAGACTGTATAGGTCTTCAGTGTGGAAGGGACTGTCACTCTCTAATTGGCCTTCTCAGCCACACTAGACGCTGTTCCAAGATCTCTATTCAGAGCACGTTACCTAGTCTCTCGAGACTGAAGGATGCCTACTTTGGGATCAAACTCAGATCATGAGCAGAAGCTTGACTGCAGTACTGCAGTTTAACCACTGCACTATGGGGATTAATCATAGTTAAGATCAATCACAGTAGGCTGGATTCAGACAACATGTCAAGAACCACTTCATGTTAAACAGAAACAAACATTTCTGAACTCCACCTTGTGGTCACACTGATCACAAAATCCATAATTACATCCAAACAAGCACACCATATCACAACTGCTACAATTAATTTTAGTGTTTTCTATTTATTAAAATTATCTGCACTAGACAAGAGCATTTTCATAATTCATATCCAAAATGAAGCATAGTACCACAGGTGGTGCGGATTCCCTTTCCTCACCCTCCAGGCCAGCTGGGCCACTAACTGAACTTTGCATATCCCTGAAACCCTTGTTTGGCGGTAGGGCACCAATGTTCACAGGATCTTTTAACATTTTAAGCTAGAATTAATCAGGACAATTTCAGTTGCTGCTGAACTGGAACTAAGGCAAAACAAAAAGTAATGACTTGACTCTCAAGTTGGTAGTAAAATGACTATATGGATCAGGAAAAACTATAGATGATTCTAAAAGATATGCATGTGCCAAACATTTGACTGTCCTGATGCATATGAATATGAAAAAACAGAATAGTTTCCCATAAGCAAATGGGTCAGATAGGGATGCATCTTATCTCCCCGTCTGTTCAGTCTTTATGATATACTGAATATATCATACAGGACGTTGAATTAGATAAATATTAATAAGTAGTGAAAACCTGTGGAAGAAGTATAATTGATCTAATATATGCAGATTAAACCATATTACTGGCAGAAAGCAGCAATGGCTTGAAATGAGTCCCGGTATAGATGAAAGAATGAAGTGCAAAAGCAGGACTACAGCTGAACAATAAGAAGGAAAAATCATGATAACAGAAGAATTACAGAACTGCAGTACTGACAACTGTCTGGTTCGATTATCAATCCAAATGGACTGAAAATGGAGACTTTCAGACTGCAGTCTAAAAGCCTGAGACTAGGAAGGAATGAAAGAACGGGGGGGGGGGGAGGACCTAAATGTGAGGATGTGTCACTAGAGAGCAAGATGGAGATCTACTATACTACACTACACTACACTACACTACACTACACTACACTACCATGTTTCCCCCAAAATAAGATAGGATCTTATATTAATTTTTGTCCAAAAAAACGCATTAGGACTTATTTTTCAGGGGATGTTTTATTTTTTCATGTACAAAAATCTACCTTTATTCACATATAGTCATGTCATCTTCTGGTTGCTGCAAAATGGTGGAGGGCGGGGTTTCACTTAACTAGGGCTTATTTTTGGGGTAGGTTTTGGAGCATCCTGAAAAATCATACTAGGGCTAATTTTCAGATTCTGTCATATTTTCGGGAAAACGGTATACTATACTATACTATACTATACTATACTATACTATACTATACTATACTATACTATACTATACTATACTATACTATACTATACTATACTATACCAATTATAATATATGGATGTGAAAGCTGGACATTGAAGAAAACTGATGGGGAATAAAATTGATTCACCTGAAATGAGGTAGAGGAGAGCTTTACTGATACCATTAACAGCAAGAAAGATAAATAAGTGCAAAAATAAATGTAGATCATATCAAGACTGAACTCTCCCTAGAAACAACACTGATGAAACTTAAGCTATTGTACTTCAGGTAAATTATAATAAGACAAGAGTAAAGCAGCCGGGGGGGGAGGAGGAGACCAAATGTGAGATAGTTTAATACAATAAACTAAAATTCTGGCTTTGAGTTTGTATGGGCAGTAACTACTGGGCTGTTAATGATAAGATGTTTTGGAGTCCCCCAAGTCATAGATTTGCCAGGGTTGCAAGTAAGATGATGGCACATCACATGAACAGAGAAGACAGTCCAGCAGAAGCAGGCTCTCCTGTGGACTTGGCCTGTCTCCTGTTCTATTCTGGATCCCTCCCAAAAGGAAATTAATGGAAGGTGAGGAAGCACAGTTTACATAGGGTGTATTCCAAGTTTCAGATTGCTCTCAATCTTAGAATGAAACAATTAAATTCTATTCCCATTTCGAAAAGTGGAACCTCCCTGAATAGTGCCATCTGGTGGTTCTCCTTTTCATGAAGCTAACACCACATTCATATTTCCGGAATTGATCACTCACTCTCTGTAAAGTCAATACATTAAATAGTTATATATTTAATTACAACTGCTTAATATGCTGCAAAAGCTGGGGGAAACTATTAGAACCTTCCATTTCATGCCAAGCATTAGACAGACCCCATGACTTTCAGCAACTTTCAATGCCAGTGAACTTCTTTCTTGGTCCAAATCTATTATTTATTTAAAGCATTTATAGCCCATTCTACAGTATATTGCTATGCTATGGTATTTCAGGGCATTTTAAAGAGACATATAAAATAAAATCTAGAGTATCTGTCAGCAGTGTCTCACAGTCTCTCTCACACACACACGCAAATTCAGAGTTTTTCATGGCAGAACACTTGTAGGAAATACCTGGCAAGATATTGAAGAATCTTCTGCTATCAGAAGTGAAATTGTACTTTCCTCAGGCACTATGGCCCCATTGGATCCCTGTGTTAGGTACTCATCATCAAGTAAGTAAAATTAACAAGTCATTCTTCTCATAGTCAGTAATTTCCACAAGAGCAATGTTTAAAGCATACTAGAAGACTGTGTGCATTACACACCTACAAAAACAAAGTTACGTTAAATAACTTCCACATGCAAATCCCACCCAAGTTTTTTGGGGGAATGATGAGAGACAGTTCCACCATTTTTCTCTGCAAGAACAGGTGTTCTCTGCTATTATAAAGAGATCTTTTCCCCTCTTTCTCTCATGCTCATTCAGGTCCTACAGTACTTGAAGATGTAGGTCATTGATTCCCAAACTGGTGAACATCCTCCTCGAGGGAGGTGAAGAAATGCCAAAGGGGTTGTCAGACTTAAAAGAAGCAAAGTAAAAAACAACAGGAATATTAGAATTCTAAATGCAACTTCTGGGCAACTTGTACGTATACAGAGCAAGAACTATAGTACTAGTAATTGCAAAGAAACAGAAGAGGACAGTAACAAAACAGAAAAAAAAATAACAAGAGATCTCCTTCACAAGATCCAAGAAATTAGAGGGAAATTTAAGACAAGGTAAGGACTACTAAAGCATCAAAAGAGGAATATATTTAAAATAAAGAGAAGATGAAACCAATATACTGAACAACCATACAGGAGAGATGGAAGGATGACAGATTTCTTTGATGAACCCTTCATTGAAGAACCTGCAATCTTAGAAAGTGAAATAAATGGTTGTTGTGGGTTTTTCGGGCTCTTTGGCCGTGTTCTGTGAGAAAAATCTACAGAAAAAGACAAAAGCCTATCTCACAGCCAGAAATACTGCACTCCCAAGCCAACTACACCAGAGCACAGAGTGCTGTCCTCTGAAGATGCCGGCCACAGAGACTGGCGAAACATTAGGAAGAACAACCTTCAGAACACAGCCAGAGCCTGAAAAACCCACAACGACCATTAGATCCCGGCCGTGAAATCCTTCGCGAATACATTGAAATAAATGTTTCTCTTAAAAGACTTGAGAGAAATAAATTACAAGTAGAAAATGGGAGACCAACAGAGCTGCCTCAACCTACAGAAATGAAATCTTTCACAATCCTGATAATATGCCAAAAAACATTGAAAAGAAACAATGCTCCACAGATTGGAAATATTTAATATACATTCCAATCCACAAGGAAGATGATAACAATTACAGTAATTACAGGACCACTGCATTCATTTCTACTGAGGAAGAGTGGAGGACAAGTACAAGTAGCTCCAGAGCTAATGAAGTGGTTGGGCCAAAGCCGAAAGGACGCTCAGCTGTGGACGTGCCTGGAAGTGAAAGGAAAATCCAATGCTGCAAAGAAGAATACTGCATAGGAACCTGGAATGTAAGATCTATGAACATTGGGAAGCTGGAGGTGGTCAAACAGGAGATGGCAAGAATAAACATCAACATCCTGGGCATCAGCGAACTAAAATGGACAGGAATGGGCGAATTCAGCTCAGATGATTATCATATCTACTATTGTGGGCAAGAATCCCGTAGAAGGAATGGAGTAGCCCTCATAGTCAACAAAAGAGTGGGAAAAGCTGTAATGGGATACAATCTCAAAAATGATAGAATGATGTCAATACGAATCCAAGGCAGACCATTCAACATCACAATAATCCAAGTTTATGCACCAACCAGCATTGCTGTGGAGACTGAAATTGAACAATTCTATGAAGATTTACAACACCTTCTAGAACTGACACCAAAGAAAGATGTTCTTCTCATTCTAGGGGACTGGAATGCTAAAGTAGGGAGCCAAGAGATAAAAGGAACAACAGGGAAGTTTGGCCTTGGAGTTCAGAATGAAGCAGGACAAAGGCTAATAGAGTTTTGTCAAGAGAATAAGCTGGTCATCACAAACACTCTTTTCCAACAACACAAGAGGCGACTCTATACATGGAAATCACCAGATGGGCAATATCGAAATCAGATTGATTATATTCTCTGCAGCCAAAGATGGAGAAGCTCTATACAGTCAGCAAAAACAAGACCTGGAGCTGACTGCGGTTCTGATCATCAGCTTCTCATAGCAAAATTCAAGCTTAGACTGAAGAGATTAGGAAAAACCACTGGGCCACTCAGGTATAATCTAAACCAAATCCCTTATGAATACACAGTGGAAGTAAAGAACAGATTTAAGGAACTCGATTTGGTGGAGAGAGTGCCTGAAGAACTTTGGATAGAGGCTCGTAACATTGTCCAAGAGGCAGCAACGAAAACCATCCCAAAGAAAAGGAAATGCAAGAAAGCAAAGTGGCTGTCCAACGAGGCCTTAGAAATAGCAGAGAGGAGAAGGGAAGCAAAATGCAAGGGAGATAGGGAAAGTTACAGAAACTTGAATGCAGACTTCCAAAGAATAGCAAGGAGAGACAAGAGGGCCTTCTTAAATGAACAATGCAAAGAAATAGAGGAAGATAACAGAAAAGGAAAGACCAGAGATCTGTTCAGGAAAATTGGACATATTAGAGGAACATTTTGCGCAAAGATGAACATGATAAAAGACAAAAATGGGAGGGACCTAACAGAAGCAGAAGACGTCAAGAAGAGGTGGCAAGAATACACTGAGGAATTATATCAGAAAGATCTGGATATCCCGGACAACCCAGATAGTGTGGTTGCTGACCTTGAGCCAGACATCCTGGAGAGCGAAGTCAAGTGGGCCTTAGAAAGCCTGGCTAACAACAAGGCCAGTGGAGGTGATGGCATTCCAGTTGAACTATTTAAAATCTTGAAAGATGATGCTGTTAAGGTGCTACATTCAATATGCCAGCAAGTTTGGAAAACTCAACAGTGGCCAGAGGATTGGAAAAGATCAGTCTACATCCCAATCCCAAAGAAAGGCAGTGCCAAAGAATGCTCCAACTACCGTACAATTGCACTCATTTCACACGCTAGCAAGGTTATGCTCAAAATCCTACAAGGTAGGCTTCAGCAGTATGTGGACCGAGAACTCCCAGAAGTTCAAGCTGGATTCCAAAGAGGCAGAGGAACTCGAGACCAAATTGCTAACTTGCGCTGGATTATGGAGAAAGCCAGAGAGTTCCAGAAAAATATCTACTTCTGCTTCATTGACTATGCGAAAGCCTTTGACTGTGTGGACCACAGCAAACTATGGCAAGTTCTTAAAGAAATGGGAGTGCCTGACCACCTTATCCATCTCCTGAGAAACCTATATGTGGGACAGGAAGCAACAGTTAGAACTGGTCATGGAACAACTGAGTGGTTCAAAATTGGGAAAGGAGTACGGCAAGGCTGTATATTGTCCCCCAGCTTATTTAACTTATATGCAGAATACATCATGCGGAAGGCTGGACTGGAAGAAACCCAAGCCGGAATTAAGATTGCCGGAAGAAATATCAACAACCTCCGATATGCAGATGATACCACTCTGATGGCAGAAAGTGAGGAGGAATTAAAGAACCTTGTAATGAGAGTGAAAGAGGAGAGTGCAAAAAACGGTCTGAAACTCAACATCAAAAAAACTAAGATCATGGCCACTGGTCCCATCACCTCCTGGGAAATAGAAGGGGAAGATATGGAGGCAGTGTCAAATTTTATCTTCCTGGGCTCCATGATCACTGCAGATGGAGACAGCAGCCCTGAAATTAAAAGGCACCTTCTTCTTGGGAGGAAAGCGATGACAAATCTTGACAGCATCTTGAAAAGCAGAGACATCACCTTGCCAACAAAAGTCCGAATAGTCAAAGCTATGGTTTTTCCTGTCGTGATGTATGGAAGTGAGAGCTGGACCATAAAGAAAGCAGACCGCCGAAGAATTGATGCCTTTGAATTGTGGTGCTGGAGGAGGCTCCTGAGAATCCCCTGGACTGCAAGGAGAACAAACCTATCAGTTCTAAAGGAAATCAACCCTGAATGCTCACTTGAAGGACAGATCCTGAAGCTGAGGCTCCAGTACTTTGGCCATCTCATGAGAAGAAAAGAGTCCTTGGAAAAAACCTTGATGTTAGGAAGGTGTGATGGCAAGAGGAGAAGGGGACGACCGAGGATGAGATGGCTGGACAGTGTCTGCGAAGCAACCAACATGAACCTGACACAACTCCGGGAGGCAGTAGAAGACAGGAGGGCCTGGCGTGCTCTGGTCCATGGGGTCACGAAGAGTCGGACACGACTAAACGACTAAACACACACACGCATTCATTTCCCATACAGGCAAGATCCTAAGATTCTACAACAAAGATTTTTTTTATCACATATCGAGCAAGAAATGCCAGATACTTAATCTAAATTCAAAAAAAGGAAGAAGCACTTAAGATCATAATGCAAATATATCTTTGCTACTGGAGAGTATCAAAGAATTTCAGAAGAAAATCAGTCTATTCTTTATAGAATATAGCAAAGTCTCTGAATGTGTGGATCACAAAAAGCTGTGGATCAATTTGACTGTGTCTAACTCCTACTTTGGACAAGAGTCTATCATTAAGACAGAATATACTGTAAAGAACAGAAAGGTTTCCACTTAGCAAAGCTATCAGACAAGGGTGCTTTTAATCTCCCTGTATGTTCAATTTATATGCAGAATGTGTCACAAAGTAAGATAGATTAGATTTGGATACAAAAGGAGTGAAAAGGGAGTGAATTTATGATACACTGATGACACCACGTTACTGGAACAAATAACCACCTGTAGCTTGCTTGCTTATTATTAGTTATTTAGTTAATTGACATCCCACCTCTGAGGAGTTTTCAACAGCACATATAGCCTTCCATGACCTATTATCCCCTCAAAAACCTATGGGGCAAGTTCAGTTAAGAAGGGGTGACTGGCCAAGGTGTCATAGTGAGACAGAGTAGGATCTCAACATGTGGCTTGTCCATCCTCGTGTAACAACTGCAAAAGAAAGTTCTAAAGTTTTTTATAACACTTGATTGAGAAATTAATTCTTCTAGACTAAACAGCAAAAAAAAATGTGCATCTGAATGGAAGAATCCATGCAGCTTGAGAGCTTATTACCTTCTCCATACAACAATATGACTCATAAGAATAATTCTGAAACCCAACATGGTACATTTAAAAACTGGCCATGCCTCAGCATTTCAGAAATTAATAAACTCTAAATACTCCAGCAAAAAACTAAGAAATGTACTGCAATACAAACTGTTTAATTCACGAGACCTTGGCAGAGCAACACCGCAGAGTTTAAACAAATCTGCCAGCAACCCACCTACAGAAATAGCTAAGGACAGGTTACTGTGGGCCTGTATGTTCTCATTGATCCAGGTCACTAACTTGAGGTAGACTTTCTGGTACCAACAGACAAGGTCCTCTTAGGCTCCTTTTTCAGCATTCTTCTGCTAACTGCCTTCTGCTCTTCCCATTCCAGAGTATGTAAAGTCCTGCACACCTGAATCTTAACAAGTTGTTGGGAGAACCTTATGACTGGAAATTTTTACATGGCTTGGGAACAATAGCAGTGAAACTAGAAACTGACAAGGAGGAATGTGTGTAATATACAGAGGCCAACAGATATTGTGTATTGTTGGAAGCATCACCAGATTTAGATACAAAGGCACAGAATTATTCCTAAACTGATCCTTTGTGTGTCTGAAAGATACCTTATGTCTTCTATGTTTAATATCAGGGAAGATTAACTAATTAATTAAAAATATTTTTACCCCACATTTCTCCTTAAAAGGATCCAAGATGGCAACTGTAAAATTACATGCTACTAGTAATTAAGGACGTTATGCATCTAATTTCTTAAAGAAACACAAAAAAGAAGAAGCAATTAATATTAAAGACAGCAGAACCTACAAAAAAAAGGTACCATCCCTTTTAACAATTTTGTTACAATATTTGCTATGTGGGACAAGCTGTAACAATATTTGCATGATAGGCAACTCAACCTATTTCTTGACTAAAAGAAAATCTAAAGTGCTTATCCAGGTACTTTAGTCTCAATTGTAATTTCACCTGCAAAGCCAAGTATCTGAACCATGCAAATGTTCTAACAGCTAGGAAGCAAAGGTGGTATTGTTTATGGATCCTGAAGATTGCAGCTGAGCCCTGATTTAATCATGATATCTACTGTATTATTCAAATATTCCACACGCAATTGACCCCTTCACGGATTGCTGTCTTGTCGTGGCAAAGGGGCTTGAGTAATTCAGAGAAGCTATAGGCTATGCCGTGCAGGACACCCAAGATGGACAGGTCATAGCGGAGAATTCTGACTAAACACGATCCACGATGAGCACGAACTGGCAAGCCACTCCACTATCTTTGCGAAGAAAACCCCATGAACAGAAACAAAAGGCTAAAAGATATGACGCTGGAAGATGACCCCTCAGGTCGGAAGGCGTCCAACATGCTGCTGAGGAAGAGCGGAGGACAAGTAGCTCCAGTGCTAATGAAGTGGTTGGGCCAAAGCCGAAAGGACGTTCAGCTGCGGACGCGTCTGGAAGTGAACGGAAAGTCTGATACTTCAAAGAAAAATACTGCAATGGAACCTGGAATGTGAGATCTATGAACCTTGGTAAGCTGGATGAGGTCAAACATGAGATGACAAGAATAAACATTGACATCCTGAGCATCAGTGAACTAAAATGGATGGGAATGGGCAAATTCAATTCAGTTGATTATCATAACTACTATTGTGGGCAAGAATCCCGTAGAAGAAGTGGAGTAGCCCTCATAGTCAACAAAAGACTGGGAAAAGCTGTGCTGGGATACAATCTCAAAATGATAGAATTATTTCAATACGACTCCAAGGCGGACCTTTCAACATCACAGTAATCCAGGTTTATGCACCAACCACCAATGCTAAGGAGGCTGAAATTGAGCAATTTTGTGAAGACTTACAACACCTTCTAGAACTGACACCAAAAAATGATGTTCTTCTCATTATAGGGGACTGGAATGCTAAAGTAGGGAGTCAAGAGATAAAAGGAACAACAGGGAAGTTTGGCCTTGAAGTTCAAAATGAAGCAGGGCAAAAGCTAATAGAATTTTGCCAAGAGAACAAGCTGGTCATCACAAACACTCTTTTCCAACAACACAAGAGGCAACTCTACACATGGACATCACCAGATAAGCAATACCGAAATCAGATTAATTACATTCTCTGCAGCCAAAGATGGAGAATCTCTATACAGTCAGCAAAAACAAGACTTGGAGCTGATTGTTACTCTGATCATCAGCTTCTTATAGCAAAATTCAAGCTTAAACTGGAGAAAGTAGGAAATCCATGGGGTTAGTCAGGTATAATCTAAACCAAATCACTTATGAATACACAGTGGAAGAACAGATTTAAGGAACTAGATTTGGTGGACAGAGTGCCTAAAGAACTATGGATGGGGGCTCGTAACATTGTACAGGAGGCAGTAACTAAAACCATCCCAAAGAAAAGGAAATGCAAGAAAGCAAAGTGGCTGCCCAACAAGGCCTTACAAATAGCAAGAGAAGGAAAGGGAAACAAAATGCAAAGGAGATAGGGAAAGTTACAGAAAATTGAATGCAGACTTCCAAAGAATAGCAAGGAGAGACAAGAGGGCCTTCTCACATGAACAGTCCAAAGAAACAGAGGAAAAGAAATGAAAGGGAAAAACCAGAGATTCGTTCAAGAAAACTGGAGATATTAAAGGAACTTTTAGTGCAAAGATGGACATGATAAAGGAAAAAATGGGAGGGACCTCACAGAAGCAGAAGACAACAAGAACAGGTGGCAAGAATCCAGAGAGGAAGTATACCAGAAAGATCCGGATGTCCCGGATAACCCAGATAGTGTGGTTGCTGACCTTGAGCCAGACATCCTGGAGAGTGAAGACAAGTGGGCCTTAGAAAGCATGACTAACAACAAGGCCAGTGGAGGTGATGGCAATCCAGCTGAACTATTTAAAATCTTAAAAGATGATGCTGTTAAGGTGCTACACTCAATATGACAGCAAGTTTGGAGAACTCAGCAGTGGCCAGACGCTTGGAAAAGATCAGTCTACATCCCAATCCCAAAGAAGGGCAGTGCCAAAGAATGCTCCAACTCCGGGAGGCAGTGGAAGACAGGAGGGCCTGGCGTGCTCTGGTCCATGGGGTCATGAAGAGTCTGACACAACTCAACGACTAAACAACAACACACAATTTACGGCATCTAAACTGGATTCTTATCATACCTTGCCTTTTCCAACATCATTGGGCCTAACATGAGTAGGATACTACATACTGGATTCCTAGTGTGGTGTAGTGGATACAGTGACAGACTAGGCCTCTGGAGAACCAGGTTCGAATCCTCACTCAGCCATGGAAACTCACTGGGGGAGTGGAACTGGTAAAACCACTCCTTAAATATCTCACTTACTTTGAAAGCTGTATTACAATCACTGTGAGTCAATTCCAACCTTTTATAACAGAACATAAACTGGGCTTGCTTAAATACATACGATATGTTAACAGAAAGGGAACACATGGTCCAGCAAAAGAATCACACTTGCGTGAACACACCACACTCAGCTGCTGAGGCCCTGGTCTAATCAAGAAACAAGCTGCACAGTTAAGTCATTCTTACATATGAAGTATCTTACTCACATTAGGCCAAAAAGTGTTGAAAAAGGCAAAGTATGATAAAAAAAAATAATGTCAGAAAGAAAGGTGGGGCACCAAAAGCACTGTTTTTTTTATATAAAAACATCACTGTGTGAGACTTTTATTCTAAAAGATGGAAAAGAGCCACTCAACAAACTGAATTCATTCCCCCAACCGATATTATTTCTAATACCTCAGAAATTTTCACTATGTATAAGAAAGGAAAAGAAGGTACAGTATAACTAATACAATCTAAGAAATGATTTCTACCTTGAAGGGTGCTCAAATATCATTTATTAAATTAAATATAGGCTTATATCTCTAAGTGTACTGAATTTTCAGGAAAAAATGATGTGAGGTTCGTATTATGGTGGAAGAACCAAACGCTGGTTGTTTTGGAAACATGGTCAAAGTATTGCTCTGCACATATTTGTGGATACACCCTGTACAACTGAGATACTGGCCAAAAGCCTTATGGTTATCTACACCAGTGGTTCTTAGCCTTGGTGATATCACCCCTCAGGGGGCGATTTCGTTTTTCAGGGGGGTGATGGAACAAAAAGGGGCGTCGCGGGGGCAAAGGAACAGAAGGAGGTGATAAGGGGCGATGGAGGAGCCACACCACTGCCACCATTGAGGAAGTTATTGCCCCCCTCCCCACCACCTGATCCAGAGCAGCTGGTGCTGGCAGCGGGCATGGTGCCACCGGCGCTGCCACTGAGGAAGTTATCGTCCCCCTCTCCCTGCGGCGGCTGGTGCTGGCAGCGGATGTGGTGCTGCTGCCACCGTTGAGGATGTTCTCATCGGCCCCCTCCCCGCGGCTGTACCACCACTGGTGCTGCACCGCCGGATCCAGAGCAGCTGGTGCTAACAGGGGATGTGGTGCCGCCAGCGCCACTGAGGAAGTTATCATTGGCGCTGCACCGCCAAATCCTGAGCAGCTGGTGCTGGCAGAGGATATGGTGCCACCGGCACCACTGCTGCCATTGAGAAAGTTATCATCTGGGGGCAGTGGCACCACACCGCAGCCGCGGGGAGGGGGGGCGATAACCTCCTCAATGGCTCAAGGGGATGTTTCTTTTAAAAAGGTTAAGAACCACTGATTTACACCAGTTTTAGTGTGGTGGCATAAAATCACAGCAATAAATTTTTAACAGGTCACTTGTAATTCCCTCATAAGATTGTATACATCATGTGTAAACCCCTAAGGCTTAATAGTTTTATTTACCATATTCAAGCATCCTACAATTTTGCACCTACAAAAACTCAAACAAAACACAGTCCTATCATCTATAGGAGGTTACATTACCTCAAATTCTGTCATTCAACACAATTGCCCTTGAATATATTTGATGCATTCAGAACTCACAATAAGTCAGGTCATGGAGACTGACCCAAGGGCAAGCAGCATTCTGGCTCCCACTGTGAAGCAGAACCAACAGGATTGGATTCAAATCATGATTTAAAAAATTTTAAACAGATTTTTGCTGATTAAATTTTAAACATCTTTTAAAATTTTTAATTGTGACTCAAATCAATTTGATTTTTAAAAAATCCTTGATTTTTATCCATCCTGAGAAGCAGATAAACAAACCACAAATCTTTGGCCTATTGTTTGTTTAGTGTGACATGTGACATCTGAATTGAGCAACAATGTTTCTCTGGTTTGTCTTCCCAGACTAGCCAGAAAAATAATCCCACAAGAAACCATTGAACATATTTTACAACAAACTTGAGACTTGCTGCTGTTGGATTTGGGCGCCATGCTGAACATGATGTAAGTAGGGCAATTAGGCACTGAGTGCCAGCATGATAGCCTGGCCTCAATAAACTGGAATTCAGTAGAATTCACACTTGTTGTGACATGCAAACTTGGACATTAGTTTACATCATCCAGTTTATAATATGCAACACTGAGAACAGAAGACACCTTCATGCTCACAACTGAAAACAAACACAAATCAAATCAGTTTCCTTGTACAGTATAAGGCACAAAACATGCACAGACAACATCAATTAGCAACTCTGATCAGATATCACATGAAGCAAAACACATACACCAAGCCAATCCAAAAGGATGAAGTCTGTTCAGTGTGGTCTTCATAAAAGAAGGAGAGGTACTGTATTAAACTGCTTTTTAAAAGTCAGGTTTTTCTTCTTAAATGTATTTTACCTATTTGAAACTAATAAAACTTTTTCTACCTATAGCTCCTCTTAAGAGCATTATTCCAGAATTTTAAAATTCGCTGCTTACAGAAAAAGCCTCTGATTTACATTTTGGATTTATAGGTAGTTAGCAGCAACTACTCCTTAAACTTATATGCCAAATCTTAGCCCTTTTATTCACCTTCAAATTTCAAGCCGCTTCAACAGTTATATGAATCAATACTGATGAACCAGTACACTTCCTTTGGAAAATGGTCAGGATTATCCATATTGTTATTTTTACTCCACCAAACATCTCTTCAGCACTTTTGAGCACTGTGCCACTTGTGGTAAGAAAGCTTGCCACTTTACCATGCAATGCATTTACAGATTGTCCACTTAAAATTAGCTATAGAAACAATGTCTTCCCCATTTATTCACCTACTTATCCACTGTCTGTTGTGCAGCTAAGCAAAGCAGCTACACCTTTCTCCCACCTGAATCATATCCCTTCCCTCACTCACTGGAAGGGAACACTTTCAGCATCCTCCTGGAGAGCAGGTGCTCCACATTATGAAACAAGCTGATTTTTCATGTTCTTGTTAAACTGTTGGCTTAGTAACGTGGATGCATATAAAAGTCCATTTAAGATTTTAGGCATGTTATACCGACATGCCTAAGGAAGAAACACCTTCCTACACTCAAAATTCCTACAACTGTGAGCAAACTTGCAATGCAGCATGTTATCAAAAATTACAGCTTTTTTTAATACACCATTTCTTTCTAGGTGCCAAATCACAGTGGGATGCTCCTCCATATTTCACTAAAAAACAAACAAACCTGAAATTCCCAATTCTGATGTCACTGTCTGAACTTCCAGATGTTTCATCTGAAATCTTTTACTGTTGATATGCAGACAGAATGTGGGGCTATGTGCAATGCAAACTAGCTCCTCTAACACTAAGTGGTGCTTCCCCCAAAATTTGCAGCCCTCCTCTTCAGTGAAGCAGAGCTGAGAGAAGAGTTAGAAAGCCTGAATTTGATCTTGCTTTTAGAATTACCATTTTTATAGCCACTTTTTAAAATCACTTTTACTAGCATTGTTTATTTCAAAGCCGACGTTATGACTACACTTCTCCCTTGAATTGCATGGGTCCGAGCTGCATGGTTTTGGAATACCCAGATTTTAAAAAATTAATAATAAAATGCATATTCCAATAAATAAACATTCAGTAAGTACTATGCTACCATTCATGTCTAGGAAGGGGCCTGAGACAGGTGAGTCGTAGACTTACTGAGGCCTCTGTTGTTGGCAATGCGGTGGGCCCGGTTCTGATGGCAGCAGCATAACCGACCCCCTCCCCTGGCATAGCAACTCCACATGGTGTCTGGGGAGGGTACTAGGGCATGCCGAGAGACTAATACAGGTCAAGGAGGTCTGTAAGTATGTGTTAATCAACTGTTTATGATTTGCAATTATATTCTGGAGGAGCAAAAGAGTTAAACCTAGATTTTTAAATACTCCAAGGTCAGGTGCCCCTAAGCCCAGTGTTGCTGAAGGGAGAAGTGAATTTTTTAAAAAATATATAAAATAGTATGATATTCTCTGGTTATACTGTATATCACCTTGGACATCTTTTTAAAAAAGTGATGATTCATCACATTAAATAATAAAAGCAATGAAACTGCCTGCCTGTTTATTCAATTTGAATACACAGAAATTATTCCCTGACCTCAACCAAAACATGCTATTCTGAGCACAATACAAGAGCTGCTTTGGAGGGATGTGCACCTTAATCCTGTACATCCTTACTTGGGAGTAAATCCTACTGACCACAATGGGACTTTCAAGTACGGGTGAAAAGAACTGCAGTCTTTATTTCCTGCCACCAAACAGAGCATTGGGGGGGAGGCACTTTTTTATTTTTTGTGACCACATGTCCAAATGTTCTAGAAACCAAACCACAGGAATTAAGTCATGATTTGGAGCAGTTTTGTAAGTTAACAATTTTAAAGCTACAAAACCCACATTAAGATAAAAATACTGGTGGTCATGTGCAGCAGTATTTTCTTGTAACAGATTTTTTTTCTGCTGCAGTAGCAAAGTAACAGATATATTCTTTCACATTTCTGTCAGTGATGGGACATGTAAAGATTTCACCAAGCAGCTGCGTATTTCTCAGCAAACTTATTCGGGAACTTGCTTCTAGATTATATTGCAAAGTGCCTGTTGTGTTTTAAAAGCATCTGCCATGATATTTTGCTCCTCTTGATGCCTATATCATCATCACTTGTGTGATGGCAACACCGTTCAAAAAATACTCTTTTCAGGCAAAGGGAATTGTGTATAAGGACCCCATCTGTCCAGTTTAAGGTCCATCTTGTCCAGTGTTCTGTGTCCAGCAATGGACAGCCAAATCCTTTCAGAGTGCTCTCTGCTGTTTCTCTCCAGTGCTGGATGTTCAGAGGGATATATTTTTTGAAGTGCCACCTAACTATTATTATTAACTCCTGCACTGCTATATCCTCTATTAATTCATTCTTTCCTTTTAAAAGCATTTTTCAGAGCCATCTTGTGGCAAAATCCATATATTATGTGCCTCCAGTACACTGGCCCAAATTATTTGTTTTAATGCCAATGAGAATGATGGCTTCTGAAAAATAATTACCTGCAATGGAATTTGGGAGGGGGTTGAAATTATTCCCCCCAACATACCATGTCCCATTGGGCAGAGCTCTGCCTCTCTCCCCCCCTCCCCCCAGCCTTCGCCCCAACATCTGCATGCAACTCCACCCCCCTGCACACAGGGGTCTGTCGCGACCAGAACCTAATGCAATTGCTGCATGGAGGATGAAGAAGAGAGCTCCGTGCGGGGAGGAAGAGATGCGCATGCACCCATCTTAGAGGGAACCTTGAGTCTCCCAATTTCAATGTTATGCCCACAATTCTGCCCAGTATGGACCTTTGTTAGTTTTAGTAACTAGCCGGCTCAAGGTTGACTCAGCCTTCCATCCTTCCAAGGTCGGTAAAATGAGTACCCAGCTTGCTGGGGGGGCAATGTGTAGCCTGTATAATGAAACTGTAAACCGCCCGGAGGGTGCTTGTAGCACTATGGGGCAGTATGTAAGTCCAAAAATAAATAAAAATAAAATAAATCATATTCCTTAAAAACAATTTATATGGTGAAAAAAAGATTTGGGAAGAACTTTCAAGGTAGATAGGGTGACAATTTTTTTCTCCCTGGTTCTTTAATTTAAAAATAAAATGAAGAATAGGAATTACTTATTACAGAAAGCTTTCTGATGTAGTTCAAGACATCATTGAACCACAAGCACAACTGAGCTTACTATGCAGTATCTTTCAGCCCAATGCAAATACCTGTTGTTTTCTTTTATATAAAAAACAATTCGTATTTGCATTATATATATGCCAGCTTTTACAGAGGACTGACAGACAACCTTCTATGAACCTAGCAAGATCATCAACTGAAATACATAAAATCCTATCAGAAAAGTATAGTATAGCAATAGAATAGAGCAGCTTGTCTCTCTCGTGTGATAAATACATCAATGTATGTACTATGATGAGTACATTTCAAGTGAGATACTGGTTTTTCTATTGAAAAAATCCACTAAAATGAGGCACACAGAACATAGGCACTCCACTAATTTAATTAGTGAGTAATAATAAAAATGTAACTTGATGTGCTTTGTATAATAAGGCTATTTTGCTATAAGGTTTTGTACCGTGTTTCCCCAAAAATAAGACAGGGTCTTATATTAATTTTTGCTCCAAAAATGCAGTAGGGCTTATTTTCAGGGGATGTTTTATTTTTCTTCATGTACAACAATCTACATCTATTCAAATACAGTCATGTCATCTTTTTCTGGTTGCTGCACAAAAAAAAGTGGAGGGCAGGGTTTCACTTAACTGGGGCTTATTTTGGGGGTCGGGCTTATGTTACAAGCATCCTGAAAAATCATACTGTATTAGGGCTTATTTTCAGGCTAGATCTTACTTTGGGGGAAACAAGGTAGGAAGACAATAATATCCAACTATAAGTGTCACTTAAGGCTGCAGATCATCACTATCATGTGGGATACAGGTAGAATTAGCAAGAATATGGTTACGAGAAAGGCAATTTCAGATTAGTCCCTCCTACTCCACAAATCAGTATCAGCCAGAACTACAGCACTGTGAACAACTGGCAACATCTGGCAATTCTAGATGCAAGAAAGTAATATTTATATCCATTACTCAGTATGAACATGGAAAACTCAGTAAAACCAGGAAGCTAGACACCATAAATTTACCATTAATTAAGATGCCCCAGTTAAAGGTTACAAAATTAAAGGAATAAAACCTAGGACATACTACTTTTGATATAACGCGGGGGGGAAGCAGAATCAAAGTAATCTAGACTTATTAGGTTTGCATTATGGAAGCTCCTGCTGATGTTATGCTTCTGAACCAATACATGATTTTAGGTAGCATATGTGCTAAGCACTACTACAAAATGAGGTAAGGACAGAAGACAACAGGAATGTTATTTCAGAAATGCTAGTTCTGAACTATCAAACACTACAGCACAGCTTTATGTGTCACTTTAATCAAGAATAAAAGAAAACAGAGTTTCTCTCACATGATGCATGCTTTTTGTGCGTTCTCTAGCAATAGTGACAAGCTGAAACAGAAGAGAAGCAAAACAGTGCTAGGACATATGCTAGAACAAGTAATCTTTACTTAGCACATGTATGTTGCTATATGCCAGCGATGGTGAACCTATGGCACGCGTGCCACAGCTGGCACTTAGAGCCCTTTCTGCCGGCACACAAGCCATAAGTTGCCAGATCACTACCCTCCCCCCGCACACATAGCCAAACCTGAGAAGCCGGCTGCAGTCGCGGTGCTGGCACTTCAGCAGGAGGATCCAGAGCAGCTGGTGTTGCCAGCGGATCCAGAGTGGGGTCTCAAGGCACCTCCATGCCGGGATTCCCCCTTCCGCCACCACTTTCAATTCTGCCGTTGCCACTTCCGGTTCTGCCACCACCGCGGCATGCCGCCCGCTGGTCCCCCCCCCCCGCCGCCCAGTTTGGGCACACAAGCCCAAAAAGATTTGCCACCACTGCTATATGCTGTCAAGTTGTATCCAATTTTAGTACAGCACTCTGTGGTAACACAGATTTACTGCTTTTGTTTCCTAAATATTAAAATAACACTCTGCCTAGTAGTGTGTTCTTACAGGAGTTAAGCCGGCATGCTTTGGTCCTTGAAACATCAAACTCTTCACAGATATTACATCCCACACTGAAAAAAACCATCAATATTCTTGGTAAAACTATGTAACTCACAGGCCCTCTACTGGAATCCAAAGAATCTCAACTCAGAGTTGGGTTTCTAGCCCTCGTGGTTGCACATATGGATCTGAATGGGGAAACTTAGGAATGGACTAGGAACCATGAAGAAATGAACCATCAATTACAGTTTCATTTTTAATTTGCTTTGTCATGACCCACATAAGTTGTTCACCACTAAAAAGAAACATTTTAGATTATAAGTGTTGCAATGCAAACATAAGAGGCTCGTCAATCAATTCCTGAACAGCTACCCACCTAATGCCAATTATAAATAACTAGAATTTAAAAAAAAAGAATTCTTGTAACCCAGCTTTCAAAGAAGCTAATCTAGCACAAGTCTTGGATTAAACAGAAACAAATACTAACCAAAGGAAAAAAGTTTTTTTAATCCTCTATTCTTTGCTTACCTGGCGGCAACTGAAAGTTCTGAATATTTGTTGGATTCTGAGGAGGCTGAGGCAGACGAGGTGCTAAAACAGTGGGAGTCAAAGTTGCTCTGATTCCACTTGTAGTTGCTGTTGGAGTCCTTGGCAGGCTTTGTGCCACTGTATTAGTAGCACCCTTAGCCAAGCCTGTAGGGGTACCTGGAGGCGCAGGAGGCACCCCACCAGGATTAGGAGCCACATTGGGCAGGCCAGCTTGCATAGTTTGCCCGATGATCATATTACCCCCTGCAGTACTGGGCTGGCCACCAGCAGCCAGAGTCTGTTGTTGAGTTACTGTCTGCACAATAGTTTTAGGAGACTCCGACTTGATGACCTGCGTGGTGGGTGCAGCCGGAACACCAGAACCTGGCTGACTGTTCACAAGAGAGGTCTGAAGGGAAACACCAGACCCCACAGTGGCTGCAGCAACAGCTGCAGCAGGAAAAGCCCCCACGCTGATAGTCGAATTGATCACAGTACTGCTCCCATTCTGGGTGGCTGCAGCCACCGAGGGTCCCGCCGTATGAATGGGTGGCCTCACCAATGCTACAGTTGGCCCTCCAGTCCCAATGCTTGGGGGTTGTTGTGATGAGATCACGGTAGGTGAGGGTGAAGAAGTGGAGGACACCCCAGTGCCAAGGAAAGAAGTCTGGATGACAGTATTTGAAGCAGATGGCAATACGGCATTAACAGTATTGACCTTCCCCATATTTCCGGGTCCGTTGTTAACAAGAGGGGTGACAGCAGGAACAACGGCAGGGTTTGCCGTTACAGGAGTGGCTGAGAATGAAGTATGAGAATTCATCACCACATTACTTCCATTCAAAGTTTGCACTGCTGTGGTCCCAATTTTACCATTCCTGGTAGATAAAGCTGTTGCCATGGTACTGATGACCACTGATTTGCCCTGGCTGAGGGTCCCTGGGGTGACAGCAGCTTCAGATCCACCTTGAACATTTGCAGCAGTGCTGGTGCTAGTTGTGGTGACCCCATCCAAAGCTGAACCCTGGGTCCTCGCATTATGATTGATAACACTCCCTTGTACTCCACCAGCTCCTGTAAATAAAACAAATGAGGTTAAATGGCAAGAACAACTAAAAGAAGAGAAAACACAAATGGATCTACATCTGGGCAGGCCAAAGAGAAACCACCTTTAGCCAAGCCGTTAGTATGAAGCAGAACATAGAGATTAAAAAATATTATGCTCTCTTGGATAAGTTAAGGAGCTCAGTCCACTGTTCCTCAACAGTTGCAAGCAATGGTACACTGAATGACCAACCAAAGTCTTCAATGAATACCACCCACCCAGCCCATTTTACCTTGAACAGGTATAAGGTAAGAAATAAACTCATATGAGGGCAAAGTGTGTTTCTTTTCTTCTTATTGGACACCACAGCACTGTATTTTATAACATCATATTGTGAGCCTACAACTGCTATGGGGGAGGCAGACTAAGAAAGCAAAGAAGGGGAAGTCCTAAGGCCTCTAACCCCTCCACTTGATTCCTGATCTACTATATCAAAATCTATTGACTGTGTGCTTCCAAGCTAATGGAACAATCTGAAAAAGTGGAGCTGAACAAGAACTGTCAGACTAATGATACACAGAAAGAGGTTGCAAGGCAGTGTGAGAGGACTTCATCCTCCCTCTTAAACACACACACATTAAACCCTGCTGTTCTGATTGCTGCTTCTACAAAGGAAAACAAATACCAACAAAGGTGCTTGTTTTGCACCCAGAAAATCTACTGTTCGTAGTAAAATCTAGTGCTGTGACTTACACCACTCTGGCTCTCCAGCCCTGCATTTTTGTACGCACAAACAGAAGGACAGTAACCAGAAAAAATAGTGTCAAAACAAAACAAAACAAAAAAAGAGCTGGGGAAGTGTTCTTCCAAGATTCCCTCCACTAACCTGGTATTAATATTTCATCGAAACTGAAGTGTGGGGGGCTTTATACAGGGACAAGGCAGAACACAAACCGTACCGGTTTAGAGGAAAGGAATCACTACTGGATTTCCGCCCCCCCTAAAATGCCCCCTACCTATGCAATGAAAGGCCAGACTGTTTTGCTAGGAACAGGGAAACATTTACAGATGGACTGTCATCTCTCTCAAACCCACATTAAAGAGGGTTTACACTTTGCATGCCAAAGCCTAGCATATTGTTTAAGAAGAAGAATAGCAGAAGATTGGAGTATAACACCTACAAGGGAAAGAAAGCAGACAAATAGACGAACATTTCAAGTGAGATAATTTTAAAAAGGGTTCCTGACCCTCAAGTCCCCCATCACTTCCTCTTCTGAGGGGAAGCTGGTGTTGTGATTAATAACATTCCCCCCTCCTCAGACTTCAGCAATAGAGAGTGGGGAGGGTAAAGAGGAATTCAGACAGTTACAGAAAAGCATTATATACAGGGAGGGCAGAGGACTCTCCCCTGTAAACAACACAATTTCTCATTTCTACCACAGGGAAGGGGGGAAGGCGGTGGAAAGGAAGGAAAGGAGATACAAAAGTCAAATGATAAGAATCCCTCTTGGTCCTCAAGAGCACCCCAACTGCTCCCGCTATCAGGAGACTGGAGCATGACATAATTGAAAGCAAATACTGATATGATGAGGGAACCATGAGGAAGAAACCTGCCCCCCCGACACACACACACACACACACACGCACAGATAACAACATAAACCTCAATCCATTTTCACTCCACATGCATTAGGGGAAGGAGGGGAGAGTGTCCTAGCCAAAAATAGTGTGCTGAGGTGGGGTGGGGGGGTGTCTGGCATTCTAGGAAGGCCTCCCTTTGCCTCCCCACCCCCCATGCCACCCCCTCTGCCCAGTCCAAAACAACAAGGAAAAGAAGAAGATGCGGGAATAAGGAAGGGGGGGTAAGAAACGGGGAGGAAAGAGAGATGAAGGAGAGAGGCAAGTAGTCGTGGCTGGGGAAAGGGGGGGGGAGGCAAGAAAGGGAAAGGAGGGAGGCCCCTGTTCCTGAGGAGAAGGCAGCAGCCCCCCCTCTTTCCCTCCCTCCCTCCCCCCCCCTTCGCCTCGCCAGGTTACCTGGCTTGGTGATCTCTGGGCCACTGAGTCCCATCTTGGCGGCGGCGGCGGCGGTAGTCGTGCTGCTGCTGCTGCTGCTGCTGCTGCCGCCGCCGCTGCTGTTGCCGGTGGTACCGCTGCTGGGGCTCTCTGTTTGGACATTAGCATTGCCTCCTACTACTACTCCTCCAGGGCTAGGGCTTGGGCTGCTGCTGCTGCTGCTGCCGCTCACAACATGGTTCCCCAGCAGCCCCCCAGCGGCCCTGAGGGGCTCCTGCGCCCGGTGGTGCTGGTGGTGGTGGCCCGAGGCCGCCAGCTGGGACTCCAGGGAGCCGACCAGGTCGCTCACCACCTTCTCATCCACCTCAGCGTTCAGGAAAACCTCATCCAGCAGATCCGAGCCCGCCGCCATCTTTTTTTTGGAGGGTTCCTGTGAGCGGCTCCCGCCCGCCCGCCGGGCCCCCCCTCCTCCCTTCACTCCTCCCTCTGCCCTCCTCCTCCTCCTCCTCCACCGCCGCCTCCTCCTCCTCCTTCTCTCTCTTCCCCCCCCTTTCCCTCACTCAGTCATTTTACACATACACGATCTCCCCCCCCTCCCGCCTCTGTTTTCCCCACTGAGCATGCGCCCCCGAGCGCTCAACGACGGAGCGGGGAGGGGGGGGGGTCAAGCCTTCACATCAGCGGCCGGAGAGGGATTCCGCCGGCTTCTGATTGGCCGCCGGCTTGTTATAAAAGCTCAGGCAAATGGCTGCGAGCGCTTAGTGAGGGAACGGGCGGCGGCAGGCCCGGCTGTGGCCTAGTAATGGAGGGGGGGGGGTGGCAGCGGCGGCGGGAAGTCGCGAGGCGGGAAGTCGCGTCGAGGGCCGAGCTCACGGCGCGCGCGCGCTCCCTCCCTCCCTCCCTGGGTTGATTTGTGAGGAGAGGTGAGGGCGAGGCGGAGGCGTCGCTGTGGACCGCGGTCGCCGCCTCAGAGGCAGCCGCCGCCGCCGCTGCAGTTCTTTGTCTGGCGAAGCCCAAAATGGCTGCAAGTTTGGCAACGGTGGCGGCGGCGGCTGTTATTGCTCTTCCCCTGCCTGCGCGCTTGGGTTCTTCTTTGCCGGACTGAGCCTGAAGGGCGCCCCACACCTGTGCCAGCTGCTGTCTGTAACCGATACCCCCGCGGGAGGGGTGTGTGGGGGGGGAGGAGAATATGGATGGGCTTGGGGGGGGGGGAGAAGAGGAGGCCTGGCGGGCGGGAGGGCAGGCAGGCAGGCAACAGGCCTGCGACCGAGACGCCGCCGCTGCCGTCGTTTGCCCGACCGTGCCATGGTGGCGGACGGGCGGCTCCTTCCTCGGCACTCCCCGCCGCTTGGCAGCTGCTGAAGAGGGCCTCGTCACTCCGCAGAGGCTCCCTTTCGCACCCAACCCGCCTCGCAAGAGTCTCGTCCTGTCCATTTTGCCCTCAGAGGCGGCGGGAGGTCACACGCGCCTCTTGCCCTTGAGGGAAGCAAAGGAAGGAGGGAGGCCTGGGCTCGCTTTCTCCAGACGCCGGTCGCCTCGCCCGTTCGCCTTTTCTTTGCCCCCCCCCCCCAATTCCACCCCTCCGCCCGAGCCCATTTGTCCCAATGATTTGGTCGCCGGTTATGTCATGCGACCCAGAAGCCTCCTTTTCGCCCAGCGCCATCCGCCGGCGATCGATCGATCGTCTCGCTTGTCATGCCGATTCCCCTCCCCCCAGATCTCGTCATGGGAGTCCTCCGGGAAAGAAAAAATAAATAAAAGAATTCCTTTTTAATAAGACGTTTTTCGGCGCGACACTCTTGGTAGGCTCCAAAAAAGCGCCTTTCCCTCCCGCCGTTCTTTTCCACCGGCTTCCTTTAATCGCTTTTTTATTTGGGGGGGGGAGGGCGTCGTCGAAAATCTCTCACATGTCAAGCTCAAACCCTCCCACCCCCGTCCAATTGTCAGGAGGTGTCTTATTTACGATAAATGTATGAATGACATGGGCATCGCCTGTGAAACCCCGGCCTACGAGCACCTGAGTATTCGCATCGTAGTTCTATCGCCTTGTTCTTCTGCTTCATAATGGCATTTAAGTCAAAAGACTGTGTAAAGTACAAGTGCTGCATTTTTAAAAGAAATATCAGCGCGAGGTGCGTTTAAAAGTGCCGAGAGGAAGCGTAGGAGGAGGAAGAGGTGCCTTTGTGGGTCCTATTTGAATGTGCAATTTATTTGAAAACAGAACTTTTTATCTGAAGTTCTAAGCTGACATTTGCCAACTTTAGCATTCTGAGTTATTTTATTTTTCTTATGCCCTTTCCCCTTATGTCAGCTTGGCTTAAGGTCACACGAGTTCTCTGACAGCTCCCCAAGACCTTTTATAGAATGAGTAGTGATGTTTTTTGCATTATAAAGTCGTGTTGATTGGGGGGGCTTTTCTTACCTTGTTAGCCTGCTGCCTAAGATTGCCAGCCAGTACCTCCCAGTCTCCCCTCCAGCATTCGCTAGATTGGGGGGAGTTAAAACATCAGTGTCCCAAATATAAGATCAATTGCAGATTAGAGATTTTAGAATCCATTTGTATTCCTGCCTTGCGCTTTTTTAATAAGTCTGGAAGAACAGCTACTTTCAGGCCCTGGTAGTCACTCTCTCCCTTGCAGAGCTACCTTATGTTGCTGTTGCCCTTTATTAATTATTTCTCTGTTTAGCCCACCTCATCCTGAGGGCTCAGGATGGGTGGTCATACTTTATTCTATAATTTATACTTCTGATGAGCCTTTCAAAGTAGTTAAAATTGCAGGGGAGGGGGATACTACCACTTGAAACAGACCATTAAAAAAATAACCAGTGCAAGAGTTTTCTTTAAATCTATGAAACATGAAGGTCTTGAACAGCAGAGACTATTCCCATTTCTAAGAGGGAAGGAGGGAAAGATTATGCTGTTTTTCACTTTTAAAGAGCAGTTGCAAGACTAAGCTTTCCTGTTGCCATCAGTGTCAGTGCACAGCAGGGACTTGGAGTCCCTGTCTGAGCAAGAGGAGGGGGGTCTGTGCTGCTTGCAGCAGGTAACTTGGTTTAGTTCCCAATTAAGGATAGGCTTAAAGAAGGAAAAGAAGAATGTTCATGGAAGCTATTAAGGATGCGCTGTATGTTGTCTTTTTTGCATATACTCCTGAATTTGGATGTAGGACTTGTCACACTGATGGATTCACTCTTTAATCAACCCATAAATGCAGCTGTGCGTGCTATATTCAAGTTGTTTGAGGAAGAGAAGAGGGTTGGGAAAGTAGAAATAAAATGTTCAAACTGTTATACTCTTGAAAATTCAGTAGGAAGAGGCAGGGAAAGAGGATGCCTTAAGCTGTCAAAGAAAAAACACTAATCCCTCATTTCCCAACAAATATAGTGAACCTTTCCATAGCGGGGGGGGGGGGGGAGGTCTTAATGAATGTTTCTTATGGTTTGCCCCTGCAAATGTAAAGATGACATATGTGCAATACATATAATTAATTAAAGGCAAATACAGAAAATAGTACACTCTGCACAATTTCTGAACCTGTGGTATCATAATGTGAATTAATTTCACATGTTCCATTAAGCTATTATAACTGTTTAAATAGCATTACTTTTGGTCTAACTATTTTGCCCTACCCTGTCCACCCTCCCAGTGGGATGTGGTGGCACTGTGGGTTAAACCTCAGAAGCCTCTGGGCTGCAGGGTCAGAAGACCAGCAATCGTAAGATCAAATCCACACAACGGAGTGAGCTCCCGTCGCTTGTCCCAGCTCCTGCCAACTTAACAGTTCGAAAGCATGTAAATGCGAGTAGATAAATAGGTATCACCACGGTGGGAAGGTCACGGCATTCTGTGTCTAGTCGCGCTGGCCACGTGACCACTGAAACTCTTCAGACAAATGCTGGCTCTACGGCTTGGAGATGGGGATGAGCACCGCCCCCTAGAGTCATACAACAGGACTAAATGTCAAGGGGAACCTTTACCTTTACCTATCCACCTTCCCATTTGGATATTTAGATCTTTTTATTCATAATTGCTGCCCTCACAATGTGTATCAGAGGTCTTACTTCAGTACTGTCGGGAGGGAAAAAAGGAATGCTTTGTCAGAAACAACAGTAGTGATAAGATGAGGTATACTATTTACCAAAGTCCAGGTTGACAGGAAACAATCATTATAAATTATTAGTTGTTCCTGCCTACTATATTGCTGCACTTCGTCTTCCTTATTTATGCTGCGTTTACCTTTGTCCTATCTTACAGCAAAAGTATGAGCATAATTATGTCTGACCAAAAGACACGCCACTTTGTAATCTGGATAGCAAGTGGAATAGCTAGCTTAGTCTTAAACAGTTCCTCAAGGTGGGGGAAATATGCTGTCTACATTGCACAGATTGTTTTACAAACACACTAGTCCCAACTCTGTATATAGAAAAGGCCACTGGTGGTAGGAGTGTTTACTTGCTGATATGTATGCCTAGATTCCCAGTGTGGTGTAGTGGAGAGAGTGATGGATTAGGACTCTGGAGAGCAGGGTTCAAACCCCTACTTGGTCATGGAAACTCATTAGGAGAGTGGAACTGGTAAAACCACTCCTTAAATATCTCACTTACCTTGAAAACCCTGTTAGGGTTGATGTATGTTGGTTCCAGCTTGGCACACAAGTATGCCTACATTTGTTGCTGAATCAGTTTTCAAGGTGCAGTAATTTAGAAGTAGACACACGTTAGAGTATGTTCCATACGTGGGCCACTAGCCTGTCTTTTCTAGACTGCTTAGTGTCTGACAATTGCTAGCATTTTTTGCAAAGAATCATCATCTACATCTTAAAACAGCAGAGCTGGTGAGGACCCTATGGATCATCAAATTCAGCCTCCATCAAAGAGGCACAGCGGGGAATTGGGCTCCCAACCTCTGGGTCCATAGCCAGATGACAAAGCCACTGAGTTATCCAGCATAGTAGACTTAAATGAACCCTGATTATCTAACACAGTACTTCCTGGATATACACTTTCACTTTGTAAATTTGAAACACATGGTTAGGCCATGAACAGTCTAGTTTCTTTTAAGAGTACAGTATACACTGAAGCCAATCTGACCATGGCAATCTGATCTATAAGTAGGCTGTTTTAAGCCATCACCAAACAGTTTAGAAGGTTCTTTCACACCTGAAGATAGTCATATAAGTTTTACCTTAAAAGGTGAAAGCAGTAAATATGTTTGTATATATGCGTCATTTAGGTACCTGGATTTGCTACAGCACTGCTTGAACGTTTAAAATAATTTGAAGCATAATATCTATCCTATTAGACTGTTTCTAATTATCAGTAAGCATATATACTGGACCAAATCCTCTTTGTACATTTATTTAAAATATTTCTATCCTGCCTTTGTCCCCAAAAGGACCCAAGGCTTTCCATATTTGCATTTGAAGCTGTAAAAAGTGAAAACATTGCAAAAATACATGCAATTTTTTCTTCATTGCCAAGGACGGTTACGGTACTTGACTATAGATTTGAGGCGCTAATGACGTACACACTCTACATTGACTGTTGGGCTGATGAAATACAGCTCATTTCCTTGCTGTTGGAGTAACACTGTTATGTCCTGAAACATACAGAAAACCCAGCTAATCCTCTGAACACCAGCGTCACCCCAAATTCTGACCGATGAGGATGCTAACATGGAAAATTATTCATGATTTATTCCGGTTTCATAAGAGCCATTCTGTTAACTTGGAAATGGCTTTGTTTTTGTTTGTTTATTTGAAAGACAACACCCTAGGATCCTCACTCACATTGATAAGCAAGTGTCCTTGGTGGGAGATTCCAGATTCTCTGGAAATTCTCATTCAAAAGAGCAGTTTTCCAAGCTACGGTCTCATGGTAACAACAAGATCTCAGAGCTGTGCTGGACATATATATATATGCTTCATGAAAAATAAATTTTATTCTTGATTGGATCCATTCAGACTGCAGGTGAGGGGATGCATAGTTGGCTGTTATGGGTTTTTCAAGCTCTTTGGCCATATTCCGAAGGTTCTCCCTAACGTTTCACCAGTCTCTGTGGCCATCATAGTTCTTTTAATTTTTTTTCACACATAAAATTGCTGCATGTAACAAAGCAGTAAGGTACAACAGCCCATTTGAAAACCCTACTATGGCAGCCAGACACTGTGGGAAAGCTTGCCTAAAGAGAAAGGTCTGTGTTTGTGGATGGATAGCTGACAACCTGGCCTCCTGTGGGAGTGAGTTCTAAAGACTGGAAGCAACAACAGAGAAGGTCCTCTCCTATGTCCCTCACCAAATATGCCTGATAAGGTGGTGGAACCAAGAGAAAGGCCAGTCCTGATCTTAACACCTGGGTAGGCTCATTATGGTCCTTGAGATAGTTGGACCCAAGCCATTTGGGCCTTTGTAGTCTGGAACCTACACTTTGAATGATGCCTGGGAACAGATAAGCAGCCAGTGCAGTTGCTGTAATGAAGCCATGTGATGAGTCCCAGTTAACATTCTGGCTGCTGCATTTTGGACCTGTTCAAGTTTTCTGACACTCCATAGGCAGCCCCATGTAGAGAGTGTTACAGTAATCCATTCATGGTGCGACTAAGGCATGTGTCACCGTGGCCAGATCTGATCTCTCCAGGAATGGGCAGAGCTGGCAAACTAGTTTTAATTGTGCAAAGGTGCTTCTGGCCACCACCAAAACCGGGGTATCCAGGCTCAAAGACAAATACAGGAGCACCTCCAAGCTGAGCTTCTGTGTTTTCAGAAGGAGTGTAAATCTGTTTCATCCAGGACCTCCTGCAGCTGAGAAGCCACAGCCTGCTCTAACACCTTACCCAAGAATGGAATATTAGAGACAGGTCCATAGTTATTTAATATTGCACAATTTAAGGAGGGCTTTTTCAACAATGGCCTTACTGTTGCCTCCTTTAGGCATGCTGTGATTGTACCTTGCTGCACTGAGGCATTCACCACACCACCTACCTACTCAACTAGTCCCTTTCTGGCAACTTTTATAAGCTAGGAAGGGCCTGGGTCCAGCAGACATGTGGTAGTCTTCACCTCTCCCAAGGGTTTTGTCTACATGCTTCACCTGCAGAAGCCGAAACCCATCCATCAGCACAGGGCAGACAGGGTTGTAGTGATATTCACAGGGCCTGTATCAACTACAGCATCCAAGTCTGAGAAGGTTAGAGCAATTCTGTCTGCAAAGTGTTGTGCAAATTATTCACAGTGAGCTACGGTGTGGTCTGCATTTTCTGCCTGCATTCTCTTCCCTTGAGCACTTGAAAGAGCTCAGCTGCATGACCCTGTGCGGAAGCAATGGTGGCAGAGAGAAGAATGACTTCTTGACAGCTGCCACTACCACAGAGAGTCCTTCCAAACGGGGCCCTAGCTTCTGTTTGGTCAGACTAATTTCTGTCATCTCATTTCATTGCCACCAGCTCCCTGATAAATCAGTATTTACCAGGTAAATATCTCGCTTACCTTGAAAGCCATGTTTGAGTCTGTTCCATCTTACCAGCGTATAATAACAACAAGAACAACATTTTCAGACCCATAACTGCTTCTTTGCAAAATTGAGACTCCTTTGAAATAAACTGCTTGTTCTTCAAGTCTCCTTTTGCTAGACTTTACACCGAGAATGTCAAAGGGCCAGTTGACAGCCTGACTGCAGTCCAAAACAGTTCAATATGCTTAATCCCATCAGAATGAATGAAAATCAGGACGTTTAACCCAATGTGTATTGTGGCCAATGTAATGGGGAAAGGATTGTTTTCTGCCATTCTTCTTTCAGACCCGGCAATATATGAGCAGCAACTAATGTGGCTTTCAAAGATTACAGGGGGGAATTTTCACTATTTGTCAGCTATGTTTTGTTGCTTCAGAAAAAAGTATTACAGCCCTATTTAAAGACGCCACATCCAAAGTCAGAATATTCATAGCAATATCTAGCTTCCAGAAAGAGAAGAAAAAAGCGTGTGAAAAGAATAAAATAGTAAGTAAATCTCAGGAGATACTCCTTTCTCTCACACAAGAACTTTAGAGGATGTGAAAAAGTTCTCCTGTCCAGGAAAGGCTTTGGCTGGGGTTACTTAGTTTTAAGAACTGCTGGATGGCCCAGTGGTTTAGGTGTCTGGTTGTAGAGCTGGAGGTTGGGAGTTCAAATCCCCACTGCGCCTTCTTGCCATGGGCTGGACTTGATAATCCATAGGGTCTCTTGCAGTTCGATGATGATGATGAAATCATCCAGTGCCCTGTTTTCAATTTTAATTGCTTTGTACTGAACAGGATTTGTTTTAAAGCGAAGTGCTCTGTATTTCTGCTTTTTCTTTTCAGCCAATATGGTTATAATTTTTAAATGTTAACCATACTTTGCTTTCAGGAACTAATTTATGACGTTTTGGTAAAGAGTGACAATCTATTAGCCATTTAAGCTTTTCCCATTGACTCAGTGATAACTAAATGGAATTAATTTCACCTCATGGACATAGACTTCAGTTCAGTAGTCATGCTTTGCATGCACAAGGTCTAAGGTTCAATTGCTGGTTTTGCCACTCAGAGGATCTCGGGAGGCCTGAACCTATGTAGAGAGCCACAGCTACTTAAAACAGATAGCATTAGGCTGGAAGGCCAGTGGTCTGATTTCATACAAGGCAGTTACACTTATATTTCCTACTCATAGAATTTTATTTCTTATTTTGACTTTATAAACAATTTTTTCTTTAGAATTGTGCCTTAACAACAAAATTAGAAGTTGCTTTAATGAAACATGCTTATGGGTTCTTTTTTATATATATAAATGGGAGTTTCCGCAAGTATTTTTATCACTTGATGACTACTGTAATCAAGCAATCACATCCACAGACCAAATTAACATTGACAGAGCTTATCTCTAAAACCGCTACCATTCAGGGGAGTCTAGTCATACATCCAACCTTAACACCAAATTCATTAATATACTGTATGTACATATCAAATGCACTTTATACTATCTAGAAAAGTAGTAGTGCTAGTCTGTAGAAAACCGCAAAAGTTTTGTGGTAAATTGGTTATACCAACATCTTTTGTGGACTAGGATCAAAGCCCACTTCAACAGAGAGAGAAAAAATGTTTGCTCACACAGTCGCCAGATACCTACCAATTATATACTTAAATATTTCTAGGACATATCAATAGATCTTTTAGCAGAGTGCAATCAATAAAATCACTGTAAAACAAACCAAAAAATTTCAAATCAACTTTTAAAATCTACGGGGAGTATATTGTCCTGTGAGCCCCCCTTGGATGCACACCTTAGCATAGTGAGACAGTTTTGAGTGTGTCCAAGAAGCAATGCCATCAGAAGGCTAACCTCCATGGCAAGCCTGAAATCACCCAAAGTAGACTGTTCACATCTGAGGCATCAGGCTAAGATATACTGAACCTCTACAGGGCTAACGGTAGTATCAGCTGAAGAGAGTAAATAGTTCCAGTGGTGATGAGGGTGGAGAAACGTCTGGAGAGCAGCTACAGGGCAGCAGCAATACTTGAAGGTGATACTAGTGGAGGATCTTTCACAGACAAAGGCAGTGATGCTCAAGCTAATTGTTAGTACAGTACTGTGCTGAAGAAGGCAGTGGTAAATTACTGATGAACCTTTTTTTACCTCAAAAACCCTATGACGATTCAGTCTAAAATGAGAAAAGATATACTTCTAGAAGGTGAGATTTCCACTTTGGAAAGCACCCAGTAAGCTACTGGGAAAGAGCAAAGGAAAACTACAAATAGCACTGTGGCTCATGTTCCAACTAGATTAAAGGAGAAATAATGTTTAGTGGCTGATATGCACAGAGGTCAAAGGAAAGTCCAATGCACATACAATTAAAACATGAAATGAGAGTAATATGAATCAAAGTACGCTGGAAACCATGAAGCAAGAAATGGAACATTTAACATTGCAGGGCTTGGTGTCAATGAATTAAAGTGGATTAGAATAAGATATTTTCAGTCAGACAACTACAAAGTATTTCATTCTAGAGAGTGGGGAAGAAAAATCTGAGAAGAAAGAAAAAAGAAAGAGGGAAAGATGGATGAACCACCCTGGGTCGACAAGATATTCACCCCCAGGACCTGGAATGTTCAGTACCCAAGAGATGATGTCATGGGTACCCGAGACCTGCCAGGAGAACAGTTGTCCCTGTTGCCATTATCACCAGAGCTGGAGCTGATGGACTTAGAGACAGAAGGTGTTGGAGGATTATGGGAACAAACATTTGAGAATCCTTGTCCAGTTTAGGAGAAGAACCCTTTTATTGATCTTATAAGTTCAGAAGAGTTGTTGAATGTTAAAGTTGATGTTCAGAGATTCCTTGATGTTCCAGTAATAAATGCTGAATATTTGAAAGAACCTGAAGCATCCAATCTATCTTCACACACTCAGCCTAAAAAGTCCTTCTGGTCGGTCAAATCCTCACAAGACTGCAGCCAAGAAATCAGAAGAAGATTGAGACTTGGAAAGACAGCAATGAAGGAATTAGAAAAGATTGTCAAGTGTACAAATGTGGAGAGAGCGAGGCCTACAACATCCACTCTCTTGTAATACTATGTAGGAATGTGAATGCTGGACATGAAGAAGGCTGACAAGAAAAACTTGATTCATTCGAAATATGGTGCAGGAGGAAAACTCTGAGGATACCTTGGACTGCCAGAAAGATGAACAAGTACATATGACAACAAATCAAGCCAGAACTATCTCGGGAAGCCAACATGACAAAACTGAGGCTGACCTACTTTGGGTACATCATAAGAAGGCAAGAATCACTGGAAAAATTAATAATGCTGGGCAAAGTTGAGGGCAGCAGGAAAAAAAGGAAGACCAAATATGAGATGGATGAATTCCTTAAAAGAATCAACAGCCTTGAACTTACAAGAGTCGTTCAGGGCAATACATTTTAGAGATCACTCGTTCATAGGGTTGCCATAGGCTGGAAGTGGTGTAATGGCAGAAAGCAGCAATAGGTCTGCCAGATTAATAGGAACGACATCACCAGATGCAGCAGATTGTAGTCAATTAAAGCATCTCTGCTTCATTTTCAGGCCGTGCACAGTTTGTACCAAGGATGGAAACTCGAGTCATGGGACTCACTGTCAAGTCAGACTTAAGTCGCACCAGTGACTCAACTTTGACTTGGCTCACAACTTGGGTCCCACCTACAAACCCATCCTTCTTTTCTGGGGAAAAAGGCTTCTTTTTAATAGGGACTGGGGACTCAGGACTTCGTACCAAAGACTTGGACTTAGATTTGGGACTTGGTACCAAATATTCAGACCCAAAGACTTGTCAACATCCCTGGTTAGTACACAATGAAACAAAGCCACATACAACAGTGAAACTGAAGCAGGAGCTCTTTAATAGCAATCACTCTTGCTGCACCCACTGGAGCTGCAGAACAGGAAATGCCAATACAACAGTCTAGCAATTTAAACCAAACACTGCCTGCAAACTGATTGGAAAATCATCCAGCTCTTCTATCCAAATTTCGGAGAGGGCACAATGCAGCCTGGCTCAGCATGTGGCCCCCTGCTCCACTGCAAAGAAAAGGGCTTGATCAACTTTATCTTGCCTATTTTCAACATAAGGAAACTCACTATGACTAGCATTTCCTCTACATTTCCCTGAAAGGAAAGAGGTTTAATCTTTAAAAAAAAGTGGTGTAAAGCAAACATTCCAGCACAATTTTGAACATTACTGAATTTAAGATGAGGAAGGGGTGTGGAGGATACCTTACTCTTCAGTGTGAGTTTCCACTGCACTTCTTGAAAAGCTGAAGAGGCTGTGTTAAAACAACATAGTTTAAGGTACTGTACCTTACTTTCCCACCCAAGACAGACAGGTCATAGTGCAGAGTTCTGACTTCTCAGCATTGGCCCCTCGGCTATGGAACACCCTCCTAATTGAAATTCATCTGTCACTCTCACTGGGTGTTTTCAAAGCCATTTAAAAACTTGGCTCTTCAGGCAGGCCCTCCTTCTAGTCAATTAGCTGATACTTATTTTTTCTTTCTTGAGTTATGTCATCTTGGTAATATGCTGTTTAGAAATGTGTTAAAATTGTGTATTAGATTATTTTTATATTGTCATATTGTTGTGTTTTTATCCATGTAAACTGCCCCGAGTAGACGTTGTCTAGGGGCGCGGGGTAAAAGTCTAATAATAAATAAAATGAATAAAATAAAGCCAGAATTAAGATTGCCGGAAGAAATATCAACAACCTCCGATATGCAGATGATCCCACTCTGATGGCAGAAAGTGAGGAGGAATTAAGGAACCTCTTAATGAGGGTGAAATAGGAGATTGCAAAAAATAGTCTGATGCTCAACATCAACAAAACTAAGATCATGGCCACTGGTCCCATCACCTACTGGCAAATAGAAGGGTAGGTTTTGGAGGCAGTGACAGATGTTACTTTCCTGGGCTCCATGATCACGGCAGACGGTGACAGCAGCCACTAAACTAAAAGACACCTGCTTCTTGGAAGGAAAGTGATGACAAACCTAGACATCTTAAAAAGCAGAGACATCACCTTGCCAACAAAGGTCCACATAGTCAAAGCTATGGTTTTTCCAGTAGTGATGTATGGAAGTGAGAGCTGGACCATAAATAAGGCTGACTGGAAAAGAATTGATGCTTTGGAATTGTGGTGTTGGAGGAGACTCTTGAGGGTCCCCTGGACTGCAAGGAGAACAAACCTATCCATTCTGAAGAAATCAACCCTTAGTGCTCACTGGAAGGACAGATCCTGATGCTGAGGCTCCAATACTTTGGCCATCTCATGAGAAGAGAAGACTCCCTGGAAAAGACCTTGATGTTAGGAAAGTGTGATGGCAAGAGAAGAAGGGGACGACAAAGGATGAGATGGTTGGACAGTGTCATCGAAGCTACCAACGTGAATTTGACCAAACTCCGGGAAGCAGTGGAAGACAGGAGGGCCTGGCGTGCTCTGGTCCATGGGGTCGTGAAGAGTCGGACACGACTTAACGACTAAACAACAAAGTCCCAAGTCACATTGGCTGCGGGATTCTGGGAGTTACCCTGTTTCCCTCCCCCCAAAAAAGACCTAACCTGAATATAAGCCCTATCCCAAAAAAGGATTTTTCTGTATGCTTGTCATATAAGCCCTATCCCAAAAATAAGCCCTAGTTAAGTGAAACCTCACTCTCCACCACTGTGCAGCATTGTGCAGCAACCAGAAGATGACATGACTGTAAAATAAAACATTCCCCCAAAATAAGCCCTAATGTATTTTTTGGAGCAAAAATTAAGATAAATTTGACACTCCGGGAGGCTGTGGAAGGCAGGAGGGCCTAGCGTGCTCTGGTCCATGGGGTGATGAAGGATCAGACATGACTTAACAACTAAACAACAATAACCTTACTTTCCTTTGTGTGAGCTGATCTGTCTCTATAAGCCTACTGTAAACTAGAATGTGAGGCTCACTTGGGAGCCGTTTATAAGCTGCTTTGAGTTTTTCAGAGGAAGCACTGGGCATAAGTAATAAATAATTGAGGATTATTTACATTGATGTTCAAATTTTTATGTTTGGGTAACGAAGACTCATTTTTTAGGGAAAATGAGTAATAATGGAATTGCTTAAGTGATTTCTAGGAAGCTTTCCTTGTATTCACTTCTTGGTTTTAATCAGCTGGATACGGTATTTTTGTTTGAAGAAGCCAAATGTTAGAAAGGATAAATTGCAACATTTTATAGAAATAGAGACCTGAAATAAGTTTTGAAGACAACAGATTCAAATATGCAGACGAAGTTTAATTCCAAATCCAGGTTTGACATTTGGCTCCAGATTTTAAGTTTTATTTTCAAGCAGATTTTCTGTGTTTGGGATAGGAACATTCATATTTTAGCATGTACTGGCAAGATTAAATTTGCAGCAGAGATAATAGTTATTGAATGGGGGCATAAACATAATACTGGATTTTAGACATTTGATAAATTTATATCCTATCATCACATGGATTGAAGACAATCATAAGTGTTGTGATATAGGCTGACAATTTTTAAACCTTGGATAAGTTCCCTCTATAAATTGCAATTAAGTTCCCTCTATTAATTACAACAATGTCAGCTGGTACAGTGAGAACAAATGCTTTAAATACAGAGTATCCATGTTTTAGAGCAATGGTTCCCAACCTTGGGTCCCCAGATGTTCTTGGACTAAAACTCCCAGAAGCCTTCGCCACTAGATGTGCTGTCCTGGATTTCTGGAAGTTGTAGTCCAAGAACATCTGGGGACCCAAGGTTGGGAAGCACAGTTTTAGAGGAAACTTCTAATTGCAATGATAGTTTGATTAGTTAGATCCATTCTTTTCACCAATGAAAGATATGAGACTACGCAGTACTAATATCCAGATTCTTCATAAAATATAAATTATTCAGATAAATGTGATTGTGTTTATGCTTTGTTTTGAATGCAAGGAAGAAAGGGCTAGAACTAGCAACAAACAAAAGAGAGCTGTCCAGAGGATTGGCACTTTATGCTGATCATCAGCATGGCACTAGTTTCTGAAAGCTGAAATTTTTTCAAACATGTTTCTGTCCTTTGACACGTCGTATGTTAATAAACCCTTTCCCATCATTTGACAAGGAAGCACAACTAATCCTTGGCACCTCTTTGAAAGCAGGTTTGTACCAGATTATTCTTGACATATACTGCAGACCTGTAGCAAATTAGAATCATTTTGGAATGAAACTACAGACAAGATGAACCTGATCAAAAGTGCTAAATGTCAGTTTAAGTTCAGAACACTTATGCTGGTCTACATAACAATGGTTCTGAATAATGAGCTCCTCTGGGTGAGAATTGCTTCATTGGTAACACAGAACTTGCAAAGAGGATGTAAGAGTGAAAGTATGCAACACCTTTGACAGGAGCAACTTGAGTCATGCAAAAAAAAAAAAAACAGACTTAGATACCTGATAAAGAATAGTGTACATTAAAGACAATTTTTTAGAAAATTTGGAACAGCTTACTGGAAACAGGTTAACTATATTCTATTTTTATTCTCCACTAATAGATGAACAGGTGTTTAGAATATCTGAGGAGAAAGTAGAAGATGAAATACATTTGCAACAGGCTGACACTACAATAATGATAATTAATAATGATAATGATGTGCTGTCAAGTTAGTTCCCAGGTATAAAGTAATCAAAATGATTTACCTGTTCCTCCTGCAGGAGCCATCCTGGAACCATGCAGCTTGCCCAAATGACATGATCTTGGAGTAGCATCAGCAGGAGGGACTGTTAAACTATTTTGCAAGGGCAAAAATATCTTTGCAATGGCATGTATCCCCATGAGAATTTGAATGATCTCAGCTGGCCTCTCTTCTGGAAGGCACAGTGGGGATTTAAACTCCCACCTTATGGTTTCACAGCCAGGTGCTCCAATCCACTGTGCTACGCCAGGTCTTAATAGCACATATAATTAGGTATACGCCATCAAGTGGGAAACAACTTATAGTGACCCAAATATGGCCTTCAAGATAAATGAGATATTTAAATAGTTTTACCAGTTCCACACCCCAACTGAGTTACCATGGCCAAGTGGGGATTTGAACCCTGGTCTCTAGAGTCCTAGTCTATCACCCTATTCATTATACCACACTGCGTATATGATGTGGATCTTTTAAACTTGGATACCACTGCATGCAGATACCCTGTTTCCCTGAAAATAAGACCTAACCTGAAAATAAGCCCTAGTTAAAAACCTAGTTGAAACCCCGCCCTCCACCATTGTGCAGCATTGTGCAGCAACCAGAAGATGACATGACTGTAAAATAAAACATCCCCTGAAAATAAGCCCTAATGCGTTTTTTGAAGCAAAAATTAATATAAGACCCTGTATTATTTTTGGGGAAACACGGTATCAGTTGAACAGTAAGGAACCTAATTTTATCCTTGTCAAATTGATCAAATTAAGGGAATGACCTTTGACAGCTGACCTCTTAACTACATTTGGCTTGTAAAACTGTTTCTGAAGAGAAGCTTCTGTTCAAAAGTTCCAGATGTTTATCCACAGTGTTTCTTTCATGAATTATAGGAAATAAAGTCAACATTGACTTCCAATGAACAGAAACTGTTTACCTCTAGGTGGCTAAGAATACCTTTCAGCCAAATGGAACTAACCAGTGGAATATTCTGCTTAGAAACCAATTAGTTCAAGACCTATTATATTCAAAACCAGTCTTTTTTTTGAATTTATGGCTAAGGTAAGTGGATCATTTATAAATAACTGCAAATAAAGCAGTTTACCAGGTTCTTCTCTATTTCCTTTGTGGTATAATGTGTGGTGTAATGAACAGAGTGATGGACTAGGACTCTGGAGAATAGGGTCTGAATCCCCACTATGGCTATGGAAACTCGTTGCTTGTCCCAGCTCCCGCCAACCTAGCGGTTCAAAAGCATGCAAATGCAAGTAGATAAATAGGGACCACCTCGGTGGGAAGGTAAACAGCATTCCATGTCTAAATCACACTGGCCATGTGACCACGGAAAGATTGTCTTCAGATAAACGCTGGCTCTATGGCTTGAAGAGCGGAATGAGCGCCGCCCCCTAGAGTCGGACACGACTGGACAAAAATTTTCAAGGGGAACCTTTACCTATTAGCAGTTCAGATAGCAGCTCCTCCACGTGGGTCTCTCTAATTTTTAAAGCTTTACCCAGTTTTCAATGTTCAGAGGATTACCATCATCCAATATATATAAACCCTTTAATTACATGGTACCATGGACTGGGATACATTTTTTTGGATCATTAAGTATACTGGGGGAAATAACTTCCCCATATCTGGACAAGAATATAACATTCTTTTCCCCTGAACGATGTGTCAGTGCTTCCATTACAATTCTCCAAATTGCTGCTGTGGTGGGCAGACCTGCATCTGCAACACATCCAGAGTTCTTTATCTTTTTGCTTCTTTTTTATATATATATAAAATACATATAAAATATACTTATATATATATAAGTATATATATATATATAAGTATATATATATATATAAGTGTATATATATATATATAAGTGTATATACAGTATATATATATAAGTGTGTATATATATATATATATATACACACACACACACACACACACACACATATATATATACTATGAAACAGGCAGCCTGCTCATGTGCTCTCTGAGGTACTGTAAATAAATGAAATACAGTTAATCATCAAGCTCCCTGTGTTCCTGATCTAGCCGACTATGTCCTGAAGTTGAAGTTTTGTGGGAATTTGGGAACAGGCAATAGTTCACACTGTTGGCAATATTTCAAATTGTTAGTATTACTGGAAAGACTTTGATATTTTAATGTATGCGGCTTTACGGTACTGTGAAGAAAGACTATATTTTTTATCTCTTTGTTTATAATTTATTATGTTTAGGCACTGCCTCTAGTGAAGTTGCAATATTACTTAAGTGGGTCAAAATAGCTTTTCTTTGCTATTCTGCATGTTGGCCGTAAGATAGTAGTAGTGGCCTTGGTTATAGGTGGAAGGAAGGCTTTCAAGCTGAAATGACTCAGGAAGTAGCTATTTTTGTCTACATTGGTCAATAAATGCCATTGCCAATTAGAAGTCCCATGAAGAAGATGATTGGTTACAGATTTAAAGAAGAGATTTAAAGGAGAATCTATGGTATTTGTGCAACAGCCAGTCTCCAAAGGGAGCTGGAGACTGCACAGAGCACTATGCCTATCTGGTCTTACACTCTGTGCTTGTGAAAAGAGCACTGGTCAATGGAAATGATCAGATAGGTATTACGGTATATGTTCCACTGTTTGTGCCATATTTCTGACTGTTCTTTCCAATATTTATTCCGTTGGCTAAAGCAAAGGTTGTCAACCCCCGGTCCGCGGCCTGGTGCTGGTACGTGGGCTTGCCGGAACTGGGCCATGGATACGGATCTCCACCCTCCCGCCCACCCGCAGAGGGTGCAGCGCCTGCAGGGGGCTTGTCACACTCGCGGGGGGGTACTGCACTAGCACATTGGACACAACACACACCCCGCAGGAATGATAGCCCCCCACCCCCCAGGCATGGAGCTCACTCCCCCCAGCCAGTCCATGGCCCCAAAAAGGTTGGGGACCACTGGACTAAAGGACATTAGCACTAATTACAAGTAGATCCGATCTTTTGGTAAAAGCATACAGTACATTTTGTTTGGCTGGCAGGGGATGGGGGTGGGGTTTTGTTGTTGTTTTTTTGTAGTGTTTCCATTTGCATTAACCTATCTTGCTTTTGTGTGATCATCTATATTGTTTCTTTGGGGCCATTGCTTGACATGTCCTGATGACATCTCTGATGATGCATAAAGTGGGGTCTGGTACAGAAGTAAGTGCTACTCTTGTTGCCTACATTCTGTTTGCACTGGGAAGGATTACAGCTGCAATGCAATTTGTAAATTGTATTTTTTTAAAAAATCCTATTTGAGCACTAATTTAAATGCTTACCATCTCTTTCCTGTCAGTTCAGCACTATTTCACTTGCTAAAAGAAGAGAGCTGAATGTTGATGGAAAAGATGGGTGAGAAGACATTAATATCAATAGAGAAGGGTGAGGGAGAAGTGGGGCTGTGCGATGTATGGATACTTGGAACACAACTTGCTAGGACA
Organism: Pogona vitticeps; assembly: GCF_051106095.1. Lineage (NCBI taxonomy): Eukaryota > Metazoa > Chordata > Lepidosauria > Squamata > Agamidae > Pogona > Pogona vitticeps. The sequence continues at coordinate 11,139,285 of NC_135786.1, read as the reverse complement.
ATGAAACATTTCTCTGTGAACCAGTGGGCCTCTCTAGAGAAGGGCCAACCAAGATCACCCATAACACATGAGTAATTTCTTTATATATTTCCTTATGTAATGGGATGAGAGATAAGAACATGAATGGGTTAAGATTGTAAGAAAGAAGACTTAAGATATAAATGTACTGTAACTCTTAATTTTATATATAAAGAAAGAAGACTTAAGATATAAATGTACTGTAACTCTTAATTTTATATATAAAATTCTAAAAAGTTTTTGCATTATATTAGGAGCAGTCATGAATATTCTCCCTGTTGAATTAAATTCTATTTTTATGAGGCAGTAAAAATCTCTTATCAAACCAAAAGAAAAAAGGAAGTTCCACATTTGCAGAAAATGTGTTTAACCTTGACATCAATGTGACAAACCCAGACCTACTGGGATATGTCACACAGTTTCACCAAGCTGCCACCAACCATTCCCTTTAAGAAGTCACACAGACCAGGGATGGATTTTTAAACAATAAAAAGAATAAGGTTTATTTTAAATACAAACAGGGTAAATAAAACAATCAGGTGAATAACATAAAGGAACGTGGCTTATTCTCACTCATACAAGCATACAGTTTGGTTCACCCAGAACCTTAACTTAAAGCCCAGACCCTGAACCTATCAGTTCTGGCTAACCAACAGACACCTGAACCTATCAGGTTGGTACTCTGACACACAGTAGTACCCTGTCTGACACACAGACTCCCACACCAACTCCTTCTTCCCAGCTGCTGCTTCGTCTGCTCCCAGTGTCTCTCAGCATCTCTTAGTGTGTGTCTTCTTCTCACCACACAGGCTTCACATATTTATACAGTACAGCCCCTCCTCCTGATGTCCCGCCTTCCACTCCCCATAGGATGGAACTTTCCCTCCAAACCCATGACAGACAGGTAGCATCAGTGCTGTATGTAACACCTCCCCTCTTTATAAGTTGTTTTGTAGGGGGAAAGCTAAAAGTGCTTTTCACCAAAAAACAACCTGTATAAAATACACAACAACAGTTATACATACCATATTATACTTTCTTATACTTACATTCTAAGTTAAACCATAGCAAATAGGCATTTAAACATTTACCATATACATTACATCAATTTACCTTTATTCATACAAACCAAATTCAAAACCAGGTACATTTAACTTTTTTAGTCATCATTATATACACAGAGTCCATGTTCTTTCGCCGTCTTCATTCTTCAGGTCTTCTTGATAAGGCGTCAGCAACACAGTTCACTGACCCTCTGACCACCTTCACTTCAAAGTCATAGTCCTGTAGGTTTAAAGCCCACCTCATAAGTTTGCTATTGTGGGTTTTCATTGTCTTTAACCATTGCAATGGTGAATGGTCCGTACACAGAATAAAATGTCTTCCCCAGATGTAAGGCTTGGCCTTCTGGATCGCGTAGACTATGGCCAAACACTCCTTCTCCACGGTTGCCAAATGTCTCTCACCTTTTTGAAGTTTCCTACTCAGGTAGGACACTGGATGCTGGTCACCATTCTCATCCTCCTGGCACAGAACTGCTCCTACCCCGCTGTTAGACGCGTCGGTGTAGATGATGAACTCCCGGTCGAAGTCTGGAGCACGCAGGACAGGATAGTTGATTAACGCCTCCTTCAACCTCTGGAACGCCGCCTCACAGTCGCTGGTCCACGGGATGCGGTCATCAGCCGTCTTCCTCGTCAGATCGGTCAGCGGAGCCGCAATCTCGCTAAACCTCGGGATGAACTTTCTGTAGTAGCCCACCAACCCAAGAAATGATTTGACCTTTTTCTTGGTGTTGGGTCGAGGCCAATCACGAACAGCTTCTATTTTGGCCTCCAGGGGTTTTATCATTCCTCCCCCTACCATGTGACCCAAGTATTTTATTTCTGGGCTACCCAGCTGACACTTGCTGGCCTTTACCGTTAGCCCTGCTGCACTTAACCTCTGCAGCACTAACTCCAGGTGTATCAGGTGATCTTCCCAGGTATTACTGAAGATCCCTATGTCGTCAATGTAGGCCACTGTAAAGTCACTGAGCCCTACCAAGGTCTGGTCCATCAGCCTTTGGAATGTGGCTGGTGCATTCCTGAGACCAAAGCTCAGGACTCGAAACTCATAGAGACCAAAAGGGCTGCAAAAGGCAGTCTTTTCTTGATCCCTGGGATCAATTCTTAATTGCCAATATCCCTTTACTAGGTCCAATGATGAGATGAACCGACAACCCCCTATGGTTTCAATCAGGTTGTCTAGCCTGGGCATTGGGTAGGCATCAGGAGTGGTTACACGGTTTAATTTCCTGTAATCAACACAAAACCTAATGCTCCCATCAGGCTTGTCCACAAGGACTATCGGAGAGGACCAAGGACTAGAAGAGGGGACGATTATGTTCTCCCTCAGCATCTCGTCCAGCTCCTTCCGCACCTTGTCCCTATAGGGTCCCGTTACTCGGTATGGGGACACTGCCTGCGGGGGTGCATCCCCTGTGTGGATCCGATGCATCACTCCCTTCACTATCCCCGGCTTGTTGGAAAACACCTGCTGATATTTACTAAGCAGCATTTTTAGTTCTTGCTGCTGGTCTTGGGTGAGTGCAGGACTGATCTTTACCTCCTCTGGGTTGTATTTTACTTCCCCTCTACCCTCCCAGAAGGGCAATTCAGCTTCCTCACTCTCAGCTGCTTTTATCGCGAATAAAACCCTCTGTTCCCCTCTGTAGTAGGGTTTTAGGGCATTCACATGAACCACCCTCCTTGCTTGGTTCTCCTCCTGCTCTATTAGGTAGTTCAGGTCTGACATCTTGGAAATGACCCTATATGGTCCTGCCCATTTGAGCTGCAGTTTATTCTCTCTGCAGGGCCTAAGCCAAAGCACTTCCTCCCCTGGGTCAAAGTGCCTCTCTCTAGCTTTGTGGTCATACCATGTTTTCTGTCTGACCTTCTGAGCTTGCAGGTTTTCTGCTGCCAGCTCTAGATTTTTCCTTAGGTCATTCATCAAGGTGTCTATGTATGTCACAACGTCTTGTGGGTCATCCTGGGTGATCTGCTCCCAATTTTGTTTGATCAAATCAAGGGGCCCTTTCACCCTTCTCCCAAATAAAAGTTCAAATGGACTGAACCCGGTACTGGCTTGTGGCACTGATCGATAAGCAAACAAAAGGGATTGCAGCTTCTGGTCCCAATTGTTTGGATTCTCTGCCAAGTAAGCCCTAATCATGCGCATTAGAGTCCCATTGAACTTCTCAGTTAACCCATTACTTTCCGGATGATAGGCAGTGGTTTCCTTGTGCTTAATTCCACAGATTTGCCATAAGCGTTTCATGAGCTTCGATGTGAACGATGCTCCCAAATCTGTGATTATCTCTGAGGCAAATCCCATCCTGGACATATACCCCACCAAAGCATCGGCCACTGTGTTAGTTTCAATGTTAGTCAAGGGTATGGCTTCAGGATACCTTGTGGCATGGTCCACAATTGTTAGAATGAACCTGTTCCCCCTCTTTGTGGCCTTGGGCAAAGGTCCCACAATATCCACCCCTATGCATTTGAACGGAGTGTCAATCACAGGCAAAGGGCACAACTTTGCTTTGGTCCTGTCGCGGTTATTCCCCTGCCTTTGACATACATCACATTGTTTACAGAACTCCCTGATCTGCTTCCCTATGTCAGGCCAGTAGAAATTCTGTGTGATTCTCTGCTGTGTTTTGTTCACTCCCAAGTGTGCAGCAAACATGTCAGAGTGCCCCCTTTGTAAGATCATGGGGCGATACTTTTCAGGTACCACCAGCTGACTTCTGATCCCATCTCCCCCTTTTGAGATATTCCTCAGGGTTTCTCTATATAAAATCCCCTTTTTCTCCAGAAATCTCACTGGGGTTTCAGGTGTTAGCTGGGCGTCAGTCACCTGTTCAAAACACTTTTGGAGAGTGGCGTCTGCCTTTTGCTCCTGTCCAAATCTGCTGTCTGTGGTTAAGGTTTCCACCACAGCTTCTGAACTCCCCTCTGCTTCCGTCTCTGGCTCATCATTACCCCCCTGAACTGTCCCTGTGGTGGCTTGTGAGCGTGTAATCACTAGCACCCGTTTCACATGTTCAGCCAGGTCATTTCCCACGAGCACGGCTGCTGGCAGAGTCGATGAAATCGCTAGCCGCCAAACGCCCCTCCAGCCTTGAAAGTTGACAGGTACCTCTGCTACTGGCAGAGAGATTACCTGCCCCTCAATCCCTGCCACCTTTATGCTCTCATTTGGGATTATAAACTCCCTAGGGATGATATCTGGATGGCACAGGGTTACCTGGGAACAAGTGTCCCACAGCCCCCTATACTGACGGTCAAGTATTCCTACGTCCACCCCTGCTGTCTCAAACAACTGAGAATCTGTTTTTATCAGCAAGCAGCGCTTTACCTCTATAAGAGGACCATTTTCCTCAGCCTGCTCAGCATAGGTAGCTGTTCCAGACTGAGTAGCCATGGCAACAGGCTCCCTCTGTGAGACTGAGCCTTGCTCTTTCTGGACACAGAACACAGCTTTTGGCTTGGTCCCACTAGAATTCTGAGGCACCATTCCTTTTAGCTGCTTTAATTTCTCACACTCTGAGATTAGATGTCCCTTTCCCTGACAAAAATAACATTTTCTGGTGTATTTTGATTCTCTCTCATCTTGTTTTGGTTTTCCCTCCAAAATCTGAGGTCTTAGTTTCATGTCTGAGGGCTTCCCTTCACCATGGGCCCCTCCCCCTTGCTGGCTTTTCCCTGGTCCCTGAGAGTACTTGCTGTAGGTTTCTTTGGGTTTACCTACAGATTTCCCCTCACCCAAGGGCTTCCTTATTTGGGAAATAAAATCCGCGATCTCTGCGGCTGCTGCCACAGATTTCGGTTTCCTTTCCCTCACCTGGAATTTCAATTCCCCATGCAGAACTGAATAGAACTGTTCCAGTGCTATCAAGTCTTTAAGCTGCTCATAGGTCTCTGTTCCCTCCTGCGATAGCCATTTCTCAAGCAGCCTCACCAATTGGGCCCCCACTTGGGTAAAAGTTTGTTCTGGTTTCTTGGTGAGGGATCTGAATCTTTGTCTCAGCTGCTCTGCATTTATCCCATGTCTGGCAAACACCAGTTTTTTAAACTCTGCAAAATCTTTCATCAGTTCCTCAGGCATCTCGGCATAAACCTCAGCCAGGCTACCACTGATTAAAGATCGCATGATGGTCATCTTCTCAGTTTCCCTCACTGAGAAGTCCACAAACGCTCTTTCCACTAAGGAAAAGAACACCTCAGGACAATCTCCCTTGTGGTACACAGGGAATTTCTTCAGGTCAGCCTTAGACAATTGGCCTCCCTCAGAATCCCTATTGTTATTATTGTTCTGGTTCATCAGTTCCAGTTTTTTCAATTCAAACGCCATTTTCTCTCTCTCCAATGCCAATTCAAATTGTCTCTGTCTCTCTCTTTCCCTTTCCTCTCTTTCCCTTTCCTCCATTTCAAATTGCCTCATCCTCAGTTCATGCTGTTGGGCTATGAGCAATTTTCTAAGTTCTGGGTTCTGCTCTCCTGTGCTGTCACCTTGCACTGAGCCAAATTCGTCCTCAGAACCTTGGTCAATCTGGGGGTCTTTCACATCACTCATTTCTGCCATCTGGCTTCGAGTCAAGGGCATAATCCCCCCTCAGAACAGGCTGCTTTAAAAAGTCAAGCCTCAAAATAAAACGACCACTTTTTTCCTCTTGCCTCAGAACCAGCTTTCCCTAGAGATTGCTGCTGTTCTTCAGCACTACTTGCAACAGTATCGAGTCAGAGCCTACCCCCCTCTGCTGGGCCTCTCAGCTGGCAAGCTAGCTCACTGTTACTATGCAGTTTTGCCTCAGCTTTTTCCCGCCAAAACTAGGCTGCCTCAGAGCACCTTAATCTAAGTCTCCCCAGTTGGCACGTTCTTCTACTAGCGCACCTCCCCGTGAGGTACACCTAGAAGATTACCTACGCGCCTCAGACTGTCCCTGACTAGACCCCCCTTGCTCTGGGCACACTTGCCAAGGCTTTGCTGGGCCACTGGACAACTGGACCAGTCGTATCCCACACGCTGGACACCAATCAATGTGACAAACCCAGACCTACTGGGATATGTCACACAGTTTCACCAAGCTGCCACCAACCATTCCCTTTAAGAAGTCACACAGACCAGGGATGGATTTTTAAACAATAAAAAGAATAAGGTTTATTTTAAATACAAACAGGGTAAATAAAACAATCAGGTGAATAACATAAAGGAACGTGGCTTATTCTCACTCATACAAGCATACAGTTTGGTTCACCCAGAACCTTAACTTAAAGCCCAGACCCTGAACCTATCAGTTCTGGCTAACCAACAGACACCTGAACCTATCAGGTTGGTACTCTGACACACAGTAGTACCCTGTCTGACACACAGACTCCCACACCAACTCCTTCTTCCCAGCTGCTGCTTCGTCTGCTCCCAGTGTCTCTCAGCATCTCTTAGTGTGTGTCTTCTTCTCACCACACAGGCTTCACATATTTATACAGTACAGCCCCTCCTCCTGATGTCCCGCCTTCCACTCCCCATAGGATGGAACTTTCCCTCCAAACCCATGACAGACAGGTAGCATCAGTGCTGTATGTAACAATCAATACTACTCATGCTTATCCAGAAATAAATCTAATGACATACAACAGGACTTACTCTTAGGTAAGTGTTCATAGGATGTATTAGTTTAGATTAGGCCTAATCTCAGGCCTCTACTGATATTTAATCTATTCTGACAGTTGTCAGAGCAAAACTCATGCCATTTTTTGATTAACACTTTCAAATAAATAAATAAAACACCATTGTATACACAGACACCTTCAACTAAGAGCTATTTATTCAATTCAATTCTTTAAAAAACCTCCAGTTGATGAATGTGGGATATTGTGCTACTCTATCCATGATTCAAAATGCCACAAAATGACCTGATATTGCTGCGCAATATTGTGCCTGTGTTGCCAGCAGGAAAAAAGGCTGTATAGCATACACAGCAAAGGGCAGTCTGAATGTTGATGACACCAATGGCAGCAGTCAAGAGGGTCTACAGCAGGGGTTCCCGACCCTGGGTCCACAGCCTGGCGCCGGTCCATGGGCTTCCCAGGACTCAGCCATGGAGACGGGTCTCTGCCCCCCCCATGCACGCACAGTGGGCGTGTCATGCTTGCGCGCATGTGCAGGGGGTGTAATCTGCTCGCGTGCATGTGACACGTCCCCTGCAAGCACGAGATACCCACCTGCAAGTGTGTGGTGCCCCTGCACATGGAGCCCGCCCCCCCAACTGGTCCACAGTTCCAAAATGGTTGGGGACTGCTGGTCTACAGGATATCCTTTTGAGCTCACTAGCCTCTGTTTTTATCAGTTAACCACTTCTCACCCTATTGTCCTTTATTCAGCCCATTATTACCTCTAGCCCAGCATTACAGTTTTGTCTGATTCAGAGGATGAAGAAAGGTAAGAGCTAAATGTCATCAGCATGGTAAAACATTTCCACCATGCAGTGGCTACATGTAAACAGGAAACAGCATAAGGGACAAGATAGAACATTACACAAATATCATGGGGTCAAGCAAAAATCGCCCTGTGGTTAGAAGTGGGGCCACAGTGTCTCTCATCACCACCTTTGTGAGGAAATCCAGCAACATATAATGGTCAATAGTATCAAAAACCACAAGAGATTAAGAACTACCAGAGACACATCCCCAAACTCTTCTCTTAACAAAAGTAATCAACCAAAACAACTAAGGCTCTTTTAATGGCATATGAGACCCTGAACCCCGTTTGAAATGGGTCTGGATTTCAATTGCCACCAAAGAGCTTCACCAGAGTGGTTTCAACACACCAGACACCTTCCCCAAAGGGGTTTGAGTGACCAGGAAAAAAGTTCTCAAAGAGGAAGGAGAGTTAGTCTGTTTCAATATGCAAAACAAAATGAAGGCTGTGAGATTTCATGGATTGCAATCTGCTTTTTCAGATTTTGTTATTATAGCCTTCCATGTGTAAAGGTGGCTTTTATAGAAGGGGATGCATACAACTGCCTCCTTCAAAGCTGATACTTTCGTGAAGAAGTATAGGCTTCTTATTCATCACCACAGACACACCAACTATTATCATATCAACAATACATGAAACATAACTGGGCTTCACAGGGCGTCCAGTTCTACTGTCTGGGGAGTAGTGGGCCCATGCCTCTCTTACACCCTTTCCCCCTAAATCAAAATCAGACAGCGTTGGTTAGCCCAGTAGGGCAGAGGGGGGGGGATGTTGGGATCATGCAACACCCAGCCAGCATAAACCTGTCTGCTTCCCTACTTGAGGTACAGGGTCAGGACCCCACCCATGTCTTGCTTCTTCTCAACTCCCAACCACTGTGTGAAAGGGGAAAAAAAGCGGAGAGGAAGGAGAAAACAGCAGCAGTTAGTAGTTGAGTGGTCCCACCAACCATTGGCTGCTCTATCTTCTGTCCCTCTATCCATAGTGACCACCAGCTACCGCAGGCCCTTCCCTTCATATTCCCACTCTTGAGCAAAACCAATCATTTCACAGTGTTATACTAGGAAACCTGGAAGGTAAAAAGGGGGGAAAAGAGGACCTAACGTGAGACTGACCTGGTAAAGGAAGCTGTGACCTTTAATTTGCAAAACCTGAGCAGAGTCATTAATGATAAGAACATTTGGGAAGTCATTCATTCATAGGGTTGCCATAATTTGGGATTAATTTGACAGCACATAACAAGTATCAAAAGACCCCTTTTAATACATCTAATTTTGTTTCCTTTTACCCTTCATAGTCTCAGCGCAAACCTTTATGCTGTTCCCATCCAGGCATGTTTCCTTCTTGTAGAATTTCAAGCGTGGATATTTAACTTCCACACACACAAAATATCCTGCGGAATTTAAAAAGCTGCACCTGTGCTTTACACAATCACAAACAAATTACACTTGACATGAGATGTCCCAAAGGTGACTAGCCAGTGGAGGGATGATCCTTCAGAAGAAAATAAAGTATTCAAGTTATGGGATTGTAAAGAAGTCATATGTGACTTTCTTTAAAAAATGTAAAGGAGACTGGCTTTTTAAACATATGTACCTTAAAAATTAAAAAGTATGAGTCAAGAAAGGAGGAGGTAAGGATGATCACAAGAAATCAGTAGTATAAGTAACAGCATGTAACTTCTACCCAGACACGGCTTTCCAGTAGCAGTCCTAATTTTTGGACGCATTTGTCAATATTAGACTAATTCAGGACACGCTAGGGGAGCGTGGAAAAATAGGGGACAGGTGATATCCTTATAGGCCACTAGTAAAAAAATAAAAAATCATGCAGTATGCAAGGTGTTTTTTTTTTTAAGTAAATCCCACTTCTTCAAAGCCAGTGCCAAAAATCCAAATGTTTGTGGCAAGATGGATTTTCCTCAGGGAAGGAAAGATTGAAATGCCACTTCTACACCTGCAGTGATTCTGGTATCATACCCTCAGCTGGTTCTATCTCCACGTTAAAAAAAAACCCTCTTTAAAGGCAAAGATACTTTTAATTGTATGTCGGTGTTTTTGTTTTTGCATGCTGTCACGTCACCTCTCATTTACTGGGTGACCCTAGAAATGAACAATCTCCCAAATGTCCCGTCCTCAGCTGTTCTAAACTCAAGGCTGTGGCTTCTTTTATGGAGTTGATCCATCTCTTATTTGGTTTTCCTCTTTTCCTGCTGCCTTCAACCTTTCTTAGAATTGTTGTGTTTTCCAGAGAATCTTACTTTCTCGTGGTATGTCCAAAGTTGGACAGACTCAGATTCATCATTTTTTGCCTCCAAAGATAGTTCAGGCTTGATTTGCTGTAGGATACACTTGTTCCGGCAGTCCAAGGTATCTACAAAGCTCTCCTCCAGCATCATATTTCAAACAATTTTTTTCTTTCAGCTTTCTTTACTGTCCAGCTTTCACACCTAGGCATAACAATCAGAAATACAAGAATGCGGATGATTCTAGTCTTGGTCTCTAGTGATACATCATTAAAATTTGATTATTTTTAAAATGCCTATTGCTCCCCGCCAGACTCTTACTCTTCTTCTGATTTCTTAGCTGCAATCTCCCTTTGCAATACCTTGAACACCACGTTGTTTGCATTGAAAATTAGAGCAATGGTGCTATGGTTACTGTACTCTCTGGGATCTTCTTTCTGGAACATGTTAAACATTGCCAGACTGTGCACCATTGCTTTGTTTTCCATATTTGTTGGTATATTATTGCTAGGATTTTGACAGATTCAATTTCTATGGCTTGAAACAGTTCTATGGGTATCCCATCTGCCTCTGATGATTTTTTTTTCTTTCTTTCAAAGCAGCTTTTGCTTCACTTTCTAGAACTGCAGGTTCTTCATCATAAGATTACTCTTCAATGGCATCTTTCTCTTCATTTTCTCCTGGTCAGATAATGTACTTCCCTGTTGGTCTCTCAATGTTTCTAATCTAGGCTTAAATTTTCCTTTGATTTCTTAGATCTTCTAGAAGATATCTCTCTTTTTCCTCCTTTTGTTGTTCTTCTCTTTTTCTTTGCACTGGTTATTGCAATAATTCTCTTTTGTCTTTATGCGACACTGAGTAGCTGCATTCAGGATTCTGACCCTGTTTTTTTTGCACCTTTTGCTTTTGCTTCTTGCCTGTCGGTAGCAATTTTAAGTGTTTCTTTCATTATCCATTTAGTTTTTCTCTGTTCTTTTTACTACAGGAATTGTCTTTTTTCATTCCTCCCTAATAATAGCTCCTGTTTCAATCCACAGTTCTTCTAGTTCACGGTTAGATATGGGATATTTGTATTCGTATCTCGAGAGATACAAATTTATCCCAAAGGATATTAGTAACAACACAACAGGTACCTGGGGAAACCAGACCCTCTTCCAAGAACCAGACAATCCACTTACATCTTGTGTGGCCATCTTTGTTCGCATCACACCAAACACAGAAGTAGCCCAGCCGGCACTTCCCCTCCTTCCCACACAGTTGACCACTCAGGTGAGGAGACGGGATGACAAGTATCTCCATTCAGCTGCTGAGCAGTCAGCTGTGTCGGGAGGCAGGGAAGCACAGGCTGGGCTAGTTCCACCATTGGCGCAACAAGAAAAATGATGGTTGTGCATGCTGCACAGCGAGCACTATGTGGTCCAACCAGTTCTGGGTGGAGGGTCCGGTTTTCCCAGGCACCTGTGGTGCTGAAATTTGTATTTGCATCCTTGGTGATAAGACTATCAATATCCCATCTCTATTCCGTTTATTGAGTTTAATAATGCAAATCTGTTCTTTATGGGGACATTAAATTTATCAGGAATGTTGTTTCAATTATATTTTTTGCACTATGATTCTCTTAGTGTTCTTTTTCAGCTTAATTCTAATGTTGTATATTAACAGTTAATGATCAGTACCACAATCTGCCCCTGATATTGTTTTGACAATATCAGAGAATGGCAGAGAAAATATAGCTTTGGCAGAGAAAATACAGCTTTTCCATTTCCTGCTTCCAATTACCTAATCTACTTGATTTATACATTGGCCATCAGGCAGATTTTATTTGTCTTTAGTGTGGAAGGGATTGTCACTCTCGAATTGGCCTCCTCAGCCACACTAGACATGGTTCCAAGTCCTCTATTCAGAGCACATTACCATAGTCTCTCGAGACTGGAGGATGCCTAATCTAATCAGGCAATGTCCACATATATTTTCATCTGTTCAGTTGCTTGAAGTATGTATTTACAGTAAACAGATTACTGGCTTTGTAATACTCTGTGAGTTACTCTCCTGCTTCGTTTCTGTCCCTTAGGCCAAATTTTCCAATAACACTTGGTTCTGCTTTGTTTTCTAATTTTGCACTCCAGTCAGTTATTACTATAAGCATTGTATTGGTGTGTGTTAATTTCCTCCTGGATGCTTGCATAAAAGCTTTCCATTTCATATTCTTCAGCATTTTCATTTGGTGAAGAGATTTGAATTATGTTTAAATTGATAAGTTTTCCATTGAGTCTAGCATGAGTTTAATGGACTCAGTGCTTTGTAGTATGCTCAGAAAAAAGTCTCTATATTGTAAGGATTAGACAGAGATCATTTAAAACTGTTTCCAGCTGGTGGCTGCTTCTTCAATAATTATCTTTCCCAGACATTAATAAGGCTAGAAAAGAAATTTCATGTGCAAAATAGTCAGTTCAAACCACATGCTAGGATTGCTGCATAGGCCAGCAGCTTCCAAGTAACTCTTGTAGAGCACACAAACTATGTTAGATGGAAATCCACACACAACAGTACACTGTATTCTCGAAGGCTTTCATAGCCGGGATCTGATGGTTGTTGTAGGTTTTTCAGGCTGTTTAGCTGCGTTCTTAAGGTTTTTCTTCCTAACGTTTCACCAGTCTCTGTGGCTGGCATCTTCAGAGGACAGGAGTTACAACTCTGTGTTCCGAACACAGTTTAAGGTCTTATGCCACTGAACTTCTGTTTACATCAAAGATGGGCCTAAAGTAACCCTTTAGCCCTTGGTAGCATGAGAAATGTTGGATATTGCACCAGAACAATGTCTGGAGAATAGCATTTTGCTGGCCCCTGGTTTACAAGATATGCCTCGTCATGTGATTCAGTCCATGCCATTTATTCATTTTGTTAAATGACTTCTATCTCAACTTACCAACAAAAAGATTTTCAAATAATAAATCATTTTGTGTAACTCTTGAAAGAGGCAAAATATTTGATATAAAGCAAATAGTTATGGTTGAAGCAATACTCTCCCCTGCAAGAACAAGAAACAAGAACATTCAGACCAGAGGTCAATTACCCTTTTCCCCTCAAAACATGGGCATACTGATGCACCCTTCTTATAAGTTAATGTCCACCCCCAGTAAGCATTACAATGTGATCTCACTAGTCATACCACTGTTACTAGTGATGCGAAGAGCTGAAATGCAATGTATTATGACAGGGTCGATATCAGTTGACAGAAGACCTGAATCACATATCCATCTATAGTGGCATAATGGCTGAAACCCAGCAGTAAGCCACAATTACAGTTAGCCCATTGAATCAATGGGAGTTTGGTAAACCTACTCTAGATGTGAGTTACTACTGGGTTTCAGCCAATCTTTACTAGTCCAGAGCACTTAATCTCAGAGAGAAGAAATTTTATTGTGTTTCATGGGCTTAATCTTTGGTAAGCAAAGATTACAAACAGTGGGCTTTATCTTTTTCATTTGCTTGTGATGGAAATTAAATACAAAAAATGCATTTATGTATTCATGTTTTCAGCGACAAGGGGGAAGGAAAGGCTGATTATGGCTCTGGATTTTCTTGCTTTTGGAGGTACAGTATAACTTAAACCACAGCTTTCACTTTAAACTAGAGGGTTTTTTTTTCCCCTTCGAGGAATTTTCTTGCTTTTTAAAATACATGAACACATGTATTACAATGTTAGGAAAACATGTCTGCTTTAATTGTATACCAGAAGTGTTTTTAAAAGCTGCCATATGAATAAAGGAAGCAAACAATCAACAGCAGCATAACAATGGAACAACTGTCATGATACAAAACAGGCCCATCCTTCCAAGCAGTTCTAGCTGAGTCTCTAAAGAAATCACATTCATTCACAAATAAAAGGGAGTAGCCACTTAAGCCTGTGTCTTAAAGAAACAACTTCTGCATACTACAAGGTATTAATCATAAATTTTCCCCTCATAAGATGTTGGTGTGCTGCTCAAAGCATTTTCTCCCACCAAACAAATTTCAGGATTGGATGGGTTCCACGAAACCTAATCCATTTTACCCTGTCACTGCCACTCTAAGTGTCCTCTTGAGTATAAGCTCTTAAAATACGACGGGATTGACAGGTACCTGCAACATTGGTGAATAGTAGCCGGAACCAAAATGTGGCCAAAAAAAAATAAAAGGATAAATGCAGGTTCCAACATTTGCTTCAAGGAACAGGAAAATGCAGAAACCGGCCATTAGTGTATCTAGAGGGTGATAAGAGCCACACTATATACTTTTTTTAAAAAAAAAAATTAAAAATAGAAACAGATCAGAAAGGAGGAGCAACATCACAACAAATAAAATATTTTAAAGGCATCTGTAATTGCAAAAAGCCATGCAGCTCTGTTGTAAGCATAAAATTGTAACTGATGTACAGAACAGATACTTTAAGGAGTGAACCAAGCCATACAGACCCACAATTCAACTCACATATGTGGACCATGTGACCTAGCAATTGTCAGGTTACAGGAATGAGAATGTTGAGTCTAAGTGAATGTCTTATTATTACTGTGTTGGCAACCAGAAGTGGCTTGAGTAATATGATACAGCAAGCTATAACGACTGCATCTTTCTTCCAACCACCTCCACCGCTGGCATCATCAGTACCCTGACCCAGCTGTGCCTCAGACGTCACAGGGGTTGCTTATTATCACTCTCTGTTCATTTGGAAAGACAAGGAACCACAATTAAAGTACACGAGGGAGAGGAAATGTAGTTTGGCTTTCCAGCTCCTCCCCAAAAAAGAAAAAGGGTCATGTAGGGTAGATGTTGGTCTTTTAGTCCTCCTTGTCTGGTCTTGGTTCCAGAGCAGACGTCGACCTTAACCTGTCTTGTTTCTACTCACTTTCTCCATGGTTTCAAATGTCATGTTTTCCAGGAAGTGAATAAAAATTGCCCCGGTACTCTCAGACATACCGTATTTTTCCATGTATAAGACTATACTTTTGTCTAAAATTTTTAGACTAAAAATTGAGGGTCGTCTTATACACGAAAGTAAGCTGAGGAGAGTCCAAAAACAAATGGAGAGGAAAGCAGGGTTCAAATTGTTCCTGCAGGGCTTTGATCCCTGCTTTCCCCTCCACTTGCTAATCCTTAGCAAAAGGAAAACAGGGATCAAAGTGCTGCAGGATTGCTTTAATCCCTGCTTTCCCTTCTGCTTGCTAAGTCCCATGGGGCTTAACAAAAGGAGGGGGGAAAGAATCAAAGCAATCCCATGGCTGAATAAGGGGGGAAAGGGATCAATATGATCGTGCAGTTGCGGGATTGCTTTGATCCCTTTCCCCCTCCTTTTCCAAAGGAAGAAAGCAGGAATCAAAGTGATCCTGCAGTGCTTTGATTCCTTTCCTCCTACACTTGCTAAACCCCACTTGGATTTCTTAATTCTGGGTTAGAAAAGTGGGGGCATCTTATACATGGAAAAATAGGTAGTTCTCAGAAAAGATAGTCTGATCCTGGAGTCCAACATGTAAAAAGGGTTTAATTCTATCTCTCAGACCTCACTACCATGAACCATGGTGTGTGCCATCAGGTCAATCCCAATTCGTGGGAACCCTTACCTGGGTTTTCTAGGTGTAAAATATCTGAAGAAACGTACCAGTCTATCTTTCCTGCTGATCTTCTGGGACTGTGCAGCTTACTCAAACCCATATGGTTTGACCTTTATCCTGGGCAGTGCAGTGTGGAACCAAACTCTTGATTGCAGGCAGCTGCACCAAACCATTGAATTATCTAGCTAGTCAACATGAACATCATTACTTGAATTCTGATGTCCCAGTATATTGCTTGTGCTTTCTAAATTCTTCTAGTTTTGAAGTTACTGACAGGTTTGAAAAAAGGCTCTCCCTGGGCCTAAAACACAGTGAAAGGATCCTCCAGATGTTTTGGGGGTGAGTGAATTAAGTAAAAGAAAAAGAGAAAACTAGAGGGGCAGGAATGGGGAGGATGTAGCCTTCTAAGGATCTTGGGTGGTATGTGTCATACATTGTCCACTCCTGTTGTACAACCACTTTAAGGTCCTTAGTACAAACAGTAGTCATGTTCAGCATTCCAATTACAGTACATGATGTATGCTCTGCATAGTTGTTCTAGTATTTCTCAACTACTTTCAATATTCCTTTCAATTCTGATATTCAAAATATCAAAGCAGGTAAACTGATTACTTTAAATGATGAAAATTAAATGGGTGTTGAGTATAATTTCATTTACTGTAATTGTAATTTACTGCAGTTGCTACAGAACTCACTTCTACCCCTGATCTTTCGACAAACTGCCTATGCACTGTATGTGGAATTCTCATCAATCTGCTAACTTCTTTTTTAAATTCACTTATGTGCTTTGGCACAATTGCGTGGTATTGTACAGCTCACGGGGTGGTAAATAATAAATATTGTTTTCAGTGTTGTTCTATATTGTTATGCTTTACTGCATATACCTAGCAGTCTCTAGCACTACAAACTTTGGGCTCTGTTACTGTTTGTTGTGCCTTAATACTATACCTATTATGATTACAGTGACTATTATAATAAGCCTCAAGTCAAAGCAATGTGTGGGAAGTTCAGTGGCCACTTAATCAAAAAAATAACAATAATGAAAGCAGTCAAATTATCACAAACTCACAGAAAATATACAAATTTGTTTTAAATAAGACCAACTGCCAGAACAAAGCAATGGAAATGCAGTACATACACAACGAAATCCACCGGGAGATGGGTAGGGAACATCCAACAACAATGATGACATCCAGTGACACAGGTCTGGGTCTCCATGACAATCCACATCACTTGCATCACCTGAGGCAACTCAGGATGCTATCTGAAACAAAACATGTGTATATACCTATATGTCAAACATTATAAGGAGGAAGAAAACAGATCACATATACAAGTGGGCATATGATGTCTGTACTGTATATGAATAGGATACAGTTGCAGTTCTGGAACTGATTACATATTCTGCAAGCAGAAAGTCCCCATTCAATCTTCAGTGTATCTAGGTAAGACTGGGAAATAATTCTGCCTAAAATCTTGGGAAGCTTTTTAAAAACAGTATCTGAAGTGTGTGAATTTCAGTTTAACACAGAGTCAATTTACATGATCCACAACAACACATGGAAGCTGCCGTTTCATGCAGCAACAAAGTGACCAGCTCAGGCCACTCTGCATTTCTAGAAACATCATCAATTGCAATGTATTCTCAAAGGCTTTCACGGCCAGGAACTGATGGTTGTTGTAGGTTTTTCGGGCTGTTTGGCCATGTTCTGAACCTTCAGAACACAGCCCGAAAAACCTACAACAACCATCATCTATTGCAGTGATTCTCAAACCTGGCTATCCCAGGTGGTCTGGGAACTGTAATTCCCAGAAGCTTTGAACACCAGCTGTGATAGCCAGGGTTTCTGGGAGTTGGAGTCCAAGAACACCTGGATTACCCAAAGTTGGGAACCACTGATCTATTGGGACCACCTGCTATATCACTGAAGACTCATAATCATTAATTTTAAAAACAGCTGAAAAATCTAATAAAATTGTAAGATCACCATTTCCATTGTACATCTCTGATGTCTCTGTGCCAGAGTTTTTTGGGGGAGCATTTTCTTGGACTACATCTCCCAGAATCTTCCTGTCACCATAATAGCTGTGGTTCATGCTGGTTTAGAGATTTCAAGAGTTCTAATACAACAAAGGGTAGCTTTTCCAAAGCCTGCTTTGTCACATGCCTGGTTCAGTTGGGTTCCTCGAGTAGCCTTACAGATGATGGGTTGAAGCAACTCAATTAAAGCAGCAAATGTATAGGCATAATTCAACACATTTTCCATTATTTAGTTTATTAACATACTGTATTTCATGGCTGGTGTACGGGTGTCATTTAGATTTCCTGCCTACCTATTGGGTCAAAATATCTCTGTCTCTCCCAGGACATGAACAGATCCTCTTAGAGTACAGCTGAACTGTGAAATGACCAATAGTAGTTTTGCCCCAAAATGAAGATTGGTAACTACCAATGTCAGTATCTTATTTCTATCTTATTTCTTATTTCTTGAAAGGCAGTTGGAATACTGCTAACTTTAAAGGGATGTGTTAACATTTCCAGTCATCATTAGTCTCAGCTTCCTCTGTTTTTTCTAGTTAACACAGGGCTGTGCTAAAATATTTTGCCACCAGAACAAAGAACAAAACAGCATGCACAAATCACATTCAGTGTTTAAAAGCTAACTGGAGTAGTAGTGAGATCTTGCCATCTACTGAAGATCTTTAGGCAGCAGACTGGCTTAGAGAATGTCGAGCAGACCAGAGAATGAACAGTTGTTTCCCACAAATTTTGCTGCCATTTCCCAAAATCTGCATTGGAAACAAGGTGGAATTAAGAAAAAAAATTCTCTTACTCTGAAAAACTGTTTTGCAAGTGCAGAGCAGAAAGAACAACTCAACATGTACTATGGAAGATTTTAGCTGCTCCAAATGCTCTTGATATCACCTACTATTGGGTGAAAATTATCTACAGTATTTATTAGTTGTATTGTGATGATTCTACACTACTAAAGAATGAACCTGCTTCCTCTCTGCTAATGGGAGGACCATCCCAGAAAGTTGATCAGGTGATACGTGAGCTTTTGCACTAACCAAAAACAGTGTACTTATTATGGGGGGGGGGGAACTTTTTTATACTACAGTTCCCAGAACCTCCTACCCAGTGGGATTCATAGGGTTTTGAAACTTTTGACTCTGAGTGGTTTATTTCGCATTTGGCCTTTTTTGTTGTTGTTTAGTCATTAAGTTGTGTCCGACTCTTCATGATCCCATGGACCAGAGCACGCCAGGCCCTCCTGTCTTCCACTGCCTCCCAGAGTTTGGTCAAATTCATGCTGGTAGCTTTGATGACCCTGTACAACCATCTCATCCTCGGTCGTCCCATTCTCCTCTTGCCTTCACACTTTTCCAACATCAGGGTCTTTTCCAGGGAGTCTTCTCTTCTCATGAGATGACCAAAGTATTGGAGCCTCAGCTTCAGGATCTGTCCTTCCAGTGAGCACTCAGGGTTGATTTCCTTTTGAATGGATAGGTTTGTTCTCCTTGCAGTCCAGGGGACTCTCAAGAATCTCCTCCAGCACCACAATTCAAAAGCATCAATTCTATATATTATATAGGAGAACACTCTGGTGGCCTTGCATTGGCTACCTGTTCATTTCTGCATTGATTCCAAAATATTAATGATGCCATATAAAGCCCTAAATGGTTTAGGACCTCGATACTTAGTGGAACACCTTTTCCCACATAGATCTACCCGAATCACTCGCTATAGCCAGGACAAATGGCTGAGGGAGGCCCGGAAAGAAAGAACAAGAAACCGGACCTTCTCGGCAGTGGCTCTTCACCTTTGGAACAGTCTTCCTCCAGAGATCTGCCTGGCATCCTTGCTGGGTGTTTTCAAGAGCCAACTTAAGACCTGGCTCTTCAGGCAGGCCTTCCCTCCCGTCAATACTTGATTCTTATTTTCTATCTTAATTTTCTATATTCTCCATCTTGAATGATACATCATTGATTTAAATTGTTGTTTAATTGTTTTATGATATTTTTATTGTAAGCCGCCCAGAGTAGACGTAGTCTAGATGGGTGGGATATAAAATAAATAAATAAATAAATAAATAAATAAATAAATAAATAAATAAATAAATAAATAAATAAAAACAGTAAATGAAATCAATACTAAGAACACTTTTAAAATCAACAGAGTACCACAATCCATTTTAAAAAACAGTCAGTCACTAAGGGAAAGCGTCTGACGAGAAAGGTCTTTGGTTGTATGTCTGAATAGCTCTAAAAACAATGTATTCGCGAAGGCTTTCACGGCTGGGATCTAATGGTTGTTGTGGGTTTTTCGGGCTCTTTGGCCGTGTTCTGAAGGTTGTTCTCCCTGACGTTTCGCAAATCTCTGTGGCCGGCATCTTCAGAGGACAGCGCTCTAAAAACAACTCTGGGTTTTTCCAGTGCTATACTGAACCTGTACAAGCAGGTGTCCAAAACAGACTGACTTCCTCACGCCCATCTTTAGCTGAGTGTACTAAATCTGTATAATTTCCTAAGAAGTCGCACAGCCGGATGGCACCAAAGGAAACCCTTCAGGGTGTTTTTTTTTTAAAGAAATGCCCAATATTCCAAGGATTTAATGGGATTAGAACCACTCCCGGAACCCTCCCTTCCCTAAAAGCTAAACGCTAATAAGCCAATGACGATGTAAAACCAAGTGTAAACAAAGCGAGGGCTGGGAGGGAGGCATTTTCGCTGGAAATTCGAGAGGACGGCATCCCGACCCGTTTCAACGAGGGCGGAGGCGGCAGGAGCCGCACCTGACCCGCCACAGCAGCTGACAAAGAAAACCTCCTCGGGCGTCGTCAGCAACGGGCCATGACGCGAGTGCTTTAATTCCAAACGTGGTTTTGTTTTTTGGGGGTTTTGTTGTTGTTTAAACCCGAGGGCTGCCATTGAAACCGACCGCCCTCCGTCGCCGAAAAAGACAGGCGTTTCTCTTAATTTTTTTCCACCGGCCTCAGCTGAGGCGACGGGCCGCGCGCGCGCCAGGCCGGTCACGTGACGCCCTCCTTTGCCCCCCCCTCCCTCCGACGCGGCCACACCCGTCTCCGCCTCCTTGCCTGCCTGGAGTTTCTCCCCTCCCTCACCTTCCCTTAACCTGACCTTCTCCTCCTCCTCCTCCTCCTTTCCCCCCCTCCCGCCCCTCTGCCGCCTCACGAAGCCGTCTGGCGCGCGGGGGCTCCCACTGCGCCTGCGTGGCTCCGCCCCGGCCGCCTTCTTTCAGCCCCGCCTTCTTTTTTTCCTTTTTCCCTCTCTCTCTCTCTCTCTCTCTCTCTGTTTCTGTGCCGCCGTCTCGCTCTCTTTTTTTTAAACCCCTCCTCCCTATTTCCCCCCTCCCTCCGCCGTCTGCCTTGGGCCTATAAAAGGCCCGGCTGGCGGGGGTTTCCTTTCTCAGTCCGCAGCCGCGACGAGGGGCTGGAGGTGCCTTGGAAGGGAAGCCGGCGGTGGATTGAAGCGACGACGACGACTAACTGAATTCTGGTCTCTGGGCCTTTTCTCCGAGCGGCTGAGGCGTCCTCGGTCGTCGTCGTCGTCCCTCAGGCGGACCGGGTGTGGGTGTTTTGTGAGGGAGGGGCGGTCTCAATTCAAACTCGGGTCGACCCGGGCCGCTGTTCCCTCAGGGCCGCCTGACGGGCCCTGCTCCTCCTCCACCACCACCTCCTTCTCCAGACAGCCCCCCCCCCTTCCTCGACGGCGCCATGAGCTCGGGCACGCCGTACATTGGGAGCAAGATCAGCCTCATCTCCAAGGCGCAGATCCGATACGAGGGCATCCTTTACACCATCGACACCGACAACTCCACCGTCGCGCTCGCCAAAGGTACGGCCGAGCCGCGGGTGGCTTTCCGTGTGTGTGTGTGTGTGTTGGGGGGGGGGAGAGGAGGGAGCGGAAAAGCTGCATTCGGTGGGGGTCGGGGTTCCCTCACCAACCGTTTTAAGCCACCCCCCCCCCCCCAAGACCGAGCGGGCAGCACCATTTCGTAGCTGCCTCGGGCTCTTGTTTTTCCCTTGTGTGTCTGTCGCTCTGTCTGGAGTGGTGCGGCCGATGGCGGAGAAAGGAGCCTCAGCATCTCGAATTCCAGTCCCCCCCTCCCTCTTTCTTCTTCTCTCTTCCTCCCTCCCTTACCGGCCTCGTCCTTTTCTTTCGTCCCGAGCGCCAGGGAAAGAACGAGGCGGCGGGCGGGCGGGCGACTGAGGGCGGCTGGGTGACCGTCGTTAAGCGGAGGGAGGGAGGGAAGGCAGGAGAGAGCGAGCGAGCTGGCCTTTTTTTTTTAAAGGGGGGGCGTGGGTAAGGAAAAAGAGCCGTCTTTCTTTCCCTCGGACGAGAAAACGCAAGACGCGTCGATGGAGCAGGTTTCGTTAAAACGACAACACCGAAATAACTAGGTCGCAGGGGGTGAAGGCTGGGCAGAAACGCGGGTGGGGAAGAAGGACCAAAGGTTCAGCTACTCTCCCCTCCTCCCCAAACCCTCCCAGGGAGAGGTAGCATATGGTTTGGCTGCAAAGAGATTGCTTTAGCATTGCTGCTTTTTCCGGCCCTGTAATGTTGGTGGAGGGGAAAAAAGAACAGGCTGTTCACACTTGCGTTTTGTCTAGGT
Organism: Pogona vitticeps; assembly: GCF_051106095.1. Lineage (NCBI taxonomy): Eukaryota > Metazoa > Chordata > Lepidosauria > Squamata > Agamidae > Pogona > Pogona vitticeps. The sequence goes on along the minus strand of NC_135786.1, from coordinate 11,117,276 downwards.
TGGAGAAAATCTTAGCTTCACACCCAGGTAACCGGTCCTCCGCCTCTGGGGGAAGATATACTCCTGCGGGCATTGGGGCTTTGTAGGTGGAAAATGGCTGTGCGTGTGCATGCAACATATGCAGGCATCTTTCCCAACCCCCCCCCCCCATCCTGCTTGCCTTTTGAAAAACTGTTTTTGCAAATATCTGTGAAGGTGTTGCAGAGATGCCATAGCACTGTATTAGCCCATTTCCTGGCCTTTAAAGTCTAGAGAAGGGAGACACTCTGTTTTGTTTGGCACCCCTCTTCTTTTTCTCCACCCCCATCCACCTGAAAAGCAAGTCCTATATTTAGCTTTGGAGAGGAAAGTTGTAGCTTTAGTGAGAAGCCCCCAGTTGCATCCTTTTTCTCATCTCCCAAACTTAACATAATGAATTCCTACATTATCTTTTTAATGGAAAACAGCTGCTGGCTGGGTTTTTGTGTGTGGAAAACTTTCATTCCTAAACTCATACTGTTTTGAAAATTAACTAGTGGCATAATGACTGGAAACAAGACCAATCTACCACATGAACTTTCCAAGTTGTACCAAAGGAATCTCTCCTTAGGAAATGGAATGTGAAAATGTATATGCTATATGTATTTTTTTAATATGATCCATAGGCTGTGAGTGACATTTGGAATGAAAAGTATATGTAATCTGCAGATGCCTAATCTGATCTAGTTGATTGGGGGAATCAGGACATAAACTTCAGATTAAACATTTGAAATTTACGTGGAAATCTTGCTTTATTGACAGGGATTAGTGTTTTCTGTGATCTTTCAGTTGCTGTCTGGGTAAATTTGACATGGAAGCTTCACTAGGTTTAATCTGGAAAAAGATGCCTCCTAACCTTAGGTGTGTTTGGGAAGTGACCATCCCTGCAGTATCGTATCAATTCAGTTCATCATTGTTACATTTTGGTTAGTTCCCAAACTTTTATGTGGAGGACTGAAAAGGAATAGGGAATGCTCAGACACTTTGTACATCAGGCTGGTCTGTGAAGTGCAAAAAAACAGCAAAGAAACATCACCTGGAGGCTTTAGTGAGGAAGGGGAGTATTTAGTCCTGTCCCAATTGGGAAGGGACTGATATGGTTCAGCTTTCATTTTATTTACTGTTTTGAGAGCCAGAGAAATGTTGCAATGTTTTTCCTGTCAACAATTTATTTATTTATTTAACTTATATGCCGCCCAAACTACCCAAAGGTCTCTGGGCGGTTTACAACAATTAAAATGCAGTTAAAAAGATAAAACAAATAAAATACAATTAAAATATATACTCTAAAATTGCCATCAGGACCCACAGTTGATATTATTTCAATTAAAAGTCTTCTGGAACAGGAAGGTTTTGACCTGGTGCCGAAATGTCATCAGCATTGGGACAGCGTTCCATAGTCTGGGGGCAGCTGCGTGTGTAACTGTTGTGAGACTCCGCTCATCCAGGTAGGGCCGTAGGTGGAATAATTTCCGCAGCTGAAGGAAGGCGCCCCAGCCACCAAGTCCACCTGGGCTTCCAGAGTTAGACTGAGGTCCAGGAGCACCCCTAGACTGCGGACCCTGTCCCTTAGAGGGACTATAAGCCCATTCAGGGTAGGGAAATGGCCCTCCAGCCTGTCCAGCGAAGCACCCACTAACAGCACTTCCATCTTGTCTGAATAAATAAATAAATAAATAAATAAATAAAATACCACCCTCTGGACACTGTTAGCCAAGAAGGAACGTAACCACCGTAAAGCAGTGCCCCCAACTCCCGACTCAGCCATCCTATCCAGAAGGACACCATAGTCAATGCTGTTGTAAGCCGCTGAGAGATCCAACAGTATCAACAGGGTCACACTCCCCCTGTCTCTCTCCCAGCAAAGGTAATTGTACAGGACAACCAAGTCAGTCTCCGTACCAAAACCCAGCCTGAAATTGAAATGCATTCAGAAAATCCATTTCATCCAGCAGCACCTGGAGTTGCCCGGCCACAACCCGCTCCAACAGTTTGCTCAAATAAGGGAGGTTCACCACTGCTCAGTAATTAACCACCAGCCTTGGGTCCAGGTTAGGCTTTTTCAGGAGTGGCCGAATTACCACCTCTTTCAAGGTGGTAGGGACCACTCCCTCTCTCAAAGAGGTGTTCACAGCCTCCTGGACTCAGGTGCAAACTCCCCTGGCAGATCTTCCAATTAGCCAAGACGGGCAAGGGTCGAGTGGAGTGGTGGTAGAATGGACAGATCCAAGTACCCTGTCCACATCCTCAGGTTTCAACAATTGAAGGTAAGGTAAAGATTCCCCTTGACAATTTTTGTCCAGTCGTGTTCGACTCTAGGGAGCGGTGCTCATCCCCGTTTCCAAGCCATAGAGCCAGCGTTTTGTCCAAAGACAGTTTCCATAGTCACATGGCCAGTGCGACTAGACACAGAACGCTGTTACCTTCCCACCGAGGTGGTCCCTATTAATCTACTCGCATTTGCATGCTTTCGAACCGCTAGGTTGGCGGGAGCTGGGACAAGTGATGGGCGCTCACTCCGTCGCGTGGATTCGATCTTACGACTGCTTGGTCTTCTGACCCTGCAGCACAGGCTTCTGCGGTTTAGCCCACAGTGCCCACACGTCCCTTCACATTTCAACAATTTAAACTCATCCATTAATACTTGACCTAAGCACGGCACACTGGACACATCCTCTGATTCTGCAGTAATGGTGGAATCCAACCCACTATGAATCTGAGCAATTTCCCCCATCAAAATGAATGGCAAACTCATCACAGCAAGCTGATGAGCAGTCCAGGACCTCCACCAGATATCCTGGTTGAAGAAGATTCCGGACTGCCCGAAATAGCTCTGCTGGACGACATTCTGAGGAAGCAATATGGCTGGAGAGTTATTGCCATTTCGCTAGCCGTATTGCCATGAAATAGGACCGATAATGGGCTGTAAATCGTGTTCAATCAGACTCCCAGCAGGATTTCCCCTACCTGCGCTCCAGCCGTCTCCCTTGTCGCTTCATCACCCACAGTTCAGAAGTATACCAAGGAGCTATCTGGACTTTGCGTGCAGGGAGAGGGCACTTAGGCACAATCGTGTCAACCGCCCGGGTCATCTCCCTATTCCATAGGGTGGCCTGAGTTTCGACAGGACCGCCAATCATATCAGATGAGTAATCCCCCAGAGCATTCAGGAAACCATCTGGATCCATTAGTCTCTGAGGGCGGATCATCTTAATAGATACCCCACCCTTGCAGAGGGGAGAAGCTAATAGAATAAACTTGACCAGGAAGTGGTCTGACCATGACAATGGGGTCACAACCAGCCCCTCCACATCCAAACCACCATCTTCCAGTCCTGTTGAGAAAACCAGGTCCAAGGTATGGCCCTTCTCATGTGTCTGGCCGATGACACATTGAGACAACCCCCTGGTTGTCATGGCAACCATGGAGTCCTGATCCACCCCTGTCAAGGGAGCCTCGGCATGGATGTTGAGGTCCCCCAGCACCAGGTCCGAGACTACCTCCGTCAGCTCAGGCAGGGAGACTGTTGGTATGCAATAGGGTCGACACTACACCAACAGAATCCCTAATCTGTTTTATAAGCCCAACACACAATACAGGCCCTCAAGACCTCCTCTCAAAGGGATAGGAAGCCTGGTCAAAGAGACAGAACTCCTATAGAGTATAGCAACTCCCCCCCCCGATCCTCCGAGCGACATTGGTGCTGGACCAAGTACCCAGGTGGACACAGCTGGGAGAGGGGAACACCACCCTCCTCTTCCACCCAGGTCTCAGTAATGCACGTCAGGTCAGCACCCTCACTGAGAATTACATCTCAGATGAGGGCAGTCTTATTTTGTACTGACCTGGCATTCATCAACAGCACCGTGTGGCTTGAGGGTTTGCTGATATGGTCACTTGATACCATCTGGTTGGGGGTAGGACTAGAAGAGGAGATAGATGTAAGCTATCTAACCTCTCTTCTCCTATGTGGGCATGTTCTACCCCCGTCGCCATCCCAGTATAATGGGATTGGTGAGGAAGAAGCACCTCCCTGATTTTGAAACTATATGGCATGGGGCAGGAATGCTTTACGTTCTCTGAGGCTTTGCTTGATAGTTGTGAAAATGACCTAGATTTTCTGCAGGTGTTATGTGACTCAACACAGTCTTTGTAAAGTGCTGTTCTTAACTCTCCCAGCCTTTGGAGGCTGTAAATGGGGAAAGTGTATTGTGAGTTGCTCCAGGTACTGTTGGTGGCTGAGGCTTCAGAGCAGCAGCACCATTCCTTTTCTTTTTGGTGTTGCCCTTGTTCTCTAGAGGGAAGGACAGACATGACACTTGACTGTTGCAGACTGGGTCTGAAGACGCAGCCCGTTTTCTGAAGAGTTTGAAACTCTATTCCCTTTCTACCAAGGCATTTGAAAGTTTCCTCTTTTTTCCCAGTGTTGACAGCATAACTCTTTGCTATTTCTGTTTTCTATTAGATTTCTCCCCTTCTCAAAGTTTTGTAACCTATAAAAGAACTGGCCATGTCCATGTCTTACACCCATTTGTTTTTACTTGTGATATTTTTGGAGCCAGTGGTGGGCTAGCCATGGCTTCATTGACAGCCATTATGTTCTGTACACTAGAAGGTTGTGGTGTAGGCGTTAGGTTTATGCCTTCTGGGAGTCCAGGTTCAGTGAGGGAGCTTGTTGGGAAATGCTCTGACCTGATGTTAGGAAGGAGGATAGCTGTATGGTGTTTTTTTTTTCCCCTTAAAAAAACCCTGCCAAAATGTCTGGATTGGGGAAAGAATAAAAGTAGACTTTTTGACTTGTGACAGCTGTGGTTAGTCTGTTCCATGAGTAGCTCCTGATACATAGCTGTGTGATTACAGAGCTGAAATAAAATGCTCCTAGCTTCGCAGATCTTGCTGCGAAGCAGTGAAATGTGTAGGTTTTAATTGCTGGCTACCTAGCTGTGCTACAGATGGGGATGTTGAGCTGTAGGGGTTCTCCATTTTAGTTGATTTTTTTTTTCAGCCAATGTCTTAGAATAATTTCATCTCTAATTAAAAAAAGATGGTAGACCAGATGTTAGTCATATGGCTTTTATGGAAGGTTAAAGAAATATTTGAAGCCCCTCTGCTGCTTTTAGAAACAATTATAAAAAGCCCAACAGCTTAGCAAGGGGAGTGTGTGAGGAGGAGAAAATAAACTTTTTAATGATACATGGTTCAGCAGCTAATTTTACTGTGCTTGATCCAGAGAGAAGATAGTTTCAAAATGATGAAATCAGCAGATCAGTCATTGTGCTCTTTTATAAATTTTAGTAAAAATAGAGAGAGAAAGGAAAAAGAAAAAAAATGCAAACCAGCAGTTTTATTTCTTTTGAGAGGCATATTTTGTATGGAGCAGTAGTTTGTAGGGCAGTCAGTTGGCTTTCTCCTGAATATTTTTCTGGGCAAATGATTCTTGATAGACTTCTGTTACAATGCGAATATCTTTCTTGCAGTGAGCTCAGATGATATATATGGCTCTCTTCCTCCCCATTGTATCCTCACAACAATATTTTGAAATAGGTCAGGTGGTTGAGAATGACAGATCCAAGGTTAACTAAATGTTTTATTGCTTGGTGGAGACTAAACCAGTTCAGCAGTCTGGACACTTCGGCAGAGGCTTCAGCTTTAAAAGAGGGCTTTGCCCTGTATGCTCCACCCTGAGCTTAGCCAAACTGGAATAGTCAGCTGAGGTGATTAATGGGAGGGCTTGGTGATTAAAGTCTCTGTTGTAGCTCACATTGATTGTGACAGAGGAAGCTTAGGGTAACTTCATTTGTCAGGAAAAAGGACAACAGACTTCAACCAAAGAAGAGCAAAGAAATTGTAGGCTTCTCCTTTTGTGTCCTTGGTTGCCTAATTTTAAGCTATGCAGAGTTTCTGACAAGGCAGAAGAGGGTTCCAAGAGCAGGTATCATAGCTCAGTGCTGGTGGCTTTTAGAAGGTCCCAATTTTAGACTGAGACATTGCAAGCCTGATTAGAAGATGAGGTAATAGGTGATGGGGAAAGCATCTGCCTCTCTGAGATGGTGGAGAATTGCTGGCTAAGAAATAGTATTGGACTGGATCAGAGCTGGTTAACTAATATCAACTGAGAAACTGGGTTGACCCTCCCTCCCCTCCATGTCATCAGGTAAGACTTTTTCCACCAAGTGCTTTAGCCAGACACCTGGCTTTACTTTTCCCGTGCCTTCCTTGCAAGGGAAGGAGTAGTCAAGCACAGTGCATGTGGCTTTCCTCTTCTCACCTCTGTACAGGGAAGGGAAGCCTGGCAGGCGATCCCCATTGTCCCAAATAAGTGAGATTCCCTTTGGGATGGCCTCCATGGAGAAATCTCTGGGCTAGGGGGAAACCACTCAGAATCATCTTAGTCTGGAAAAGAGTCATCCTCCCACCCCTTAACAGATAGTTTGACCTAGTAATGCTTTGTGTGTGAGTGATATTTGTGTTGCAGTTTGGCATACTGTTGAACCCTTCACAGCACCAGGAAGACATCAGGTTACCTACCCATTGGTATAGGTCTGTATTCCTTCATGCTGGGTAGTGCTCTCCTGGTGTTTGAACTGCAATTCCCATCAAAATCAGCAGGGTCATTGATCAGGGATGATGAAAGTTAAAGTTACCAGAAGAGGACAAAATTGAGGAATACTACTTTGAATAGTCTGGGCTGGTGAGTGTTTATTTTGACTTAGGGCTTCTCTATTAAGCCATGTAAAATGCCTTGTAGTTTTCATAGTTTCAGTACATCAGATAGGATCCCTGCTATCACTCACTCTGTGTGCTTCATAACTGAGAGAGGAATGATACTGCAATGTCCTCAGTTTCATATACCATATACTAGGCTGCGCTAGTTCTTCAACAAGTGAGATGTTTGGTGTGCTTTTGTAGGAAGCTTGGAAAGGAGTGATATTTTTCTGATGAAAAAGCAAAGGGGAGCTGTAAGAAATTTCAAAATCTGTATTACAGAAATGCTTTTATTAGGCAACCTCAAACCTCATGAAAAAATTACATTCAAATGTTTATTGATCTATTGATAAAAAAAAACATAAAAATAATGAGAACAGACACACTCAGAAAATAAGCCCCAAAGAGTCTTTATGTAACCAAATACATTATAGATTGTGTGTCTTAAAAAATTGCAACATTAACAACAAAAAAGCTGTTCCTGTTTAACTATATTTCTGGAAGTCCTACTTTGGAACTACAGTGGTGCCTCGCTAGACAGTTACCCCGCATGACAGTTTTTTCGCTAGACATTGACTTTTTGCGATCGCCATAGCAATTCGTGAAACAGTGATTCCTATGGGGGAATTTCACTGGACAATGTTTGGTCCCTGCTTCGTAAACTGATTTTCGCTAGACGATGATTTTGACAGCTTCCTCTGCGCTGGCAAACCAGGTGTTTCCGGACCTAAGCTTCGCAAGACAGTGATTTAAACAGCTGATCGGCGGTTCGCAAAGCGGCTTTCCTATGGCCGATCTTTGCTAGACAACGATGATTCTTCCCCACTGGAACACATTAAACATATTTCAATGCATTCCAATGGGAAAATGCTTTTCACTTGACAATGATTTCGCTAAACAGCGATTTCAGTGGAACACATTATCATCGTCTAAGTGAGGCACCACTGTATGAGGGAGCTGTACCAAAATTGGATGCGCCCTTGTAAAAATTACAGTATAGAAGCATATGTGCTACGAACTCTACAGCTCCAGTACCGCATGGACATAATCTTTGGCCATGTGGGTATATCTTAGAAGAACTCTTTTGTCAGCATTGAAGGTATAGCCTTCTTAAAGCTTACTAAGTAAAATTCTCTCATGTACTTAGGAACTATCAGTTTATTTAAATAACAAACACATTTGTTTCCATAAATAACATTTAATCCTAGTACTTTAGGAGAGCAGGATAGAGCTCGCAAATTCAGCCTGTCAGTATCTGCTTTGTCATGGATTTGGTTTACATGCTGTTACATCTATGAAGTTTTTCTAAACTAAGACAATGCAATGAATTATTTTGAACTCCCAACTTTTTTCCATGAGGAGATATATGGATCAGTCATTGTCAAGGTGACATAAGAATTTGCTATAGAATAGTTGCTGCCAATAGTATAGGGCACAGTTCCAGGCCAAACGTATTAGTGATCCCATCTCTTAAGTTAAGGACTAGTTCTGATAAACATTTGATAATACAAAAGAGATCTCAGAAATGAGGACAGAAGCTTTTTGAAACCCGTGCTGCCACTCCAGTTGGGGAATTAATTTGCCTTAATGCCCACATTGCAGCAGAGACAAACCTACTCCCTTTTGTCAGAAAAAAAATGAAACATTATTTTGGAATAGTGTCAAGTAGAAATGGGCATGAACCTCAGTGCCATGCACTCTCTTCTGCCACTTCCTGGGCTTGGTCCCTTACTCACCAGCTGGGATGCACTCCTCTCTTCCTCGTGTTTGACCACTCAGACAAGAAAGCAGGACAGGTAAACCAGTGCTCCTGCTGGCAACTGGTAGAACAGCTGAAGAGAAGGAGGAGAGGAGCACATTCTGATGGATGAGTGGGTCATTGGCCAGGGAGTCAGGAAAGGGAGCATGTGGCCAAACCTCCGAATGGAGGTTTGTGCCCATCTCTATTGTCGAGCTAGAGTCATTACACACTTCCTATGTACCACCCAGTTAGAAGATCTATGAAGATAAATACCCATGTACTTATTGTCTGTTCAACTGGAAAAAGTGCATAGGCTTTCAAGATCTCCAGAGCTCTTAATCAAGTGAGGTGTTAGCAAAAGGGACTGGAGAGTAAAAAGGGAGGAAAAACCTGATGAGACAGACTTTAGGACATGGTACATGTTCTTTCTGTCTATTTTGCCATGTGCTTTTAGTAATACCATCTCTAGTTAAGATGTCACAAAACGTGGATCACATTTTATGCCTTTTGAGTTGGCCCTATAAAGATATTAACTTAGGGTGGATTTGGAATTTCCTTATGATGGGATTTTTTGCAGTCCTCGCTATACCTCCTGTTGTGCCTGATAGATCACAAGCCAGCCTGTCCTTTATCTCTGCTATACGTCAGCATCCTTTCCTTCTCTACTAAGGTGTTCCTGGATTTGCCCACCCTCTGCAGCAAAGGACAAATAAACCATTGCCAATAATTGAGTAGAAAAAAGACTTTTCATTATTCACTTTTATTTGAGTTCTGGATGATGGAGTGGTGACTGTATTTTGAATTTATAGCTGGACCTCTGGCAACTTTAATCCTATTTGCAGGATCATACTTCAGCTGATAGATAAGCATGTCAGTATCTACAGTGAAAACAAAACAGGAGAACTATTCTGTGAAGAGTGAACTGTACTACTAAAATGTTTCTTGCATGGTGGCCAATTGTTTTCTTACGTGCTTTCCTCCTTTTGTGGGATCATACTGGATCTCGAATATGATTCATGCTGTCTGGCTGAAAAGCTCCTTTAAAATATTTTCTCACTTACTTTTCACATTTGACAGCGCTTTTTGACATTTAGTGCTCTCATTCAGACTTTTCCTTACCAACTCTGATCCACCTTTGGCTGGTTTGATTCAAGGGTGAATGAGGGGAAAGTTACTTTGCAGAATTTGGCATACTCTTCTTTGTGCTTTTACCTTACTTGAATCTTGCATTATGATGTCACTTCTGTGCACAGTACTGAAAGAGGAGAGGAACAAAGCTTGTGATCATCCGGAACTGTAAATCTGCTCCTTGTTTGAGAAATGTGGACAAAATCAGAAACTCCAAAACTGCTGAACTAGACTTAGAACCTTGGTGGTGCTATTTAGAAACAATGCTCTTGAAAATGCACTTTTGAAAAACTAATTTGGAAATTATTAAAACTACAACAAATAATAAATATGAAATATCTGATAAACAAAACTAAAAAAAACTACACTGAATTCTGAGGGCCCCTTCCCCTTTTAAAATTAAGAGCCATTTAAAGACTTGGCTCTTTAGGCAGACCTTCCCTTCTGTCAATTCTTGAATTCTATCTCTTTGTTTTATCATTCCCCATCTTGAACACGCCATATTATTGATTTAATTGTTTAATGATTATGATGTTTTATTGTATTTTATTATTTTTTTGATATTTATTTATTATTTTATTTATTTATTTAACTTATATGCCGCCCACACTACCCAAAGGTCTCTGGCCGGCTTACAGCATTTAAAATACAATAAAAAGGCAAAATAAAAGGGCAAAATAATTACAATGCAATTAAAATATATATTCTAAAAATTGCCATCAGACCCACAGCTGATATTTTTTCAGTTAAAAGCCTTCTGGAACAGGAACGATTTGACCTGGCGCCGAAATGTCATCAGTGTCGGCGCCAGACGAATCTCAGTCGGGAGGGCATTCCATAGTCTGGGGGCAGCTGCCGAAAAGGCCCTTTCTCTACAAGCTGTCCCTCTTATCTCCTTAAGGGACGGCTCTTTCAAAAGGACCCCCTGGTTAGATGTTAACTGCCGGGTAGGTTCATATGGAAGGAGGCGGTCCTTCAGGTATCCAGGTATTTGTAAGCTGCCCCGAGTAGACGCTGTGTAGGGGGTAGGGTAAAAATCTAATAAATAAATACATAAATAATAGACTCATATGTATCACTTTCCCCCTTTCCCTTTATCAATACAAAACCAATACATTCTCCCCATCTTAAAACATGTATTTACTAATTACCTTCTTCTTAATTTCCCTATTACATGTACAGTGGGGTCTTGACTTGAGAACTTAATCCGTATTGGAAGGCGGTTCTCAAGTCAAAAAGTTCGCAGGTCAAATCTGCATTTCCCATAGGAATGCATTGAAAACCATTTGATCCGTATCTGCTCTTTTCTGTCCATAGAAACTAATGGGAAGCTGCTATTCCGCCTTCGACCACTAGAGGGGGATATTTTGTTTCTTTTTTTCTTAGGTCAAGAAAGGTTCAGGGAAGGCAGGGAAAATACAGTCCAGGCAGTACCAGGCAGTCTGAAGACTGTCTCCCAATCCACTCTCTAAACGCTAGGAGGAGTGAGGAAGCAGACAGGCACCCTTTTCACTGGCCAACAGTTAACTGAAAGTTCAAATTTTGCACTTTCCCTGCCTCCCATGTGTTTTTTTTCCCAGTTCTTAACTCAAATCTAAGTACGTGAGTCAAGTCAATATTTTCCTATGAGAGAGGTTTGTAAGTCAAAATGTTCGTAACTCGGGCCGTTCGTACGTCAAGACCCCACTGTATGTTCATTGTTAGTTGCTATATCCCAAATGTTGCTATAATAATCACTTAATTTCTAGTAGTAATCAATCTTACCACTGTTAACAAATTAGAAACTAGTTCTCTCCTCATCCACTTATCTGTTTCTCTTTCCATTATTGATAAAAGTGCTTTCTTAGGACATGTAGCTAAATTCAAGTTGCTTATTTCATTTATTTCTTTAAAAACAATTGCCAATATTTATATGTATATACATACTCACATTCCAATCACATAAGTATCATATTTTTCAGTGTATAAGAGCCCCCCCATTTCTGACCCAAAATTTCTTCACAAGAAAGTGGAGGGAGAAGGCAGGGATCAAAGCACTTTGATTCCTGCTTTTCCCCTCAACTTTCCTTGCAAGAAAGTGGAGGGGGAAAGCAGGGATGAAAGTGCTTTGATCCCTCCCCCTTATTTCCATGTATAAGACGACCCTCAATTTTTAATCTAAATATTTTAGACAGAAGTATCTTATACACAGAAAATACAGTACTGTACCTATTTTCTGGCACCCTCTCCAGCACATCTTAGAACAATTATTTGATTATGTTTCACTGAAGTTAATTACCATGTCACACTAACTTATAAAACTTCTCTTTTATTCTTATTGACATGGATCTCCATAGTCTAATAATCAACATATTTTTCAAAGGACGATAGCTTATTTCTTCTCCCAAATGTCCTTCCCATAACATTTTAAGTAATTTTTCCTGTTCTTCTGAAAATTGAGGAATCTCTGTATAGCTCTTCAAGTATTTACTTAGTAAGTCATGCCAAAAATGTGATAGGTACAGTGAAACAACAGGTAGAGCAGATTTCTGAAAAACCATCATGAAATGTTTCAGCAAAGTTCTGAATAAAGGCCTTGAATATATTGTAATTTACATTTTTATATGCAAAGTAAAGCAGAAAATATTTTAACTATACTGTCTTCGGTCAATATGATTTAACCATGGTGTGATCTTTTTATCAGCTTTTTCTTTTTATATTAATTATTAAAGATTACTGATCAGATGTGTTTTATAAAAAAGTATTTGTCTCTTAACAAAAAGGTGTTAAAATAAGTACCAGCCAACCTTCATAAAGAGAATTCCTTAAACACTGTACCAGAAAAGCAAGCAAAGAATATTCTCTCCAACCAACATTTGCCTACTCTCAGGTGTTGGGGTAGAGCACTTGGAGAGATAAAAATTAATAATTTTTATGATATATGGGGCAGATTTATTGAATATGTGCTAACAAAAGAAAAAGGGAAGTTCCAAATAAGGAATCAGTGCAGTTCTGGAGAAGAGGACAATAAAGGAAGAAGACTACTGCAAGAGGTCCTAACTAGGGTGGCGGGAAACACAATTGATTTGTATTTTGGTTTATGTATTTTATGTTGAAGTTTGTAATAAAAAATATATTAAAAATAGTGTCTGTGCATTCCAGGAGCAGGCTCTCATTATTCTTCTCTCCTTTTCTGTTGTGATGCTAGTTGAGAAAGAGAGTTTGTCCTGTAATAATTATCTTGCCTCCATTCCCAAAGCAAGGATGTGGGGCAGGAGGTGTTTGTTAACTTCTGGGAAGAGCTATCTGCATTGACCTGATCATGACAAAGCAACAGTTAGGGTTAGCAGAAATTCCAGCTCCTGTTAAAGGCAGTATAATCTAGCTTGCTGAACTAATGTAATAACACATACCTTTTTTCCAAATACTAATAGTGCGGTCCTTTGGAACTGAAGATCGTCCTACAGACCGTCCGGCACCCCCTAGGGAAGAGGTTTATGAATACATCATCTTCCGAGGGAGTGACATCAAAGATATTACTGTATGTGAGCCTCCGAAAGCACAGCATAACCTGCCCCAGGATCCTGCTATTGTCCAAGTAAGTAATTCCAGCAGAAATTTCTTCCACCAGTGTCAGCCTGGATCAGTGTGCTAAGAAGGCGAAAAGATTGCTAAGGGGGAAAAAAGAGTTATTGGGAATGTTGGGCTTTGCTGATCCATTCTAACCCAGTATGAACAATGGATGATTTTAATTTTGAACAACCAAGTAATAAAAGTAATTGATTACTCTATTTGTAGTTAGAGCAGCAGTTTTGTAAATGTGATTGCAGCAAGAAGCTGCTTTTTAACAAATATCCTATCCCACAGATTCAACACATTGGGCTCTTGAATAACGGTTAGTCAGAGCCTCAACCCAAGGCATAGAAATTCTCTACAAGGGGCTGCTAAGCCAAGAGGTCTCAGGTAGAATAGTTTAATGTTCAGCTGACTGGCTGTACAGAGAATCCTATATGACCCCCCCCCCCCCCCGTTTCCTAGTTGAATAGGACTCCCTTGTCCTACCATATTATTCATTCTCTTTACACTGAATGGTTGTGTATATGGGACTCAAAGGGTACATCTCTAGTTTTTTTCTTTTTGTTTAGCTGTCATTGACAGCTTTTCATCCTGTATCCATAATCTACCTGAGATAGGTGGACCTGGAAATGTAAGAATTTCAGAATTGGATAGTATATGAAAGCTCTACTGTTCTACATATTTATGAAATTTTAAAGTATAGCATCTCTTCCCCCATTGTTCATAATAAAAATGGTAGCACACATTAGGTATAGAAATACTGCATGCTTTGAATATTTAATCTGTGATATTTTGACAGGAACTATTGTTCTCCAGTTCCATAGACTACTGTATAGATAGATCTTAATACCATACTATTCTTGGCATTTTGAGTGAATAAAAAATTTGCCTTAAAAATCTTTTTATTAAAAGATATTTAATTGGAATGTTTTTCTAGGGTCTGAAAGTTCCAGTTTTTCCACCTGGAAAAAAATGGAAAAGTGCATCCAGGAAGAAGGCTGAAAAAATTTTCCCCCTAAACCTTCCTATCTTTAGGCAGGCTGCTATTGCTCCACCTGTCAGCCTGAAGCAGACACACTGCATTTGGGGAAAGATTGGTGTCAGCCTAGATGTTAGTTAGGCTGTTCCTGTAATGTACATGTTTGTAAACAAACTACAATAATGAGCTAGTCAAATACTGATTTTTCTCAATTCAAGAGCAAAAAAGCCTTCAGAAGATTGGCTTTGTTTGCTGTGTTAATCTCCTGTGATCGTTACTGTACCACACTTGCAAAGCTGAACATTCTGTACTGGTTAAATTTCCCCTCTTAGTTGAAGTAGTGACTTGTCCTCTTTAAAACCATAATTTCACATTCTTCCTTTTTCAGTCTTCCCTGAGCTCTGCCTCAGCATCCTCCTTTCAGCCACATGTGCCTTACAGCCCCTTCAGAGGAATGCCACCCTACAGCCAGCTTGCTGCCAGCTCTTTAATTGGCCAGCAGTATGCAGCTTCCCTTGGTTTAGGTGAGTAGCAGAGGCTTCATTTTCACTGTGGTAGTAAATCTTTGTTTGGGTTTACCACTTACAGCTGTAGGTGGGAATCATGGAGATGCTCTTTAATTTTTTGCATAGAAGATGGTCTTGGTATTGCTCAAGGAGATGAAGCTTTCTATTTTTCTTGGCATACTGTGGGTGTGTTGTTGTTTTTGTTTTTTCTTTTGGGAGATGTTTTCAAGAACAGCCTAGACACAGATTTTTGATCTGCAGCAAGAACAGGGAAAATGGATACAGATTTTTGGACATTGCTTAGCTGTTGATGGCTTTGCTTCACACCTGCCAGTGTCTGCACAGAATTAACAACTTTAGGATGCTGACTATGTATAAAGTGTGCTTGTATGAATAATGAGTACACTCCTGTACTGCAGTGAGTCCTGGACCCTTTGTGCACAGCAGGAGAGGGGGCTGAACATGTTCCATATACATTGTGTCTCCGACACATTTTGTGCATTACCTGGCAAGACAAAGTTCCAAATAGAATAGTCCTAGAACGAGTTGGAATTTTTAGCATGTATATATTATTGAAACAGCGGCGTCTGCGTTAGCTCGGGCATGTCATGAGAATAGCTGATAGTTGAATTCCGAAAGATCTCCTGTATGGAGAATTAGTGCAGGGAAAGTGCCCCTGAGGGAGACCACAGCTGTGATACAAGGATATCTGCAAGTGGGATCTGAAGGCCTTAGGAATGGACCTCAACAGATGGGAAACCTTGACAACTGAGTGTTCAGCCTGGAGGAAGGCAGTGGAGCATGGCCTCTCCCAATTTGAAGAGACCCTTGTCCAGCAGGCCGAGGCAAAGAGGCAGTCCCGAACCCAGCAAAATCAGGGAACTGGACAGGGGACAGATTGTATTTGTCTTCAGTGTGGAAAGGATGGTCACTCTCGAATTGGCCTTCTCAGCCACACTAGACATTGTTCTAAGACCTCTGTTCACAGCATGTTACCATAGTCTCTCAAGACTGAAAGATACCTACATGAATAATCCACCTTTACTCAGCTACTCAAGGTGCGTAATGCAAGGGGCAAATTTTGGATCAAATCTGGAAGCCTGATTGATAATCCCAGCCAAGGCATAAACTGCTCACAGGTGCTCTTTCTCAGCCTTGGTTCCTCAGCTGTAAAATTAGTATGGATCTGATTAAAGTGACTATAAAGAATTGTTCAAAGTGGGTTTTTCGTATGTCAGTCAAGACTGCTAAGATTTTAATGGAAGACACTTAAAACTGTATCAGCATCATTTTAAAAATGAATATGAGGAGACGGAATCAGGAATTTGAATATATTTGAATATTCTGTTTTTGTTTTTTTACTGACCCTTAAAATGTGTTGATATAAAGGTGGTAGCTGGTGCAGAATGATCTTTTAGTACTGAATCTATCCTTTTTTTAAATCAAATTCTTCCCAGTCTCCAAATTTAAAAAAGCCTTGTGCCTTCCCAGTGGGCTGGGGACTGGGTGTTTCTACTGTCTTTTGTCTTACTGGTATCTGTCTTTGCTTTGTCTTCTCCTCTCCTCTTTCTAGAAAAACTGGTAAGCCCTCCAGCATCAGCAGCTGCTTCCAGTCCTAGCACTTCTTCATCTCCTCAGCCAGTTTCAGAGCCTGACTTGCCATCAGAGACACACCTGCTGTCTTCTAAGGGTAACAGCAGCTTGAGGATTCCAAGTATTTGGAAGAACTGCATGGTGTTTGCAAAACCATTTTGTCTCTTAAACCCCCTCCCCCTTCTTCCTCCTGAACAGAGTAACACCTGCAAGGATTACTGCAGTTGTCTGTTTCTGAAAACCTTGGTGCATTTGCTTCTGCTCCAGGTATTGGATTGGTGGATAAACAGCAGATTGAATTCTGGACAGTGGTTGAAAGTACTGAGGCAAAAACTAGCCCAGAGGGAAGGAGGCTGTAATACAGAACAAATCTAAAGAAGTTTGGGAATTAGAATGCAGTTAGAAACTTTGGGTTCAGAAGCCCTCCACTTGGTGTCAGAGTTTCCAAAAGACATCCTCTACAGTGTTGCTTAGAAACCATGGTATAGATTGAAACTCAAGGAGGCAAATCCTGTACAGATAGAGTACTGCTAACTAATAAGACTGCCTGGCTTTGGAACAGAACCAGACTCTCTGTCTTCATACAGTGCATATCCCAATTAAATCCTGTGTGTGTGTGTTTTAGTTGAAGAGCATGTTGCTTCTGACGTGTTAACTTGTTCTGCAAAATTTGAGGACATTGTTCCAAAGTAGCAAATAAAGTTCTGCTTTGTTTCTTCACTATTGAACAGTTTTGCTGTAACATTTGCTTCTGAGGGCTACAGTGCATGCTATGTCGTGTGTGGCTGTAATACTTTTTTCATTGTGCTTACTTGAATGTAGTTGTGCATTGGCTTTGTTCAGCTTGAAGATGTTACTAATGCTTGGTAGACAGGTTCCGTTTCCTTTTTATGCTTATTTGGACATCTAGTCTTCTAGGGCAGACTCCTAAGCAAAAATGTCATTTTCAGGTTGCAAATCTAACCAAAAAGTATGTTACAAATTCTTGTGCGAGCTTTATGGGTGGTGTGTGGCCAACACTAAAAAGCTTCTGGGAAGAGAGACTTTAGAATATTATTGCATGCAAGAGGTAAGCTGTGGGTAACTCTAGCAAATGCTTTGCTCTAGTGCTGCTTTAACTGTATTTCAAGGGTCTGTGACATAAAATACTCTGCACTGTACCCGCTTTACAAAAGAGTAATTGATGTGTATGCAGGCCTATGGTGCAGATGTATCAGGCAGAGAGTTCTTGGTTCTGGTCTGCATTCTCACAAGAGGAAGTCAAAGTTCAGTAGGATAGATTGGACTGAAAACTAAGGGCATGATTGGTATCTTAAATGTGGTTAAGATGTAAAGGACTTGCTGTGGAATTGCCTACTTTGTAAGAGAGCCAGCCCCCAAATGCCATTACAGTATTGCTTGGCTAGATATAAGACATTCCATGCGTACTGCACAGTGTTATTGTGTTTTCTTTCTGGCATTAGAATGACAAATCTACCCTGTTTCCCTGAAAATAAGACCTAATCTGAAAATAAGCCCTAGTATGATTTTTCAGGATGCTCATAATACAAGCCCTACCCCAAAAATAAGCCCCGGTGAAGTGAAACTTCATCCTCCAAGATTGTGCAGCAACCAGAAGGAGATGACAGCATTGGTTGAATAAAACATCCCCTGAAAATAATCCCTAATGCATTTTTTGGAGCAAAATTTAATATAAGACCCTTTGGGGGGGGGCACGGCATACACTCAACCAAAGGCAAATTTTATAGCCAAATTACTGTGGAAATAGACATGCTTGCATTATTGTCTAGTTTTGCTTTCAAAATGAAAATATATGCATATTCTTTTGATTTCTTTTTTGCTATTTATCAAAGTTGGATCGACAGACAAAGAAACAAGAAATGATGGGCAGAGAGCTTGAGATTTGTTGATAGCTGAGCAGTGAAGCTTTGTCCCCAGGCCACTGGAAATTTACTCTATTATATCCCACTCACTCCATCCTCCACATGAATTCCAGTATTGCATGTATTGGCTGGGTTTCTAATTGTGTCCTATGGCAGGGCACTGAAAAGTGACTTCTCAGATAGGCAGTTAGTACTGAAGAAATTCTTGCGTACTGAAGAAATTCTTGCAGTACAGGTTTGCTTCTGGGTTGTCAGTAAAAACTCAAATTGTGGAGCTTGTGGATTTGCTGTTTTCTGTTTTTGTTGAAAAAAGCTTGTCTAATTTAGCAGCTTTCAGAGCAGTGTTGAGACATAGATAGCAAAGTGAAAAATTGACAGGTAATGAATGAAACACCGTGAGGCAGCTCTAGGCAGGAAGTGTATGGCCTTTGTCAAATTGCGTTCTATGACTTGGAACTCAAGGATCAAAATTCACTGGACCTTAAGCTGATCTTTGTGCATGCAGATATACATATTACTTTGTTTGTGATAAAAGGCATATCTTTATGTAATTTAAACCAGTCCTACCTCCTGTTGTTTGCCTCAGGTAATTGTGGGAATGGTTCTTTGTAAGTGTCTTTTCACAGATAACCAGTTTTCAGAGATGTGGAGAGGACTGTTGTTCATGCCTGAAATCTAAATTGTGTTGCCACTGAATACACGGAATGGTGGCCTATTTCAGTGCTTTTGAATTCTGTGAATCTTGAGTCAGTTTGCTGGATTTTAGGTCTCTTAATCTTCCTGTAATGTTGATTAAAATCTTTCAGTATGATATTGAATGTGGCTGAAGGTTATCAGTTTCATTCTTTGGACTGTAGTAAAGCCAAAGTCACTCCACACTTGAAGAGTCTTCTCAAGTGCATGGAGTATGCTGGTTAATTCAGTCCCCTTTGAATTGCACTTTCTGTTCTAAACACTAGCGACAAGATGATGGGGAAGTGGGAGTTCTGCAAATCCCAGTGTGGCTTGCATTTGGAACACAGGACTCACTTGGAATTCTTTGGCTTCCTTTCAGGTGCAGCTTTTCCCTCGGTTCATTCCATGCGCAAAAGTCCTATGGTAGAACAGGCTGTTCAGACAGGCCCCATTGACAGCAACTTGAATCCCAAGAAGATTCCTCCCATCAAAGCCACTCCAGTGATCCAGCGTAACACACGCCAGATTCAACAAAGTAACAAGACAAATGGTATTGATACTTTTCTCTTGAGAAATACTGTATGCCGACCCTCATAAAATAGTAACAGTAACCTAGCTCTAAAGTTGACATGAGTAACTTCTGCTGTTACTTCTTCTATTTTGCCTTAGATACAGTTGAGCCAACCCCTGTACAAACACAAGGGCAGGTGAATGATGAGAATAGAAGGCCCCAGAGGAGGAGATCAGGTATGCTTCCTCCCTGTAAATTCTCCAAACTAACTGAAATACTTCCCTCTGCATTATTTCTGTATTATAAATTTGGATATTAGAAGAACGTGGATTAATGAACTCCTGGTCAATTTGAGGAATAGAATCAAAAGGGCATTTGAATAATCTATGGATAATTGAATACACATCCATAAGGCCTTGCATTTTGTATATTAACATGATTTAAGTGACACATAGCCTAGGAAACAGTGCTGCACCATTAGAAAAATTTCAATATCTGAGTTGAGAAGAGCAGGATGAGTTAAAATCCATTAGTGTGCTTGAGCTGCTCTCAGCAGATTCCAAGAGAGTTGGACACTTTATGCATAGAGTAGCCGAAATAACAGTGAATTAACAACTTCTGATGAGAGATGGGGGATGTAGGCTCTGTACTAACACAGCTGTTCAGAAGTGAATCCCTAAACTTGAGGTTACATTTTCAGGCTAAGGGGAGGGAAGGACCTTGGTTATGAAATCCTAGCCTGAATGTATAACATCATATGTGGAATATTTGGGTACCAATACTTGGAGCCATAGACATCATGTATACCAAGACCAAAGGGCTTGCTAGACATAACTTAGCGGGGGGGGGGGGATAAAGTTTAAGGTTATCACATTATTACAAGCTAGGAACAGTAAGTTAAGTCTTCACTAGTCCAGTACCAAATAAACTCACATTTAAAGATTCTAACTCTTTTTCTGTTAAGGAAATAGAAGAACACGGAATCGTTCCAGAGGGCAAAATCGACCGACTGCTGTAAAAGAAAATACCATAAAATTTGAAGGCGACTTTGATTTTGAAAGTGCAAATGCACAGTTCAACCGAGAGGAGCTAGATAAAGAGTTCAAGAAAAAACTCAACTTTAAAGGTATGTAGTTTTGTTTTGATGCTGCTGCTTGATGTCAGTCTGTTCTTCTGAAATCACTCAGGAGTATCTAGTTTAGAATTTAAAGTGACAAGACTTGTATAGGGGGATGCAAAACCAACAAGGCAAAAAAGATTCTCCTCCTTCTTTCAGATGATAAAGTGGAGACAGGTGAAGAAAAGGGAGAACCTCCTGTGGCAGCTGAGAAATGTGATGCGAATGCTGATGAAGACCTCCTGGGACCGAATTGCTATTATGACAAAACAAAGTCCTTCTTTGACAACATCTCCTCTGAACTGAAATCTAGGTGATTTACATAATTGCTGTATAAGAATCTATAGGATGATTTATCTCCTCTATAGAAATCAGACTTCATTTTAGAAAGGCAATCCAAAACATACATAGTTTCTCAGTCCACCTGCCCAGCCAGGCCAAAGAACTGCACTCTTAGTTTCCTTTCTGTCTTGGGAATTCCAGAAAGAGTACAGTTTAGGTCTGTTGTTTCATATAATGTGAGTCTTATTTCATTATTTAATTTCATTACTTATTTATTGAGTTTTTTGTTTATTTTCTGTTCATTTCATTTTTTAAATTACGTTTTAGTGGTATGATATAATCTGAAAGTTGAGTTAGATGATTATAAACTTGGAGGAGTTTTAAGTGATTAACAAAAAAAGCTCCATTGAAAAGTAAAGTGGTGCTGTGGTGTTGGCTTTTGCTCTTCCCTCCAGGATAGGGATTTGCAGCATGAACTTGAAGAGAACTTGTCTGCAGTAGGGAGGGAAAAATGATAATGTGTTCCTTAGTTCAAGGCGTACAACATGGGCTGAAGAACGGAAGCTCAACACAGAGACATTTGGCGTGTCTGGGCGGTTTCTCCGTGGCCGCAGTTTTCGTGGTGGGTTTCGTGGCGGAAGGGGATCTGGAGCAGTGCGACGAAGTCAGGCAACCCCTAGAGTGGGCACTGGAAGAGTGTGAACCTTGCAGGCAAGTTGTTACCATTACCATTAAAATAATTGAGGCTTTGAAGCAGTTAAGCTGGGATGAGTATATCAAAGAAGCCAGATTTGTCCACACAAAATAAGCCCTCACGAATACAAAATAAGTTTGTTGCATGAAACCAACTACGTAGGATCTTGTAACAGTGCACCTCTCTGAGGTTGCATATATTGTTTCACTGGGATCAAGTGGATCAGAAGGATGTGCTGCCTCATCTTTTGATGGTGAACCAGCTGAAATGCGGAGAAGGTTAAACCTCTCTGGAGTACCTCTTGCGTTCCCTATGCTTAAACTTGCATCTTGTCCTTTCTCTGGGGATCACAAGCTGCCATATATGGTCTAAGTCTTTATAGTTTAAATTTAAATATTGCCATGTGCTTTATTTTGTCGTTAAAGTGACCCATCTGAATAATTAGGTATGTTGGTGGGGGGTTTTTGGCAGTTATAAAACCTGTGTATTTTTCTTGTCTCTATTTAGGTTCTCAAGGACATTGCTGGGAAGATGTGTACATAGGAAGGAGGGAACAATCAGAACTGCTGCACTTAAAATAATGGGTGAATGGAGTGTTTGTGCACAGGCTTAAACTCTGGCATCACTGTCTTGTGTCTGAGCAGGATGGAGGCATAGGAGTGAGTTGAAAGGAGTGCTCAGAAACCACCTCTTCAAGGAATTTTTCTTTTTTTTCTTTTTTGTTAAAGTAGTGCAAATAATTTGTGCTGCTTGTAGATTCCAAAGGCTGCTGTTGCTGAACATGTAAAACACTCTTTTTGTTCCCTGAAGGAGATAACACAATTCTAAATTCTTTTAAAATGAACCAAAGCTCATTTAAAACCAGCAACTTTTTCTTAATCTGAGGAGCCAGGATTCTACGGGTCTCCTGCTGTTCAGCCTTTCTCTCTTGTCTTTCCACCTTCACCTTTGGTTCAAGCAGTCCCGAAGCTTAGAAGCAAGTCCTAGTGCAAAACAAAATTGTATAATGTGTTGGTGAGAATTGTTGCTGATCATGTATGTATAATGCTGGGTTCACCACTTCAGTTGTGTGGTTTTTCTGGGAACCTCTACAACAGACTTGCTTAGAGTGCTGGTCACTCCTCCAGAAGAAATACGAAGCATCTGAACTGGCCAGGGATAAATGCCATTCTCCAGCCTCCTAAAGTTTTGTGTCCATTCTCTACCACTACATGGGAGGTGTTGTGTATGGAGAAGGCCTAACAATTATGTGATGCTCTTTCGATAACTTGAGAGAATGCAATTGTGGTGCTCTCTCTTTCTGAGTTAAAAGGGGGGGGGGGAGAAGAATCTGGCTTCCAGTCCTTCTCTTCATGAAAGAGCAGTAGATGCTAATCATCAGAATGCAGAATGGGAACTAGATGAAGGTCAGGGAATCAGCATGTTCCAGTCCTTCTCCTGAGTCCCACTCTCCAAGCTGTATAAATAGTTAAGGTCATTTTTTTTCTGCCCTGTGTTTTTAAAACGGCTGGGGTGGGGGTGGGGTAGAAAGGTGGGGGTGCAGGGATTATAAACTTGCATGAATGTGGGTTAAGCCTTTAGTAATAGGCATGCGTCCCTTTTGTAGCGAAATGAATGTTTTGTTGAAAGGCTTCTATACTAGATGCCACTTTTCCCCCTGCTGCCCCTTTCATGGCAAGCGTTTTGGGTTTCTCCGCTATGACATGCATTGGTTTAAGTTGTTGTAAAGCCTTTAGTTTTGTAGGACTTCATCACAAAGGATTACACAGTGTGATGGGGTTGCTTTATGGAGTCATGTAAATTATAATTATCAATAAACATGGACATGTTTAACTGTTCTCAACTTAATTTTGTTGCCGAGCAGGTTTCGACAAGCAATCTTGTTGGGCCCAAAGTGAATGGTCACATTTGAGAGTGTGTGATGGCAGCAGAACTGATACCTAAGGATAGTAGTTGACAGGCCAACTAGGGGAACGGTCAAAGCAATTTAACAACTATACAACCATCCTGGCAAATTTTTATTGGCCAAAGTATAGTACTCTAGATCAGTGGTCCTCAACATTGGGCCTCCATATGTTATTGAACTACAATTCCCAGAAGCCTTCGCCACCACCTCTGCTGGCCAGGATTTCTGGGAGTTGAAATCCAAGAACATCTGGAGGCCCAAATTTTGGGGACCACTGCTCTAGATGGTACCGCTGGTTAATTCTGCCTATTTGCTAATATTCCTGAGCAAAGGAAGACTGGGTGGAGGGGCTCAGCTCCCAGAATTTTGTAGTACTTCAGGCAGAATTCTGGGAGCTCCAACCCAACCAGATCCACACCTACAATTCTCTCACCTAGAGCAGAGTCTGGCTCGCAGGCTCAATGGCTTTCTTGAGCTTTTCTTTCTGTTTAAAAAGGAAGCAGCAGCAGTGCTTTTTGTTCTTCAGGAGGTACACTCAAGGAGCCTAAAGGGCAGCAAGACTGCCACCCACCATTTTAACCAGACTTGACAACAACTTGAAATCCTGTTTATCATAGAAAAGCTTTACATTGGCCGTTCTTCTGAATGGGGGTATTTTCAGTAAGCTGCAGTAAAATGGAAGATTTTGAAGATGCTTTCCTGTAGTTGCAACTGTATTCTTATTGCTTAATGGAGGCTTTTTGGATCCTATAAAAGCAGTGTCCACTCCAGCAGCTACTGAAAGGTAGCCAGTTGCTCATGAAAATAGCATTTGGGGCTATATCAAAATACTGTAGCCTGTCCCATGAGCTAAACTGTGTTCTTATGCAGCAGTGTTCTAGAACCTTTCCAAGCCTGTTGTGAACAAGTTTGCATGCAAGTAAATAGTGGATGATGAATCATAGTAGGAGAGAGCCACTCTTTGTTTTGTACCATTCAGTCATGTGAAACAACAGCTCTCCCTTTGTCCAGTCAGTACTGGCCTAACTGGAACATTCTCCTCATGCTTTTCCTCTGGTGGGACAATCTGTATGGTTGTAGAAGAAGGGATGTAACGGCTCAACTAAAGGGCTTGGAAAGTGGCCCATTCTGAAAGTGAATAATCTGCACATGGGCCAATATTTGGTGGACTGATACACTTCAGCGAGTCCATTATTGTCCTTGGTGAGTGGGTATAAGGCTTATTTTTGGCATGAAATGCAAAATATACCGTCTAGCAATTGACGATCCTAGTTTATGGTGGAGAGCTACTTCCAGTTTAACCCAATGTAGATGTGCCTGTTTTCAGCTTCCCCTGTATTAATAGAATATCATGAATCATTCCTCCACTATGATTTGAACACTTGAAACTGAAATGAGACCTGCCATGGATGAATAAGCAGCATAATGCAAATTGGAGAACTGGTGAAGCTGAGAGGAGAGAGAACAGCCTACAGAGAAATGTTATTAAGCTGGGTCCCATAGGCAGCAGTTGTATGGCTGTAGCAACACTGTTCCTAAGTCCACTTCTTCCTTCAATAACAGTTGTAGCTAGGAGTGCCAGACCCCCTTGTAGTTCAAAGTCTGTGTATAACTTTTTAGCCCCCCAAAATATGACTACAAAACATGAAAAGTTGACTAATAAATACACACAGACCTCCCTGACGCACATCTACCTCTTGGCATGCCCCAGGACCCTCCCCGACCGCCACATGGGAGGAGGCTAGCTGGACCACCGCCATCAGACCAGGGGCCACCACACTGCCAACAGGAGGGCCCTAGGTAAGCCTGAGACTCATCTCTCTCAGGCTACATACCCCAGAAAAATGTTCTTTTAAATAATTAAAATGGACAACTCCAGAATTTGTACAAACACAGTACTACAAAACGTACAAATAGCTGTGCTCACTGAATCCATGGTACATGGGCACTCAACAAACATTCCTTTGGTGTAGAAAGGAGAGAATTTGTAGTCTTTTGCAGGATAAGTGGTATAAAATCATACCAACGTGTCATGTTCTAGAAAATGTAACACATCCTCTCTGTTACTGTGAAATAACATTGTATACCATTAAAGTAAACATGATCACTGAACCAATGTGAATGGATCCACCATGGGAAAAAAAAGCCTCAGCAGAAGAAGAAACTGCGGATTGTGGAGAGAAAAGTCTAGGCTGATTCACATTTGCTTTTTATGTCATGTAGCCCATGGAGAAATATGCGAATTGGCCCGTTCCAATCCTGTAGCATTTCCCACATTTTTTGCCAATGTAATCATGGACTTGAGCTTTAGAAATGAGTTTTCTATCCATAACTTGGTAAGAAAAACATAAAAGGGCCATAAACTTTCAAGGGTTGGAGTATTTTGTATTTGTTGTTCTTTCAGAAACTTAAGAAAATTTGAACAATGATTGAAAATCCAGATTGTACCACTTAAGTTGGTAATATATCGGTTTAATTTAACCACAGTGGTTTCATGCTCTTGGTGCATTCCCATTAGACAGAAATATACACTGTCCTATTAAGTAGGATTCTGCCAACCTAGCAGTTCAAAAGCATGCAAATGCAAGTAGATAAATAGGTACCACAACAGTGGGAAGGTAATGGCATTCTGTGTCTAGTCATGCTGGCTACGTGACCACGGAAACTGTCTTCGGACAAACGCTGGCTCTATTGCTTGGAATCCGGGATGAGCACCGCGCCCTAGAGTCAGACACGACTAGACTAAACGTCAAGGGGAACCTTTACCTTTACTAAGTAGGAAGAGTTATTGTGTACTTAACTATGCAAAATATGTGTGGCCAACATTTTCCCAATTTTGTACTTTAAAACATCCATGCAGCATCCAGTTGTGGGGGTCGTATTGTTGATGGAGGCTGCCTTTCAGAACTAAGTAAGGCCAAGGAGGGTGAGAAAACAGCAAAAATGTTCCCCATGCTGCTAAAGAGGACATAAAAGAAGAGGTTATATTAGTGACTGGGAAGGGTATCGGGACACAGGCAACAGACTCTCAAGAGGAGCATGTGTGGACCTTGGACATATAATAGCTGTTCAGGTCTGGTACAGTTGTGAACTATCCTATTCTAGGATGTCTCCTAAGTATTACTAGTGAAATGTGTTTTTCTGCTATTGAATGTATACTCGGCAGTAATTTTGAGTACTGTTTGACACACCAGTTTCTGCAACCTTCATTGGACACAATGAATCTGAGTCAGAGAGACTGGATCCTGCAGCTCACATATGTGTGCCTCCAAGTAAATTCCAACTTACAGTGACCCTTTTGAGGGTTTTCCAGGTAGAGAATATTCAGAAGTGGTTTACCATTTCTTCTGAGAACACCTTGGAACCAGAGGGAAATCGAACATCCAAATTCTACAGCCAGATGCCTATCCCAATGAGCTATCCAGCCAGCATCTTACAGCTCATAAAAGACTTGATTTTCAGGGAATATCCCTGTTTCACTGTCTAACCCATTCAAGTCTTCCAAAGTAGTTTGTAGACTTTTTATATAAAGTGGAAGGGCTGCCTGGAAGGACATTAAATGGAAATCTGATAGCACAGTTGCATGCATTTTTAATTTAAAAACAGCCGTCAAGGCTCCTTTCAGAAAAGATGTGAACATGAAAACAGCTAAATAGGACTGTGATAGCAGCAACAGAAATGACCAAAAGTGTTGATTGGGGTTCATAGATATATAGGTGCATTCTGGTTTTGCAACATGGTCTACTGGTTATTTGTAGAATGCTGGCAAAGATATTGGCATAAAACGTAAAGACCAGAGACCAGCCCACTCTTCCCCTTTCCTGTATTAGCACAGGACTACAAGTAGGTTCCCCCAGTCCAATACTCATCATGAGTGCTCTTCTTTTTCTGATATATTTTGTAGTTGGGAGCATGTATAATGTGTGGCCCAGTGTGGGGTCGGCCCAGCTATGTTAAGAAAGACGAGTGAAACAAAGCTGGTTCTGTGGGAAGTTCAGATACTGTACAGACATTGTTTAAGCCAAAGAAGCTGTATACTGTAGCATTTGAAATATTACGTTAGAACTGCAGAAAAATTAATGAGCGATTGCAGGAGGGCCATGGGCTAGCAATAGTCATGGCCATTTGCTTTTTCATGGCTAGACATATCCCTTTTTCTGAATGCATTGCTTTTGTTAGAACAAAATAAAACTCGAGCCACCTGCCAAAGAAAATGTGTCCATATTATACTGTTACATGTTCATTAACAAGTTATCCAAGTTTGAGGCTTCCTGTGTTCTGGCCAATGAACAAAAAAGCACTTGAATAAAATAATTTCTGTCCATCATCTTATGTCATGCTTGGCCCTTTTTCCCACCATAAAAATTCCAGAAAGGTCTGATGTAACTTGGTGTAACAACCTGAATACAACTCAATCAGATGCAACATTCTTGTTGCACTGCAGTTTAACCTGGAGTGTAGTGCCCCATTGTGATAAGCTTTTATTGGCCTCTTAAAGGTGTTTCATATATATAAATAGGTAGAGAAGCTGAGGTACTTATCTTTGTCCTACAGCCCAAATTATACAGCTATAGTTTATCAGACTGAAACCACAAAATACTTGTACCTCATTCCTTATTATGGAGGCTGACAGTCACAGAAGCAATTTAGGGTGACACATCCTGTTCTCTAGTGTAATCTACAATATGCAACAGGATTACAGCCACTGCTGAATAAGCAATTTTTTTCTGTAACAGAGTTATACAGATAGATATAAATAACTGAGCCATTTTCATTTGTTACTGGTCGTAGTCATTTATATTTATCCTTTCTATAGATCTTAAAAGGGGTATTAATTACTGTACAGACATTTTATCTATGTAAGCCGCCCCGAGTAGACATTGTCTAGAGGGGCGGGGCAAAAATCTAATAAATACATAAATAAATTTGTCACCAAAAAGTATTTGCTGAAGCATTTCAGACGCACAAGTGTACATATTAAGATGTGTGTGTTGTGTTTAGTCGTTTAGTCGTGTCCGACTCTTCGTGACCCCATGGACCAGAGCACGCCAGGCCCTCCTGTCTTCTACTGCCTCCCGGAGTTGTGTCAGGTTCATGTTGGTTGCTTCGCAGACACTGTCCAGCCATCTCATCCTCGGTCGTCCCCTTCTCCTCTTGCCATCACACTTTCCCAACATCAGGGTCTTTTCCAGGGAGTCTTTTCTTCTCATTAGATGGCCAAAGTACTGGAGCCTCAGCTTCAGGATCTGTCCTTCCAGTGAGCACTCAGGGTTGATTTCCTTTAGAACTGATAGGTTTGTTCTCCTTGCAGTCCAGGGGATTCTCAAGAGCCTCCTCCAGCACCACAATTCAAAGGCATCAATTCTTCGGCGGTCTGCTTTCTTTATGGTCCAGCTCTCACTTCCATACATCACAACAGGAAAAACCATAGCTTTGACTATTCGGACTTTTGTTGGCAAGGTGATGTCTCTGCTTTTCAAGATGCTGTCCAGATTTGTCATCGCTTTCCTCCCAAGAAGAAGGCGCCTTTTAATTTCAGGGCTGCTGTCTCCATCTGCAGTGATCATGGAGCCCAGGAAGATAAAATTTGACACTGCCTCCATATCTTCCCCTTCTATTTCCCAGGAGGTGATGGGACCAGTGGCCATGATCTTAGTTTTTTTGATGTTGAGTTTCAGACCGTTTTTTGCACTCTCCTCTTTCACTCTCATTACATATTAAGATACCTTACCTAAATTTCTACCTTTATACTAGAGAAGAGCATAAGCTGAACCACTATGAGATAATCTTTGATCATTATTTTATTGCATTTGATGTTAGAAAGCCAGTTATATAGTTATTGTCAAAATGTTCACTGAGATAGCAGGTTTATATTTAAATTTCATGCCCAGGTACAGCACTTGGGTATTTTATCATCCTGAAATGTGCAGCAAGAATTTGGCAAACACAGCTTTTATGTGGTTAATTAAGGCAGCGAACATGAGCTAAAGTAGGCCAGGGCTTAACCTCAAAACTGAGCAAAACATAACAAAGCAATAGTGGCTGTAAATAAAACTAGAGCAGAGATGTGTAATAAAGGGAGTCTTCTATGTCAACAAGGTGTCAACCAGAAGTAAAGGAAACAGTTTTGCCCATTATACAAGAGTTGCAATATAATCATGTTGCAGTGAACACTGAAGAATGGAGTCGTACAGTAACAAGGTTTTTTTAAAAAACGCAGGCAGTTTATTGTAGGCCTCTTGAAAAGGTGCACAGAACAGGAGAATGGAATGCCTTCATGTCTATACAGAACTCATGACTGATCTAAAAACTCAATCTTGCCAATGAAATTTCATTCATCATGAAGTTGTTTTCTTTTGTTTCTTCTTCTCATTTTCCTCCTTCTCCTTTTCAATTTCAGCAACATACTTTTCAATTTCATCAGGACTCAAGATCTGTAATACACAGGGGCAAACGTTAAAACGGGGCTGCCCACCAGAGTGCCAAGTTCACCCATGGGCTTTTCTATGGCTCTTCTCTTACAGAAAATCCTAACACCCCAATCCTGAAACCCACTCTTAAGGTTGTATTCTTAAACTGTCAAACTCAGTTTTAAAAGAGAGTAATTCATTATCTAGGTTTTATCTTTTGGAACATAGGTGCTCTGAGAAACATGGAACAGCTGACTATGATATATGAATTGTGACTACCTCCTGAACAGATATAATCTGTCAGTGGATCCAAACTGGCAATCTAAACTTTTAGATTACTATCATATGTTGTGTCTGGAGATGCCCTTCTTGACTAGGGTTTAGGTATTGCATCCAGCATCTTGACTGGTTTAGCACATGAAGATCTTAATCTTGCCAGTTATACAGGTTTCCAATTTGCTTCCAAACAAGGCCAATTCAAAGCCTTTTCTTTACCCAGGGCCCAAGTACCTTAAGAATCATATTCTCCTGTATCAACTGTCACATACCCACTACCACAGATTAAGCAGGTGGAAACAACAGAGAAGCTCTCATCTATAATGTTATATTTTATATATTTTTTATTATATATGTTGGAAGCCTCTCAGAGTAGTCAGTTGACTAGATGGGCGGGGTATAAATGCAATAAATAAATAAATAAACCTCAGTCACTCTAATTGTGAAACTCATTCCCCAGAAGATTCACCTGGCATGCATCTTATAATTTCAGTATCACCTTACACCACTTTAATTTTCTCAGCTATTTTAATGGCATGTATTTGAAAACAGCGTAAGGAGGATCATTTAATTTAAAACTGCAGAAAGAATATCAACACATTACCATTTTATTTATTATTTTTAACTGGGTTACTTGCACATTGCTTTGTTATACTGTAAACCAATATGAGATAAATTCTATAAAGGGGCAGCACACTAATAGGAGCTACTCATACTTCTTGCTATCTGCAGAAATGCTTTCTAATCATTCACAGAGCTGCTGAAATCCTGGCCTCGTCCTTCAGCTGGGAAACGTCAAGCCAAATTGTTTTGGGAATAAAGATGGATGTGAATTGCTGGTCTGGTGGTTTGTGCTTTGGACAAAAAGGCGGTTCTCACCCCCACCTCCTCTGGCAAGCGCCCACTCAGAGGCAGCGCAAGGCTTCCCTGCCTTGCCTTCGCTGGCCACTGCCTCTGAGTGGGTACCGACGGAACGCCTGTTTATCCAAAGGATGAATCAGAGATTTATGCCCATTTCCATTTCAGACAGTTTCTCAAAGAGGACAGTGAACTAGAAAGAGGAACAGAACAAAAAGGTGTGTGTGTACATTTCTTACCTGTGCAGGAAGCTAGAAGGAAACTGGTTGAATTAAGCTTCTCTTGTAGACTGTTCATTTTCTATCTGCACTGCCACTAGATTAGGAAGCCACTAGATTTAAATAGTATCCCACTGTAGTTTGTGGGAACAGACCATAGTTACATAAGTACAAGCTCTAACACAGAAAGCAATATTACTAAATGCCCTTTACCTTAAGAGGTTGGTTTCGTCTCATAACTGCCAGCTCAATATTTTTCCCACCGGATTGCACAACCTTATATTCAGGAAAATAAGAAAAAGTGTTAGAAAAAGGCTTATTTAGAAAAAACTCAACTGACATTTTTCCTCATGAAAGAATTTTGACATCTCAGACTGAGCTGCTGCACACCACTCCTATGTGCAAAGGGCTTCTTCAATCTAGAAAAGATTTACTTCATGGGTGGAACTTCTGTAGAATCCAAATATCTCTCAGAACAGCAGGAAAAAGAGAGAAAGGGGGGCAGCCCTTCTCTCATTTCTCCTTTTCTGAATTGTTTTTCCTTTCTTACATCCATCCCACTGAGATCAACATGAATGAAGAGAACTATGCCTGCTGTACACCCAACTGAAAATGGGGACACCAAAGGGTTGCAAGAAAATATCCATGGCCAAATCTTCTTCTGAGGAAGAAATCCAAATAGTCCTGTGGGCTTTTGGGTGGTCTCCTGCACACCTTTGTAGTGCTTGCACACAAAAACTGCATTTTGAACCAATAATTTAAAACTGGATATTTACTATATTTAGTTCTTATTCATTTTGAATGAAGTTAAACTATAACTTAATTTTTTTAAAATCTTACTGACTGAAATTAAAATACCAGATTTCACCTATCAAATCTATTATAGTATCAGTATTTTAGTCTTAGGAAAAACAAAGTGCATATAAATCTATCAATAACCATCGAGGGTGTTAATAGTTAACAGAATCAAGTTTAAGACAGTAAGAACTCAAAATTCTCAGACTTACTTCAAGAAGGGCTTTGATAACAAGTTTAATGGTAAGATCATCTGTCTCAATGGCTTCATCAGTGTAATTTTTTTCCAAAAATTCACGCACTGACTTTGCTCCTCTGCCAATTGCATTAGCCTGAGATTAAAATAAGGTTCATTTGTATTAGTTTATAAGCCAACTGAAAGTTTATGTACGATAAAGGATACATTGCTTATGCACTTTCATTTTCTTTATATACATTATCCTTAAACCAGAGGAACAAGAGACAACATTGAAAGAAAAGATGAAATCAGATAGTAAAAGTCATAGGTAACCAAAGGGTGGCCCTGGGCCAAATGCAGCCTCAGGCCTTAATAAGGCTTTCCCTCAATCTGCCCCCCCCCCACCAAAAAAATGTATTGCCCACAAAAGAAGGGGGGGGGGAAGAAATGCTTTAACACAGCAAAATACCAAGTTCTATAAAACCAGGACGTGGTGGCGCTGTGAGCTAAACCGCAGAAGCCTGTGCTGCAGGGTCAGAAGACCAAGCAGTCGTAAGATCGAATCCACGTGACGGAGTGAGCGCCCATCGCTTGTCCCAGCTCCCGCCAACCTAGCGGTTCGAAAGCCTGTAAATGCGAGTAGATGAATAGGGACCACCTCGGTGGGAAGGTAACAGCGTTCCGTGTCTAAGTCGCACTGGCCATGTGACCACGGAAGATTGTCTTCGGACAAAAACGCTGGCTCTATGGCTTGGAAACGGGGATGAGCACCGCCCCCCTAGAGTCGAACACGACTGGACAAAAATTGTCAAGGGGAACCTTTACCTTTTTGCCTTTATAAAACCAGGACTGGATTTCTGGCCACTTCCAGTTTTATTTCTTATGCATTTGGTAGTCTGTGCAGCCCCACAAATGAGCCCAAGAGAAGAAAACTTGCTTCTGGACTCACCAAAGGTCTCTATTCCTACTGTAAGTGATTAGATGTATCTAAATGAAGTAAATCCAAAATGCAACAATCTTGCTAGGGCAGACAATGCTTCTTCTTCCACACACCTCTTTAAAAAACCTTTCTAGCCACAGAGGTTTGATTATGACATGATACAAAATCACTGCGTTCTATAATGCTTAAAAAAGACAGTATAGTTCCTTCACCTCTCAAAAGGCTGAAGAAAACAGACATAATATAAACAAGTTCCTCCTTCCCCCAGCATCTGGCAGCCGTAGCTTCAGTTAAAGTAATCTGTGAATTCAGTTTAAGTAACCTCAGCGAGGGAAATTACCTTCTTTCAATCATATATCTAAAGAGAGCTATAAAGAAAACCATGTAAACGATCTGAAGACAATACTTTAGCAGAGTTTAAGTCTCCTACCTGACCTAAATCATAATCAAAGTACTTGAAGTTGCAGCCAGTTAATGATAAAAATTGTAATGTTTTAAATAGAATATCAGATTACCACTTGCCATATGTTTAAACAGGCTAACATAGACAATTAACTAGCAGCATGAAGATTACTGCTTCTATTCAAAGTGTTGTTGTGGACATCAGTGTCATCTGAACGATCACAAATGGTCCAGAATGGGAAACAATGAACAGAAGGTGATTAAGAAAGTAAGGATGGATAAGACTACACAGTTACAAGAGAGACTGGTTACATTGCAAACAGGCTATATGTACGCAAGGAAAATGCTCTTACAGTGGTGCCTCGCACAGCGATCACTCTGTATAGCGATGAAATCGCTTAGCGACAGTTTTTGCGATCGCAAAAGCGATCGCTTTGCGATATTCCCTAGGGGGAAATTTCACTTTGTGATGATCACAGGGAAGCGATCATCGCAAAGCCCCCATTTTCGCACAGCTGATCGGCGGTTTCAAAACGGCCGCTGGGAAAAAAACATGGCCGCCTGCTGTGTTTAGGGAGGGATTCCTCGCATTAGAGGCACTGAAAATGGCGGAGCTGTGGAGGATCTTCGCTCAATGGTGAGTTTTAAGCCCACAGGAACGCATTGAAGGGGTTTCAACGCGTTTCTACTGGCTTTTTAATATCGTATAGCGACATTTTCGTTCTCCAGCGATTTTTGCGGAAGGAATTAACGTCGCTAAGTGAGGCACCACTGTATCACCTTTATTCCAGCCAAACAACACCAATCAACTCACCTTCCATGCATGATATGTGCCAGAAGGGTCAGTCTGATACAGTCGTGGAGTTCCATCAAAATCAAATCCCACAATGAGGGCAGAAATACCAAAAGGTCGGCGACCATTACTTTGGGTATAGCGCTGAGGAGAAACAGAGAAGCTTCATATTATAGCAGAACGGTACACGGTTGAAGTAAATATCTCTGATAAAATAATTTCACAGCTGATAACCTGGACACAGGGCAATTTTTTCTGAATTTGTTCTGTGAGAAACATAAGTCACTATCAGTAAATGCCCTGCAGAGTGATTCCCTGGAGCCATTTTTATATCAATAGTGGGAAAACAGAAAGAGCCAATTTATTTATCTGAAGTCATTCCATCCTATAGCTGTGTCTGACTGAGTCATGAATTTTTACTAAGTGAAACAATGGGATTATAGGAACTTGCCCAGGAATAAGTCTCATTTAACTCAGAGGGACTGACCTATTGGTGAGCAGCCTTGTATAGGACTGCCTAGCCCTATCTTATGAAGTCTGCCTTCTTATGAACAGCTATACTGCAAATTGTTCAGAGATACTAGATGTGTCCCAAAAAATTAATAGTTAAATGCATTAATGCAGCCAAGGATCCTACTGAACGTAGCAGCAGCAGAAAGTAAAAATTGAAGGAGAAACTAGAATTTTGACTTTACATACAATAGGTATTACATTTTCTTATAAAATTTTGGAAAATTTGTTTAAAGACATATTTACTGTACAGAGCTAACACTAAGTAACTAAATGAGAGTTAAAGGAGACAAGTATGTTAAGCTACAGAAATCACGAAGACAACTTGGTCTAGCACTCTTCTGTATTGCTTTTCACAGTCTTTCGGAGAAACATACTATTCATCTACAATTTTGGTAAAATAAGTTGCCTTATATTCTACTTCTTTGGAGTTCATTGATGCATGAAAAAGAAGCTACACAACATTAAACTTTAGTTAACTACCTTTTAACAACAAGAACTATCTTATTCTTTTCTTTTTACATACCTGCTTCAGGCTAGCAATATAACGTGTAATATATTCCACAGTAACAGGATCCTCTACTGTAAGTCTGTGGCTTTGACACTCCACACGTGCTCTGTTTATAACTATTCTAGCATCTGCTGTCAGCCCTGAAAATATTTTTAAAAAACAAAAATGCAGCATTTAACATAATGGGCATGGAAGCACAAAAGGTATTTATTATCCTCCTAGTTAAAAATGACAACTTTCAAGAAAATATTGTTCTACAAGCTCTGAAGCATATATTGGCAAAGTTAAAGTTCCCTGAAGTGCAAAGAGTCAAACTAAAATGTGAACAATTATTTTTCCCCACAGAATACTTAGAATGCAATTAGAAAGGTATGTAAGAATTAAGAACTAAATTTTAACTTCCCCATTTAGATATTCCTCTTTGCATCTATACTCAGCTAAGGTTCATAAATGACTACATGTTTTCCCATATAATGCAATACATTGTATCTGCTTCATAACACATATAAAACAAGTGTGCAAGAAAGAAAAGTGCATCAGTCACTTCATAGGGCAAGCTTCAAAAATTCTAACTCAGCAACAGGGAGATGTCCATTTAATTCTTGGATACCCAAAGTACTGCCCCCAGACTGCATACAGCCCTGGGATGGGATAAGAAATTCCGTTCCCAACACTTTGAAGCCTCCAGAAGCAGTTTTCTGCTTCAGAATAGTGCTGGGAGTCCCCAAGACAAAAAATCAGAACCAGAAATGGCTATTTGGTCTTTTCCTTTTTATGCCCCCCTTTTTTCCAGCCATTTCCTAATGTGACTTGTAACTGACTGGGAGAAAAAGTTTGACTTCCAGGTCCACTAAAGTAGTTCACCTCAGCTCTGAAATCTCTTCCTTCAACCCATAAGAGTCTCATTTATTATAACTTTTTAACCATTCAGTCACTAAATAACTGTTAATTAATAATGGAATGTAAAGGCAAAATATGGCATTGCTTATTTTTTTTCAACATTACAGCACTGTTCCAACAAGTAGTACAGTTTTATCCCAATGCCATTTCTGAAATACCACTTTAGCAGTACCTGCAAATGCCATACAGACATTGTCATCAAGGGCACAGATCTTTCGGACAGTTCTTTCATCCTGAAGTTTTGCCACAGATTTCTTCTCTACACCAAGAACCACAATGTCTTTTCCTCGTACGCCAACCTTTAATATTACACAATTTGTTAGAAGACAATTTTGATTCAAATCCACAGTCCATGTAAATTAAACTCATTTATGACTACCAAAGCATATTTGGTACAGTCCAATTTTTTTTTAATTTGCCTCCCCACCCTATTTAGATGAAAGATGAAATGAGGAATTGACAACCAGTGTGTCACAGCAGTTAAAAAGCGTTGGACTGGAAATTTAGGGAAAGTGGGCTTAAATCTCTGCTTTATTATTATTAATTATTAATTATTATTATTGTTGTTGTTGTTATTAAATAACTTGGAACTTAAATCTCTGCTTGACCATAAAACTCACTAGCTAGGTGGATTAAAACTGATGGTTTTTAAACTTAAAAACAGAATTTTGTAAAGTTTAAATCAGATTTACTTTAATGAAATGCTTTTGGAGGAAAAATCCAAAGATAGTTTTCTATATAAGATACATTATAGTTCAAAGGTTATTCATCATGAAATAGAGCTTAGTTATGCAGCATGAGTTAAATATTCATGTAATATTTACATTTTTTGTAAATTACTTAAATTAATCCAAGTTATCCAAGATGAGATTGCATGCACTTTTTCACTGTAAGATTGTATAAAATAAACAAACTTTAGGAAAAGACCTTAATCCCATTGTTGTTCTGCAAATCTATGTACAAATAATGAACATGTTACTGTAAGACCATGGTATACCCAGGGGGTTGGTTTCAAGCCTCCCCACAGATGCTGAAAAATGTGGATGTAGCGAACGCTATACATTGCACTGTCTGTGTATTCCTCTAATGGCCAGTTCTGGTAAATACACCCTGGAAATATTTATAAATATGCATTTCGGGCGGAGGGTATTTAGTATTTTCAGGCAATGAATAAGTGAATCAGTGGATTCTGATCCTGTGGATAGCAGGGTTCCTACTGTACCTTCAATATTAGGTTTGAAGATTACTTGGAAGATAGTTGCTTTTTAAAAAGATATTTTGTTTAACCACTTCAGTTAATAAGCACTGTTAAAATATGTATGCTAGTAATGGTATTGTTTTATTTAAATAAAACAATTTAAGTGGTTCTCCAAATATAACTGATTAACCTATTAAACTAAAATCAGCTCCGATATGTTTTACTAATCTGACATATAATTCTAAATATGAAATCGTCATCTAGCTGGAAATACTAAAGATTATATCTACCAGCAAGATTGAGTCTTTACATTTAAAAATCATGATTATTGATTTAAATCACGATTTAAATCAACTTGATTTAAATCAAATCCACCCTGCTCACTGGATGACCTTGGTGCTGGTTATATATTTCCAGTCTCACCAATCTCACAAAGGATGCTGCAAAAATAAAGGAGATGCCATGTATGCCACCTTGAGCAAACTGGAGGAAAGGCGGGGTATAAATGCAACATACAAGTGTTAGTTTATTTGGCACAGAATTTGGACATGTAAACCTATAAGCAGCATTACTTTCTATGACATTACGGTTAGTAAATCATATATCAATAAACTGCAGAAAATTGCATATATACTGCCTTATATAGTTTTATGGTGATACAGAAATGTTAAGGTAAGTTTTAAACAGCCTCTCATTTTCTTTTATCTGATCTTTTTGTTTTTGTTTTCCTAGAAATCTTGTGTTTTGTAGAATCCATAGGTATAAACTCAACTGCCAATCCCAACTAGAGTGGAACAACTGAATCAACTGCTAAATATGAAGTCACAGCTGATTTAACTGTATACTCTGTTTCAGAGTAGCATAACACTAAAAACGGAGTCCACAGGAGTGAGACTATTTGCACAAAATATCAACACCATGAACAAAAGGCAACGTTGTTCCCAACTCTGGCAATATATGAGAGGGAATAAATTACAAAGCAATTTGTTAATTTTGTCACCTTAACAAAATTCCAAATGTTTATCAACTGCCAACCATCATGTACACATGAGCAGAATTTTTACTGCTGTTCCAAGTTCAAGATGGAAACTTTAATTGCTCTCAAGGCAAACTATCACTATAAATCAACACTTATCTCCTGGATTTCCTTAAAAGATGTGGAAGCAACCTCTAATAAAAGTAAATTAAAGCAAACATGCATATGTATTTAGGGCTGATGAGAATGCTGTACTTTTGAATTAGTAGCAACATGCATAGTTGCCTTGTTTTTTGATACATATTTTTCTGGAGCTACTAGAGTGTGAAATACTGATTTTACACATTTACTGTGACATAGCTGGGTCTAATAATAATAATACCACCCCCGTGGTAGGTGGCTTGGGTGGCTCTCTCACATTTGGGGGGACCACCTTGGCCGCGAAGAGTGGGGTCTGCAGCCTCGGCATATATTTGGACCCGACGCTCACCATGGAAACTCAGGTGGCGTCGGTAGTCCGCACCGCATTTTTCCATCTTTGGCGGATTGCCCGGCTGCGACCCTATCTTGACATGCACTCACTACCTTGGTGCATGCGCTCGTAATCTCAAGATTAGATCACTGTAACGCGCTCTACGTGGGGCTGCCTTTGAGGCTGACACGGAAACTTCAGGTGGTGCAGAATGCAGCGGCCAGGCTCCTTACAGGAGTGAGAAAATATCAACACATCTCTCCAATGCTGGCCGCATTGCATTGGCTGCCCATCTGTTTCCGTGTCAACTTCAAAGTTTTAATGCTTACTTATAAGGCCCTAAACGGTTTAGGACCTCGATATTTGGCGGAACGCCTCCTCCCACCAAGGTCTACCCGGATCACCCGCACGAGTCAGGAGGTGAGGCTGAGGAGCCTGACGCCGAGAGAGGCCCGGAAGGAGAAGACACGAAACCGTGCCTTCTCGGCGGTGGCTCCTCGCCTCTGGAACAATCTCCCTCCGGTGATTCGCGCGGCCCCCATGCTGGGCACCTTTAAAACCCAATTAAAAACATGGCTGTTTATTCAGGCCTTCCCTCCAGCCAACTCTTGATTTTTTCTTACTTTTCCTTTTTATCTTTACTGCTGTTCTTGCTTGATTATTATGTATTTGTCTATGTTTTATTATTTGATTTTATATTTGGAAGCCGCCTAGAGTGGTCCGGTGGGCCAGATAGGCGGGGTATAAATTAAATAAATAAATAAATAAATAATAGAACAGTTCTACAATTCTTCAGATAAATCACAAAAATCAGCAGGCTCAATTCTTATTCTGATACAACTCAATGCAAGTGCATCTGCTCCGTATACTGGTCTAGAATCTGCCACTTCAGGACAGTATTTGACTTCATCTGTGAGGTGTTTCTAATAAGCTTCAAACACCAAGTCTTCAGCTGTCTCAACTATACCAGTCACTTGTGGGTCAATCGCCACTTCCTAATAAGCAAGCATCTAAGGATTTCCTGGAGAACAAAATTGGGTGCCTATACCATTTTAAGATAACTGGAAAGGTCCAAAACATAGTAGATCTAGACATGCTTTATATCATCTCAGTTCAGTAATATATTTACTGCAACTTAGGTCAGTGATTCCCATGCTTCAGATGGAGTGAGTGACAACCCAAGAGGCTTGCCAGTTTATTTTATTTTTTTTACACCACCTTCCTCCTTGAAATGACCCAAGACAGCTTTTCATTAAGTCTACTTTTAGCTAGTATACTACCCCAATTCTTTCATAACCTCCACCATTAGGTAGGTGTCTTATACTCATAAGAGTTTACAACTCTCATGGCGCAGTGGTTAAAACGCTGTACTGCAGCTAAAACTGTGCTCACGACCTGGGGTTCAAATCCCAGGTAGCCAGCTCAAGGTTGACTCAGCCTTCCATCCTTCCGAGGTCGGTAAAATGAGTACCCAGCTTGCTGGGGGGGGGGGGCAATGTGTAGCCTGTATAATTAAAATTGTAAACCGCCCGGAGAGTGCTTGTAGCGCTATGGGGCGGTATATAAGTCCAATAAATAAATAAATAATAAATAAATAAATAAACAACCTGCAAAATGAACCATCACTCTTTTCCTATACTACATTATTTAGAGAAGCCTTCTATAACAATCCTGCCTGATTTTACATCTAATTTTATGCCTCTGTTCTGCCTTATCTGATAACTGACATTAAGCCTCTTGTAGTATGCTTTATAGGCTCTTGGTTTTATTTATAACTCTATAGTTGCCAGGTTATATTTTATTTTGCTGTAAACTGCCCAAGACATTGTGCATCAGTAATGGGATGGTATATAAACCAGCTAAACTCAGTTCAGTTATATATTTACTGCAGCTTAGGTCAGTGATTCCCATGGAGTGAGTGACAAATATTGCCTGTGCAAGTAAGGTGGTGGGGGAAAAGAAAAGGGCTGAAATGTCCTTAGCCCCAAAACAAAAAAATGTGACCTACAAATGCATTCACATTACATTGCTTCAGAGTATGTGGACTTACATAAAATTTTATTTCTGTACCTCTCCTTCCCTCCCAACAAGCTATCCCCATTTTCTATTTAAACAACATGGGCTAAAAGTGTGAGGGAGGATTTGGGTGTGTATGTGTGTTTCCCCTTGGAAGGGACCATAAATCCGCAGCCTGAACTTAACCTCCAACACCTGCCCCTCTTCTTCTGCCCGGTGGTTCCAAGCCAGTCTGAGGAAGTGAATTTCCTCAGGGAAGCTCACCTATGCATCTATATCAATATACTGTAATATGAGCTTTCCTGGGGACGTCCATTTCCTCAGACTGGCTTAGAACTACAGCCCCATATAGGTGATATAGATACAGAGGTGATATATATAAAGGTTTTTTTAAAAAAAGAAACGCGTTTTTGTCTTATTTATTTAGTTTACTTTTTCTATTTTGCTTTTCCCGACACAGCCAGGGCGAACATCCCGAGCGAAAACCTTAGGCCGCCGCCTCGTTACTTCTACTTCTCCTCCCCGCCCCGCCACTTGTTCTTTTGCCTTCCCAACGGCGGAGACAAATTGGGGGAAGATGGGCAAATTGGATTTGGATCTCAATTTATTTTAAGCGGCGAGGTGTAGCCACGCGGGCCGTTCCCGAAAACCGCCTCCTGGTTGGGATGCAGCTCGTTCACGGTACGCAAAACGGGGAGCCCCCTTCCTTACCTCCCTCCCTCCCACCCACCCACCTACTCGCGGCTGCCCTCCAAGGCCCTCCGTCCCTCAGTTTCGTGGCGCAAAGGCCATTTTCTCCCCTTCCCCTCCCCCCCTCCCAAACAGTCGCCTCAGGGGCTCTTTCTTTACCGCGGTGGAGCCTTTTTTCACGGCCTCCTGGGCGTACTCGACTTGGAAGAGGTGCCCGTCTGGGGAGAAAACGGTGATAGCCCGGTCGTAGCTCATGCCGACGGCCTGACGAGAGAACCCCGCAACGACGCGCCCGGCCTGAAGGGAAGAAAGCACCGGCCGCCCGAGGATTTTTTTTTTTACCCCTTCAAAACAGCACCGTCACTTTCGTTCACCGCGCAGGCGCGTCGCGTCACCCCCACGCGCGCGTGCGCGCAGGCTTCTTCGCGCAACGCCCTTGACGTAGAACTCCGCCGCTTTTACTACACAGGGAAGTTGTGAAAACAAACACAGGCAAGGGAAAAAAAATAAGAAGGCTCTACGTCAAGTACGTACCTGCCGCCACAGGCAACTCCGCCTCCCTGTTTTGCATACACTACACAGCGACGGATGGAATTGGTCGGCTGATAAGGGATGTGGAAAGACAAGGTCATAAGGTACTGATGCGGTGGGGAGGGGCTTGTCCCTCCGCCAGTAGCGCAGGTAAGGTCATTAGGTGGCGTTACGCCTGTGACGTTTGCGCAGTTTTGCCTCCCTCGCTCCTCCCACTCTTTCTCTCTGTGTCTCCCCCGCCCGCTTCTCTCTACCTGCCGCGCCCACGCATTTGGCGTAGCGCAGCCGCCTCTTCTTACGTACTTGGCGCATCAAGATGCTCTTGTGAGAGAGAGTTGCTATTCGCTTGCGACAGGAAACCCAGCAGCAGGGATGCACCATGTGCAACGCGAAGGGGAGGAGGGGAAGGTGGATTTGGAGAGGAAGGAGGGGGGGCGACAGCAACGCAGCTCAGGTGGCTTTGCTGGTTCCCCCACCGCCAGACCTCAGCAGCTGGCTCTCCGCCTTGCCTTGGGAGTAGAAGCGTCCAGGTAAAAGGGGTGCATGGAGGTTCTTGGTGCAATGCCCCAGGCTCCTTGCAAGGCGCAGATTGTACCATCTGCTCAGGCTCCCCTCCTTATGCACTGCGGCGAATGCTGTGCCTTTGCACAGGAATAGCAGCCAGATAATAACAATATTATTACACCCTGGGAACCACTGTATTATTGACAGATCTTTTTAAAAAAATAATAATAACCACGCCACCATGTCGGTTGCCTTTGCTTCTGCTCGTCCAAGAGGCAAAGGGGAGGTCACTCAGCAAACTATCCAGAAGGTAATAGAAAAAATAAATAAAATAAAACGGGGAAGGAGGGAGGGAATAACAGCATGGTATACTATATGCCAGCGGTGTATGCATGTATGTACGTGCGTCTGGGTATGAGGTATATAAATGTTGCGTTTTGGGGGCAAAAGTGTGGCCCGGCTGGCAGGGGCAGGGAAGAGAAGCTTAATTCTACAAGATGCCCCTGCTAAATAGTGAATATGCAAAAGATGTTAAAAGGATGGGCAGCCGGAGAAGGAGGGGAAGGACGAGGTGGAACAAAGCAAAGGTGTTCAGATGATGGCAAAGGAGGAGAGAGAGATTGAGGGGTCACAACAGCTCAGGCAGGCTGTGCAAAAAGAAAAAAAGAAACGGAGACATTTGCTTGCAGGTTATTTCCTTTCCTAGAAATGCTTGCAATGTTTGGCTGCATTGCCAAAATTAAAAAAAAAAAATTTAAAAAGCCAAACTGCAAGCAGGTGGTCTATTTTTGAAAGCATGATCAGCGTGGTGTGTATTTTTTTTGGGGGGGGGGGAGGAGGTGGGTCTTCCTCCGTGCATTTTCCGGATCATTTTTGCAAGCGCTGGAACGTTTGTCGCCTTTTTTTTATTATTAAAAAAAGGAGACGCCACAACGTGCGGCATCAGATGCTTCCCCCTCCCGCCCGACTTCTGTCCTGTTTGCCTCCAGCGTTTGTTCCCCCCCCCCGCGCTATTATTTGGAAAGCAGATGCGTTGCATTCATGCCGAGGGTTGGACGTGGGGTGGGACTCCCTGGACGAGTCGCATTTATTGATGTACATTAAAAAGGCACCTCCGGAGGGGACAATCTTGGAAGCGCTGGTGGCAAGAGAGGTTGGGATTTGGGGGGGGGGGGAAGACGGAGGGGGGAGAGTGGATAGTGGCCCGTCGTAACCTTCCTAAGGCAGGTGTGTCTCCTGGGTGCAAGTTTGAAGCACCGTTTTTCTAAACTGGAGTGGAGAGGAAGATCCCTCCTCCCCGGCTCCCTTTTCACCCGAGGAAGGGTCCGTCAATAACGGGAGAGGTGCGGAGGTGTCAATGCTGAGTAATTGATCTGTTCACGCTTAAACAATAACCCGTGATTTCCAGCGCCTGCCTGCCCCCCCCCCCTTCGCCTTTCTCTCTCTCTGGCTTCTCTGGCTGTGACGATTGCCAGGGAGTTTTTATTATTAAAGTCTCGGGAGAAGAGCTTGAGAAGGGCTCTGGTGGCCTTTTCTCCTTGCGATGGAGATGGTCCAAAGATTGAGAGAGAGAGAGGGCAAGACGTTGTGGCAGAAGGCACAGATCCGGTTATTTTTTCTCTCCCCCTTGCAAAGCTCCGACTGTTTGGGTTTAAAACCCATCCCATGTGCCTAGATCTGGATCTGTGTGTATCTTAAGAAGCCCTTCTCTAGGTCTAGGACAGTGATGGTGAACCTTTTTGAGTCTGAATGCCCAAACTGCGACACAAAATCAACTTTATTTCTTTCAAAGTGCCAATACTACAATTCAAACCTGAATGCTGAGGTTTCAGTTTAGAAAAACCAACTGCTTCTGCCCTGCAAGGGTTAAATGCTTGTGTTCCCCCCCCCCCCCCAATGGGCGGTATTAACAAATAAATACTTTA
The DNA here is from genome assembly GCF_051106095.1 of Pogona vitticeps. NCBI lineage: Eukaryota > Metazoa > Chordata > Lepidosauria > Squamata > Agamidae > Pogona > Pogona vitticeps. The sequence continues at coordinate 11,072,880 of NC_135786.1, read as the reverse complement.
CTTACTGGTCCTCCAAACCCCCATTGGGCTAGACCGGTAATGGTTGCCATTGCACCCCTCTGCTGGACCACTGAACCAGCAGAGGGGAGTGCCAAAATCCGGGATCGGAGGATGGGTATTTCTCTATGGCGACTTATGGCTTGTGTGCCCACAGAGAGGGCTCTGTGTGCCAGCTGTGGCACGCGTGCCATAGGTTCACCATCCCTGGTCTAAGAGAACAACCTAGCCAAAGTGAGGCTTACACATAACATAGAGAGGGAAGGAAAATGTCCAGCAAAGAGGCTTATTTCTGAGTGAACTTAGGGGTACAAATCCTGTTGACTTCCATGTGGGGAAAATGATACTGTGCTAACAACGTGTGTGAGGATTTATATGGTACAAGAGGAGCATTCTCGCTCCAAAGTGGTTTCAGTCTCAGAGACCAAAGCCCATATTTAATTCTCCCACAGAAATCACTGAGAATTTGTTGACCATCTGCTGTATCGTGACAGTTTTTCTTAACAATAATAATAACCATGTGCTGTCAAGGCAGTTCTGACTTATGGAGACTCTTTTTCAGAATTTTCCAGGTAGAGAATGCTCAGAAGTGCTTTGCCGTTCCCTTCTTCTGGAGGTGCCCTAGCACTGTGTCACTTGCCCAAGGCCACACAAGCTGGCTGTACTTACAGGAGGCACAGCGGGGAATCAAACTCCTAACGTCTGGCTCCTTAGTTGGCTGTCTTACAACTTGTACTGGATTATCACAGAGTTTAGTTGCAAAGGTTATGTAGTTGATTGGCACAGTTGTTGTTCCTCTGTGCTGTCAAGTTGCTTTTGATGTATGGTGGCCCTGATTATTATTTTTTTGAAGTAGGTGAGGGGCTTACCACTGCCCCCACGCACCCCTGTGAGTTTTCATGGCAGAGCTGAGATTTGCAATCAGATGGGACAGTAATCGGAAGTGAATTTCACCACTTGAGAATTTGTAATAGTTCTGAAAATTTTGTAGTTTCAATAAGGTGTGTGTAAAAAAGTGCACATTCTGTGCTCTTGTCCATTGTGCATGTAAAGCTGAAAAGAATGTAAGGCTGGTTGGCGTATATCCTTAATACGGAATTTATTGAATTGTGCAGAGTTTAAACAGGGCTTTTAGAGAACAGTTGTGTATTGAGCCCTATGAGGAAAAACTGAAAGAACTGGGCATGTTTAACCTTGAGAAAAGAAGACTAAGGGGAGATAGGATAACATTCTTCAAATACTTGAAAGGTAGTCGTAGAGAGGAAGGGAATATTTGGTCTTGATCATCCCGGAATGCAGGACATGTAATAATGGGCTCAAGTTTCAGAAAGCCAGATTGTGGTTGAATATCGGGAAAATCTTCCTCACTGTCAGAGCAGTTCAACAATGGATCCAGTTACCTTGGGAGTTGATGATCGCTCCAATGCTGGAGGCATTCAAGAGAAAATTGGGCAGCCATCTGTCAGATATAATTTGGTTTGGATTCCTGCACCGAGCAGGGAGTTGGACTTGATGTCCTTATAGACTCCTTCCATCTCAATTATTGTACGAGTCTGTGATCAAGAGGTATACCCTCACTGCAGGTGGAGGCTCTGTTGGTATACCAACAGCAGTTGATAGACCTGATTTTGATCCCATGTCTTATACAACTCTTAGTTGAATTCTAACATAACCTTCCTTCCTGGATCCCACTGCACCCTTAAAAACTAATTTGTGTGGTGAATGCGATTGATATGAGCTTGTTCATACAACCAGAAACTGTTATGTTGGCTAGGACTCTACAGCATGTCTTTTGCATCTTCTGTTAAGAAAAATACCAGGTATAAGTGATGAGAAAAATCTCTGTCAGAGACCTTGGAAAACTGCTGACAGTCAGATCAGACGATAGTAACTTATTTTGAATTGAGAAACAGCAGGCTCTTAAGTTCAAGAAGCTCCTCTCTGTATAAAACATACTCCAGTGTCAGTCTTGCTGGCAGTAGCTTTCTGGGATTCAGACAAGATTTTTTTCCTTGTCCTACATGGAAGTCCTCTCATAGAAATACCAACCACTTCTAATCCTCGAAGGCTTTCACGGCCAGGATCTGATGGCTGTTGTGAGTTTTTCGGGCTCTTTGGCCTTGTTCTGAAGGTTGTTCTTCCTAACGTTTCGCCAGTCTCTGTGGCTGGCATCTTCAGAGGACAGCACTCTGTGCTCTGGTGTAGTTGGCTTTGGGAGTGCAGTATTTATGGCTGTGAGATAGGCTTTTGTCTTTTTCTGTAGATGGGTGATTAGTGTGTCTTGTTGTGGGTGTATTGTTGTGCTAAGGAGAAGAGATTATCTGTCACTGTGGTTGGTGGGTATCATTAGCTGGTCTTTTGTGTGTAGTGATCCCTTGTCACCCAGCCACAAGCACATGGTGTTCAATGCCAGTCCGGATTTCATTGGACCAGCTTAACTGAATGGACTGTGGCCACTCAATAACAGAGGAAAGGGAAATGTTGGAGAAGTGACTAATCAACCCTCACCTTCTTTCATTTTCCTGTTCCCCTTTTTCAATACAGTGGACCCTCTACTTACGGAATTAATCCGTATTGGAATGGTGTCTGCAGGTCGAAAAGTCTGTAGGTCGAGTCTCCATTGACCTACCTGTACAATGCATTGAAAACGGATCAATCCCGTAACTGGCCGTTTTTGTTCCATTTTTGTTCCATTTTTGTTTTTTTCTGGTCTGTAAGTCGATTCTCTGGCTGCAAGTCGAACCTAAATTTTGCAGCCAGAGAAGTCTGTAACTCGAAAAGTCTGTAAGTCAAGCCGTCTGTAAGTCAAGGGACCACTGTAAGTATGGTACTTTTAAGAGCATCCATTGATTTTAGATATAGTTATTGCAAGATAAATAGAAACAGATCTCTTGTTTGTTTGTTTTTCCAACTCACTGCTCACTCTATTTTGTCCCTGAAATATCTGAATGCGAAGTGCACATGGGAAGATTACTTGTGCTGAATCAGACGCTGTCTGGGTTCACCATTTAGTTCAGTCTTGTCGGACTCTGGCTGAGGGCGGCTCCCTGAGGTTCGAAAGCATGAGTCTTTCTCAAAGATGGTTGCATTGAATGTGAGACATTCTGTACACATAGCAGATAGTCTTCCGTGGAGCTACAGAATCCCCCTGTGTGAGGTACACATCACATGTATCACAAGCAATCCCTTAAAGGAAGTGCAGGGAGCCTGTTGTTATTGAAAAGACCTCACTTGGGGTATTTATGGAGGATTAAACTCTTGTGGGGCAACTGGGTCAGAAGCGGGCAGGGTAAACTCTGCCAACCATTTCTTTTTTTCTCTCCTTCCATCTCTGATGTTGTTGTTGTTGTCTTTATTAGAGGTGAGCAGATATGTGCTTTTTGGTTACACCTCCCAAAAGTATCCAGGCCCACAAACAGGACATGAATTCAACAACACCCTCCTCTCCTGCTCTTGTTCTCCAATATGTTTTCCCGAAAATAAGACAGGGTCTTATATTAATTTTTGCTCCGAAAAAAGCATTAGGGCTTATTTTCAGGGCGTGTTTTATTTTTTTATGCACAGCAGTCTACATTTATTCAAATACAGCCATGTCATCTTCTTGTTGCTGCACAATGGTAGAGGGTGGGGTTTCACTTAACTGGGGCTTATTTTCAGGGTAGGGCTTATATTACGAGCATCCTGAAAAATCATACTAGGGCTTATTTTCAGGTTAGGTCTTATTTTCCGAGAAACAGGGTATATGGAGGCATTCTGTCTCCAATACTGTGAAGGTAGTGGCCATCCGTCATTCTGGGATGTAACCACTGTAAGTTCTGTCCTCCCCAGGTGGCCTACATTCTGGTATTATGAGAGGAAGAAAAGTTGTCCCTGTCCATTTCCTCTGCTATGTTCTACAACTTTATACACACTTTTCTCATGTGTGGACAATATTTGTGGTGATTGGGTAACAACTTTGAGAATCTCATTGCTAACAGGGCCCACACAGACCACAGAGTTTTGGAATTCTAGCAGTTGTCAAAACAAACACACACACAAAAACCCCAGATGTTTCCCATCTCTCCTCCAGTGTATCAACCCCTTTCCTCCCTCAGTCAAACACCCTTGAGCCTTGTAGGTTTTCCTCATAAAGAGATTGCTTCAGCCACTTCACTGTTTGGGTTGCCCTTATCTGCATATGTTAAAGCTTCACAGCTTCTTGGTGTTTGGAATTCCTGCAGACAGAGCTGGCCTTATCATGAGCCCATAACCTGTGGTGTTTTAGATTCTGGAGACCTCCAGGTCCCCTTTCTGGCCTGGCCAATGATGAGGGAGATTGGGAGTTGATCAACATCTGGAGGCCCATAAACATTTCCAGCCCTGTTTTGGAAAATTTAATCCAGTCATTAGAGGCAGCAGGTGGGCACAAGCTGTAACCTTGGCCTGTCCTGTGGTCCCAAGATTTCCTACACTCAGGAATAGTGGAAGCCACTCAGCCATGGCCAATATTAAAGTAAAATTCAATTCACCATCCATTTTAGCTTCTGAACATGGATTGGGAGAGGGTTCCCTCCCGTTCTTTGCTGCAGGGCAGGCAGCAAAATGTCTTAGGTTGGCACTGGGTTACAATGGACCTGCAGAACTTGTGCTTTACATTGGAGTTTGAACAGTCTCGGGGAGTGCAGCCATGAATTCTGACGTGGCATTTTATGGGTGGCGTTAAGGATGAAAGGGAATCAATTTATTTAATTGTATTTTACATTCACATTTAACTTTAAGTGCCCTTTTAAAAGTAGGACCAAATGAGAAAGGAAGATGAATGGGGGGGGATATTTAGAGGCTTTTAAAATATTTTTTAAGCGGAAGAAAAAACTTGACTACCTCTAGTGAGAACAGAGCAAGGAGCAGTTTATTTAAATTACAAGAGGGCAGTCTGACTCTGACGTTAAGATTTTAATAACCACATAAGGCAGAGGGGAGGAATCCTTGGTTCCTGATTGCCTGCATAACAGATGATGTGATGCTGCTTTTTAGCAATTTTTATGTTGGTTCTTTCCCTACAGTTCTGAGCAGTTTGGGTCCCTATAATAATTGTGTGCTGCTAAATCCATTCTGATGTACTACAGCAACCCTTTTGGGGGGTTTCTGGTTAAAGAGTACCCAGGAGTGGTTTTACCAGTCCCTTTTTCTGGGGGTACATTTTTTAAGCCTCATATTTTTTAAAAAATTGATTGATTATTTATTTATTTGCTGGCTCATTTTATTTTGGCTTCCGTTGCAGTTTTCCTCTTGCACTGCTCCCTGGAAACAGAGACTCTGACTCCAGAATTTGCCCTAAGGCATAGATCAGTCAGTCATTGCTTTTCATTTGCAGCTAAAAGCCATTTCGCTGGTGTATGGCTGCACAAAATCCTTTTTTTCCTTCATCTTCCTCTGAAGAGAAATGTCTCTCAGGAGGGGAAGAAAGCATTGAGGACGTAGTTCTTGTTTTGATCCTAGCTTCCGTCTAGGCAGTGAAGGAGACCGCAACCTGTATTTCTCTGTCCTTAGCCTGCTAAGTACTGTAGTCTAATCACACCCAAAACCGTTCCTCTCCAAGATGGGCTACAAATGGTGATTCTGTTGTTCTTGTTTCTCTCATGGATACATGTGTACATAATGGCAGAGCTAATTCAGGACATTCCCTCTTTGCTGATTCTCACTGAATCTCGGTGCTAGATATACTAAGCGGACAGCAGAGGAGCATTTCTGAAGCTTGCCCCTAACCCAGACCTTTCTGCATAGAAAACTAGATACTGGAGGAAAGGCTTCTGTCTCCTTGATAACTAATTTTGTTAGATAAGGAATCATTTTCTACAGATCTTCAAAAAGTTGGGGATTCTGGACTACAGATCCCAGAAACATCACAGCCAGCGTCTAAGATATCTGGGAGTTGCAGCTCCCTCCACTCAAAAAATGAATTTTCCAAACTCTGGTTTAACATTGAGGTGCCTTTACACATGTGGCATTCCCCACTTGCATTCTGAAATGGTACAGCCCAAACATTTTTGTCCACTTTGGCGAGAAAGACTCAAGATTGGAGGTTCTCAGAGGTCACTGGAAAATGTAGAGGAAAGGCAATACTTAGTGGACGTGGGTGCCTAGCTAAAGCAAGATTACTGAATCTTTATCCATGTTTGTAATGAAATTTAATGAAAATAATTTGCATATTCAGCATCAATAAATTCTACAGTATTTGTAAACATTATTTCTTTAGTTAATTAGTTATTTTATTCCAGCCTGCCATTCTCCTTCTAAAACTAATTCACGTTTTTCTTTTAGAACTGTGGGTCATACTTCCAACTGCCTTGGGAACGCATTAGGGAAACTTAAATGATTCTTGTGAAAATGTCAGGAAGCTGCTACTCTTCATCCACTAGTGATGTGGTTAAAACATTTTTTGACAGTCAGAATAAAGACATTTGTAATAAAGATGTGATTGTCCCCTTGGAGATGGCGGGAAATTGCATTTAATTGGAAGACCACCTAAAAGTGGTCTGTTGGACATTCACGTTAAAAGCATCTGGAGAACTCATACAAGCCGTTGATTCAGCGAAGAGGCTGGCTAGAAGGTGGTTTTGATGTTGCTTTGACATGTTTTTATTCATTTTCTGAATCAAAAAGAATGAGATAAGCAGCCATTTCCTCTTCATCATCTTGGGAAAAGCAGCTTTAAAAGAATATGAATAAATCACATTCATTATGTGGTTTATTTAATGCACACGATGGGCCGCTTTTCAATGTAGTTTCGTAATGAGTAGCCGGATGAGTTATAATACTGTTTGTATATGCTGGTGTCTTCTAATGATTTACAAGGGGATAATTACTAAAGGTACGTACAGTAAATTAAGTGAAAACATATTCGCGAAGGCTTTCACAGCCAGGATCTAATGGTTGTTTTGGGTTTTCCGGGCTCTTTGGCCGTGTTCTGAAGGTTGTTCTTCCTAACGTTTCGCCAGTCTCTGTGGCCGGCATCTTCAGAGGACAGCAACCATACCAGAGCACAGGTTGCTGTCCTCTGAAGATGCTGACCACAGAGACTGGCGAAACGTTAGGAAGAACAACCTTCAGAACACGGCCAAAGAGCCCGAAAAACCCACAACAACCCTAAGTGAAAACAACTTGAAAGCCATCCTTTGTTAAACTCTAATTATTCCATTCCACCTTAACATCATTTCAATAAAGAAAACTTGGGGTGAGCTATGAAAAGATAAATTTGGGAAAGAAATCTGTTTGATTTGCATTTCTGTGATACGTATTCCATGGCTGCCAAGACTGACTATCTTACTTCTGCAACCATATATTTGCAAGGCTTGCAGTGAACTTCAGAGGGAAACAATACACACAAAACGGCATGTACATTTTAAAGATGTGTAGCCAAAGTGACACATTTTGCTTTAGTCAGTGCAAGAACATGTATTTTAGAAAAATGTGAAGAGTTCAAAGAAATGGATGGAAAAAATATACTTAAATGTACATGTGGGGATAAAAATGTTCCCTAACCAGATGCAGAAATGGGGTGGAAGACATATACGGGTGGAAATTGAGTGTTTCAGCAAGAATGAAACTGATGGATTTACACACTGCTGTGCAAAGTAGGGTTTATTCAGTTCTCAGGTGATCCATTGACTTGGGCAAAGCTACTGGGTTGCAATTTTGCTGTCTTGAACTTCCTTACAGAGGGAAAGGTTTGTCTGTTGGCCCATGTATTGAGGGAGGAGGGTAGCTTTAGGCCCACGATATGAAACTGCCTCATGCTGAACCATCAAACCATTGATCCATTAGTGTTGGCTATTCTTTGTGTACAAAGGCAAAGCTTGGAAAAGTTACTTGGTCACACTAGTGGATGCATTCAGGAAGTAATGGTTTCATTTTTTTCTCCCGGGCTCTGCATCAAATCTGTAGGCAGACAATATTCCCATGATTTAATTCTTATTCATCCTTTCCACTGGAGATGACAAGGACCCGATCTGTGACCTTCTGTATGCAAATTGGGTCCTCTAGCACTGACGTATGGCTCTGTTTTACTGGAGACTCTAAGTGCATCCTTTTACAGTTTGCCACGTAACTGTGTGATTGAACTGATTGCTAATGGATTGGAAGTACTGCTGCTAGACTACAAGTTTACAAGTTAATTATGCAGGATACACATTGCCCCCCCCAGCAAGCTGGGTACTCATTTTACTGACCTCGGAAGGATAGAAGGCTGAGTCAACCTTGAGCCAGCTACGTGGAATTGAACCCCAGGTTGTGAGCACAGTTTTGGCTGCAGTACAGCAGTTTAACCACTGTGCCACGAGGCTCTAGCAGTGGTCCCCAACCTTTTCCCAACCGTTGACCAGTTGGGGGGGGGAGTCCGTGTGCACAAGGGCATGGTGCACTCACGCGCATGTGCAGGGCGCATGCTTGTGGGGGAGACAGGATATCTGTGTCCGCGGCCCGCTCCTGCCTAGGTCATGGACCGGTGCCAGGTTGCAGACCAGGGGTTGAGGACTTCTGATGTATAGGGTTCAATATTATCCATGGTTTTCAGCAAAGGTGCCTGGAACTGATTCCCTGCAGATACAGGTGTGCATCATTACAGAATGCCTAGGACCATTATAGGGCTTTCCTGTGAACTTCCCACCCCACTTTATTTCATTTATTATAAAAATCCCTGAATGGTTAATGGCAGTGCAGTGTGAAATATCAATAAATGCAGTAAAAACAAGATAACAGAACAAATAAAGCAATGAAATATTTTGCTATAATCACTAAGGGTGGCTGGCTCTATAAACAGGGCAGTGCAAACATTCTGCATATTTGGAGAGATCTACACTTTCTTTGCATGCAAGAAGTGTCAGGTTCCATTCCTGACACATATTTTTATTTATTTAATTAATTTCTATGCCACCCACTCTACTCAAAGGTCTCTGGGCGGCTTACAACAATTAAAATTCAATTAAAATACAATAAAAGATAAAATGATTAAAATAGAATTAAAATTGCCATCAGAACCCACAGTTGATGTTATTTCAATTAAAAGCCTTCTGGAACAGGAAGGTTTTGACCTGGCGCTGAAATGTCATCAACGTCAGCGCCAGACGAATTTCAGTCGGGAGGGCAAGCTGCCTAGAGTGGTCAATATGACCAGATAGGTGGGGTATAAATGGAATAAATAAATAAATAAATATAAATTCCATAGTCTGGAGGCAGCTGCCGAAAAGGCCCTTTGTCTACAAGCCATCCCTCTTACCTGCTTGAGGGATGGCTCTTTCAAAAAATCCATCTGTAAAGGATCTCTACAGAAACTGGGGAAACCGTGCCCTTAGAGGACAATGCCTCATTAGGGTGGACAGTCCTCAGTACAAGAATACTGTATTTTTCCGTGTATAAGACTATACTTTTGTCTAAAATTTTTAGACTAAAAATTGAGGGTCATCTTATACATGGAAGTAAGCTGAGGAGAGTACAGAAACAAGCAGAGGGGACAGCAGGGATCACATTGTTCCTGCAGGGCTTTGATCCCTGCTTCCCCCTCCACTTGCTAAGCCTTAGCAAAAGGAAAGCAGGGATCAAAGTGCTGCAGAGTCGCTTTGATCTCTGCTTTCCCCTCTGCTTGCTAAGTCCCATGGGGCTTAACAAAAGAAGGGGGGAAAGAATCAAAGCAATCCCGTGGCTGAATAAGGGGGGAAAAGGATCAAAATGATCCTCCAGTTGCGGGATTGCTTTGATCCCTTTCCTCCTCCTTTTGCTAAGCCCTGTGGGGCTTAGCATGAAGGGAGAAAGCAGGGATCAAAGCAGTCTTGCAGCACTTTGATCCCTTTTCACCTACACTTGTTAAGTCCAACTTAGTTTTCTTAATTTGGGGTTAGAAAAGTGGGGGAGCGTCTTATACATGGGGGCGTCTTATACAGGGAAAATACAGTAGCTTGAAAAGTTCACTTGCATAACAATAATTTTAGAATTGCAGAGCTGGAAGGGACCTTGTGGATCATCCAGTCCAGCCCCTCTCAAGGAGGCACAAATGAACTCCCAACCTGTCACCTAAACCATTGAGGTATCCAGCAGTACATGAGGGAAAGGTATTTCTTCAATAGCATAAATAGCTTGCTTATTATTAAAGCATGAAGACTGCAAAAAAAAAAGATGAGCAAAAATAAACATTCCATGCTAATTTTTGCTCAGTAATATTTTGATTTGTTTTTCGCTTTCATTCCAGATGCTGGATGAAAATCATCATCTAATACAGTGTATTATGGACTATCAAAGCAAGGGGAAAACAGCAGAATGTACTCAGTGAGTAGGATATTTATGTGTGGTGAAATATATTACAGTTTCTGAACATCTTCTGCCAAGTGTGACTGCCCATCGGACCAGGTCCTCACAGACCATGCATCTCCTGATATCAACACCTTGAGAGGTTCGGGAAAACAACAACCAGAAGCTGGGCCTTCTCTGCGGTGCCACTTTCCTTGTGGAATGTGTTGCCAGAGGAGTTACACCAGACTCCCTCCCTCCATGCTTTTAAAAAACAACTGAACCCAGAAGACTTTTCAGGAAGCCTTGGGGGAGGTTCTCCTCAGTTGATTAAATGTGTGGAGGAGGAAAGTGGGATCCTCTTTGGCCCTTCACAGTTTCTTTCCACCTGTCTTTTTTTAAAATTGTATTTTAAAAAAGTATTTTTATGATTTATGCTTTACGTTGTTGTACACCACCCAGAGCAGCAATTTAATAGATGAGCGGTATAAAGATTAAATAAAGTAAATACATTTATGTTTCTTTGCTAATTATCAGCAGATGAAAAGAATTCTGTCAGTGTTGAACTGCAAAGAATAACTAAGGCTTTTAAAAATGGCTGAATTTAAAGTTGACCTATTGAATAACTAAAGTAAATACAGTGGGGCCTCGCAAGATGATGTTAATCCGTTCCGTGGAAATCGCTGTCTTGCGAAATCAAATTTCCCATAGGAATGCACTGAAAATTAATTAATGCGTTCCTGGGGGGGGAAATTTTTAAAAAAAGGAACTTAAGGGGTAGGGAGCTGGGGAAGCACCATGAAAGGACTGGCAGAGGGTCCCCTTGCTGCGATTGCCAGCTTTGGAGGTCCCCCACCAGTCCTCTGATGGTGCACGAAAAACCTCCGAAGTGTTCTGAAGCCAGCACGGGTGATCGTAGAGCGAAAAAGCCCCATTGGAACCATCGTTTGGTTCCAATGGGGAACCAAAAACCCATCGTAAAGCGATTTCATCATCAAGCGGGGTAACCATCTAGTGAGGCACCACTGTACTGCAGCTAGAGTCGCCCATAGGATCAGCTGAATTTAGGAAGGCATTGACTCACCAAAGCTGCCCTAATTTGGTGGTGCTACTCTAGTTGTGACTTGCTACGCCAAGCGACAGGGTTCCCGTTATTGTCTCACAATATAGAATTAAAAAGTCTAATGCCTGTTCCATAATATGCCAGGTACAACCTCTCCTAAATTAAAACTGTCATCACACAGGACTTTTCTTCTTTTTTTAAAAAAGAAACTATTTTAATCCATAAAAATAAATCTGATAAAAAATTTAAGAATATAATTTAAACTTTAAAAAATGGTTTAAAAAACATTCATTTTTTATCTTCCCGGATAATGAACTTGACTAGAAACCTAGGTTTAGAAGGATCGCTTGGAAACCTCAAGAGTTGCTCCTGAGAGTGTAGATGTTCCTGAACGGGAGGGCTAAAATTGGGGGAGATTAGGTAAAAGGCAGCCTCTTGTTGTAGCACCATTAAAGGTTGTAGTCTACTTTTGGTCCTTTTTCCAAGAAAGCAGAGAATAAAAAGACAAAAAGATAGACTGGAGCAATTTAATTCAGAATAGGAGAGGCTATTTCTGGACAAACAAGTACAAGAGAGGGAGAACAATATATACTAGTAGGCATCAGGGATGGGGTGTGTTCAGACATGAGTCTGTGTTTGAAGACAGAGATGTGCCAGATGAATTTCTGTTTTCATCTGTGAAATACTCAGAACAGGAGAATGACATTGCAGGAGAAAGACTATACAGTACTACAAATATGTTCATATGAGTGCCATTGTTTCTTGCTATAGAAAAACAGGAGACTGGTAAATCTGGTTCCTGTTTCTCCACAGGGAGCTAGTATGTTATACTGAATAAAGTGATGGACTAGGACACAGGAGACCTGGGTTCAAATCCCCACTCAGCCATGGGAATTCAATTGGTAGGTTGGAGGCACTACTAAAACCATTCTTTAAATATTTCACATATCTTGAAAACCCTGTTAGCATTGCTATTAAGTTAGATGTGACTTGATGGTATGTAACAACAACTTCTGCATGACACATCAAAGGATCTTGTTGAATTTGCGAAGCAAGACATATTAGACTTGATGATTACAGTCACTCCAAAGAACTGAGGAGGGGAGAACCCTACTCTTCTAAAAGGAAAAAAAATACTTCCAACATGGTTTATTTTTGTCACATCCAAATTATATATTTCTTTTGGTTATAGGTATCAACAAATCTTGCACAGAAATCTGGTTTACTTAGCAACGATAGCAGACTCAAACCAAAATATGCAGTCCCTGCTTCCTGCTGTAAGTACTTGCATGAACAACAAAATCTAGTTCATTTAGAATTGACGGCTGAGATTTACAGAAGCTGGTTACTGTAAGTGAAATCTTTTGATGGATTCTTCACACAAGAAAATTAACAATGCTGAGAACAAAACGGCCAATATTGGCTGGCCTGGAGATAATTTTCTATTGCATATCATCTAGGGTCAATAAGACGGGCATAACAAGTAGTTTATTGTCTTCAAAATATATTTGGTAAAATACTTAATAAAATTCGGTACAATACATAAACAATTTCTGTATTGTTTAATATTGTTTAATTCTGTGGTGTTTGAATAATAATAGTATTTTTCCCCTGTACATTTGCGGAATTACTTTACTGCCTACTTCTTGGGAAACTTAATTCTCTCACAGTACAGTTCCCAGAATCTGCATGACATACTGTGTACTGAAGTCCAAAAAGCTGACTTTTCAGAGCAGGTTGAATTTGGCCATGTGAAAATGTTGTATCTATTCCTGTGAAGATACAGGAAAAATCCCATTTTGACTTTATCAGCACACAAAAGCCACGCACACGGTCTAGTAGTCTGACTGATTTGGTATACGGCAGTTTCTTTTTAGGCTTTCCAGCGTATTGCTGTTTCTTTTCATTAGAAGTTATTTGATCAAAAGGATGATACGCTTGAGATCATTAGTTCAGAAGAAGGCAGGATATTTCTGTATAAAAAAGTATAGCAGAGGGACAGGCCCCTCTCTTGGACGCACATCTTAACGTGACAGAGGGTTTAAATGTGTCAGGGAAACCAAGGGTAATATCTTGAGGGGGCTAGACTTTATTACGAGTCTGGACTCCTAGTGGGGTCACCCAGGCCAGAATGGTCAGAGGTAAGACACCAGACTAAAATGGATCCACCCTCTTTAGGATTAACCATCACATCAGTGATGTGAGAATTGTGGTGCTGGAGGAGACTCTTGAGAGTCCCCTGGACTGCAGAGAGAACAAACATATCCATTTTGAGGGAAATCAACCCTAAGTGCTCACTGGAAGGACAGATCCTGAAGCTGAGGCTCCAATACTTTGGCCATCTCATGAGAAGAAAAGACTCCCTGGAAAAGACCCTGATGTTGGGAAAGTGTGAAGCGAAGAGGAGAAGGGGACGACGGAGGGCGAGATGGTTGGACAGGGTCACCAAAGCGACCAACATGAATTTGACCAAATTCTGGGAGGGGGTAGAAGACAGGAGGGACTGGCGTGCTCTGGTCCATGGGGTCACGAAGAGTCGGACACGATTTTAACAACTGAACAACAACAAATCACACATGTGGATGAGAATGGATAGTTCCAATTGTGATGGGATAGAGAAACTTCTGGATGGCAGGTACTTGGCGGCCGCAGTAGTTGAAGGTGACACAGGCAGAGGATCTGTCATAGAAGGTGAAGTTGCACTCAAACTAATTCTTGAAGAAGGTGGCAGTGGTAAAAAAAAAACTTCTGCATATTTCATGCTTTCAAAACCCTATGATGAGACAATCCAAAATGAAACAAGAAATAGTGCTGAAAGATGAAATTACAAGGTCAGGAGACAGTTAATCAAGTCCAGGGAAGAGCTGAGGATAATTGTGCTGGGCCTAATGAAGCAACTGAATAAAGCTGCATGGCCAAGCTCCAACTTTCTTTCTGTTGTTAATATACCAAAAAATGAAGCTGTCGTGCAGTTTCCCTAGAAGCTTTAGTTCTTTGGGAGGCACCCTTTAGAGAGCCTAAAGGGCAGCAACACTGTGACTTCCGGAGTCACCACTACAGCAGCTTCATTAGTGGTACGTCCACAACAGAAAGCAAGGCAGAGCTAGGCCTTGGTCAAGGTGAGCAAAATGTAGATGTCTAGGTGTGGGTTTGTCAGCTGGAAGTTCCAGAATTCTGACTGAGGCATTCTTGAAGATTTCTGGGAGTTGGAGTCTAAAAAATCAGAATGGCACATTCCGAGTAGTTGCTGCTCTGCAGAGGATGATACATTTGGTTTACAAATAGCATCACAGCAGGATGCTGATTTTTCAAGGCAAGGCAAGTTCGTATTAAAATATTTACCTAGTGTATCCCTTTTTTTGCATTTAAAAACCAAATATTATCTAAAGCATTGTTCTGGCGGTGTTCCCATCTACGAGCAGTAATGGTAAGATCAGTGTGTGTGTCTTCTAATTGACTCACTGCTAATTGAAATAAATTCAAAAGAGCAGAGCTGCCATTGTAGAACATGTTACTGTTTCTTCTTTTCTCATTAGTTCATCTTCCCACATGTTAATGTTTCATAACTATGTGTGTCGTTGTAATGCAGAATGTCTAGGTATCTCCTTTGCTTAACAAAATGCAAGTCTGGATTCCTCCTGGGTTGCTTCGATGAATGAGCCAATTATACATAATATTTCCATAGCCATTGATTTGCCTATGATTGCAAATCCTGATTCATGAGATGACTCAGTATTAAATCATAATAATGGCAGGAGTTCTGCTGGGCCAAACAGCCAAAATGATGCCCTCTTAAGAAACCCCTCTCACTGAATCTTTCCTTTCCTTGTTATCTTGTCTTCAGCCACCGACGCAAAATATGTCCCTAGGCCCGGGAGGAATGAATCAGAGTGCATCCAACCAGTCTCTCCATCCACAGAGCAACCTCAGTGATGCAATCGGGACAGGCCTTCCGCCTTCCTCCCTCATGCAGAGTCAGATTAGCAACGGTGAGCTTTCCATGGTTGCCTGGCAACTGCATCGTGTGAATGCCTGGATGTGCTTCCATAGTGGCCTTTTATGGCTGTTTAACTGGCCTCTTGGGCATGTTGAAAGCCTCAGCGCAGGCTTAAATATGCACAAATCACTTTGCATTTCAGAAGGTTGCTGCTCGTACTTTGCCAAAGTGGGCTTCTTGAAGGAAGCGCTGATAATACGAAAACTGAGACTGGTTCTGTTCAGATCATTAGCCCTACTGAGCACTGATTTCAGCAGCTTGCAGAATGCAGACGAGCGCAGGATGCCAGCATGAACATTCTTGCTTTGCAATCTTATAGGGTACAGTTTCCCACCCTGGGGGGTCACGGCCACCCAAGGGGGATGTAAAGTGTTTTTTGGGGGTCATTGTGGCTATTTTTAGTTTCAATTACACAATGCTGTTTTATTTTAATCCTCTTGGCCTGTAGAGGCAACCTAGAGTTCTTAGTTATTTCTGTACCCCTTTAGGTGGATTTCCCCTTTTTTTGCATGCGCCTCATGCCTACCCCCTTCGAAAAAGCCGATCTCTCTGCTGTGCCACATCCTTCTTTGGAGGACTGATGTCAGCCCTTCAGACCCAAGGGTTAACTCAGCTCCAAGAGGCCGGAATAAGGCAAGCACGCAGTGCATGTCAGGGATGCCGATACCCAAAATGGCGGCAGGATTGAGATGTGGTTCCTGGGGATGTGGTTTCACCTGGAATTCCAGGAATCCTTTACCATTAGCCCTGCTGGCTAGGACATCTCGCTCTGCCTTTCACTCCGCCCGGGTGCAGTGATGGTGGCACAGTGAAGGGAATGGGAACCTGGGTGGGGAGATGCCTTTGGGCCACACCAGAGTTTTGGAGGAGGAAGCCAAGAGGGGCAAAAAGGTGAGAGAGGAGAAGAGCAGCACAGAGGCTTCTGCGGTTTAACCCACAGCACCACGACGTCCCCTCGAATAACAAACTTAGATAAGCTGAAAGGCTAAAACCCAGGGACTTAGTCATGGATATGAAAAGCCTGTGTGAAGAGCTGGGTCTTCAACTGGCGGTTGAAGGATAAAAGGGAAGGGGGCTAACTCTGGTTTCCTTCTTTGCTCTCTGCTTAGGACCCAATCATGTATCTATGCAGCAGTCAGGCCAGAACACCATGCCCACCACTTCCCTCAGCATGACGGTCAGTAGCCATGGAACAGGATCCGGCTACAGCCATACAGTGCCTGCATCACAGAATGTGCCCTTGCAAGGCCAGGGAACAATCGGCAACTATGTCTCACGGACAAATATCAACATGCAGTCTAATCCAGGTATGGCTGGCTTGGCCTGGCCTTTTTGTTATTCTTGAGTAAACCCATTCTTGTACGAAGCAGTGGTTCCCAACCCACATGTGGTTTGACCTGGAATTCCAGGAATTCTTTACCGTTAGCCCTACTGGCTAGGACATCTGGTAGATGATGTCCAAGATCGTCTTGGGATCCAGGTTGAGAACCACTGGTATAAAATGTCAGAGCCAGTGTGTGTTGTAGGATGAGGGCTGGGGAGAGAGACTGTAGATTTAGATTCAGAATAGGACTATTGAAGAAATCTTATATAGCTTTGAGGCTTGCTTACGTTTGTCCTATATTACTTATTTAGTTAGCAGAAATGTCTCTTTTCAAACAAGAGAGCCACTCACTGCTCTCGAGAGCTTTACAGTAGTTAAAAAAATAATAATAATAAGGGGAAAGAACATGGGAGAAACACAGCATTTTGAAGATTGATCGCTGTAAGACATGGTGAACTTTTTATTTCTTAGACTTCATTGTGAGGCTTCAGTTTTTCTCAGGGTTTGTCATTCAGAGAATTTGAAGATATCTGTATGTTACAGTCTCCATGATGCACCAGCAAGCAGCAACGTCGCATTACAATTCTGCACAAGCGGGGACTCAGCACTACCAAGGGCAGTCGTCCATTGCCATGATGAGTCAGAGTAACCAAGGCAACAGCATGATGGGGCAACGGCCGATGGGCCCGTACCGGCCTTCCCAGCAAGGTAAATTTTTTTTAATGGTGAGCAGCATTATAGATGTCTCAGTGCCATTGTTATTATGGAGATGTGTGCTTGGATGTTGTCTGTGGGTATTGAGTAGTGGAATTCAGCTTAGCTTCATAGCTTTTAATTCTTTGGCATCTTCTATTCTCTCTCTCTCCTGCCCACTTCTTCCCACGGCAGTCCTGACTTACTATGTTATAGCTCCAAAATACAAAGCAGCAGGCAGGGAGTTACTTGGTAAAAGTAAAGGTTCCCCTTGACATTTAGTCCAGTCGTGTCCGACTCTGAGGCACAGCGCTCATATCCATTTCCAAACTGTAGAGCCAGCGTTTGTCCAAAGACCGTTTCTGTGGTCACGTGGCCAGTGCGACTTAGACACGGAACGCCGTTACCTTCCCACCGAGGTTGTCCCTATTTATCTACTCGCATTTTTACATGCTTTCGAACTGCTAGGTTGGCAGGAGCTGGGACAAGCGACGGGAGCTCACTCCGTTGTGTGGATTCGATCTTACGACTGCTGGTCTTCTGACCTTGCAGCACAGACGCTTCTGTGGTTTAACCCGCAGCGCCATCACGTTCCTCAGGTAGTTACTTAGCAGCTACCAATTTTCCCATCCTGGAATACGCACAGTGACTTGTAGAACAGCCTTTTGTAAATTGTTGTGGTGGAATTATCTGAAAGCAGGACTCTTCTGTGCTTTTTTAAAAAGTAGTTTACACTTGGAATATAATTCTCAGGAGAATCTACTCTTAAATCGAATTCATGCAGCAGTTGGCTAGGAAGTATGAACTGGATGCTTCTTGCCTTAGGCAGAATGATGGTGTTTAAAAAGCTGTTACTGTCCCTACGGATGCCTACCTGCTGTTCTAAATTCAACAGATATGAAGGCATAGTATGTTTACAGTGATCCTTGATCAAAAAGGAAAATAAATTCTTGCAACACAAGAATGTGTCTGGAGTTTCTCACTGCTCATAGTGAAGTGAGGAGAGCTAATTGCAATATGAAGCTGTCTCTCTGTCTGTGTAATACTTCTGGAGTCAGCTGGCAGTCATTCCATAGCCTTGCCTTTTTTCTATTTCACACTATCTTTGATACTACTAGAGGTCATATATATCTGTCATCATATTCAGGAGCCATGAGTAACCTTGTTTTCCCTGTTCATTACATTTTTAAATACACCAAAGTAGTCTGCCATCACTGCTTCTAATGGAAAGCAATTGTATGATTTAATTGAGCACTATGTGAACAAAGGAACATAGGAAGTGGCCATTGGTCTGTCTAGCTCTATACAGTCAAATTTGATTGGCAACAATCGAGGTAAGATCCTTTCCTGGCCCTTCCTAAAGATCCTTGGTATTAACCAGTGATCACCCATCTAAGCAGTAACCAGTCTCAACTCTCCTTAATTTCCAAAATCACAAGTGTTATCAGGGTATAGTGGTGAAGAAAAACAGTACTTCCATTTTGTCTGTCCTGGATTTACACCAAACTTTTCTCAGTATGGAACCAGCACTTGGAAAATTCACCTTTAAAAACTCCATCCTTAGAATCCTCTTCCAGTGGTTACCAACTTTGGGTAACCCAGGTGTTCTTGGACTGCAACTCCCAAAAGCCTCAGCCAACACAGCTGGTGGTGAAGACTTCTGGGAATTGCAGTCTAAGAACACATGGGTTACCCAAGGTTGGGAACCACTGCTCTAGCCAGCATGGTCTGTGTTCTGTGTGTCTACAAGTAGGGAAGATGGCGAATAAGTTGGCTGTAAGAGGCTCTTTCATCTCACTTGGATGTCACTGTAGACTGACTAAGATACTTTTCTTTCTGTTTTGTAGGTTCTTCTCAGCAGTACATGGGCCAGGAAGAATACTACAGTGAACAGTACAGCCATGGGCAAGGGTCATCAGAGCCCATAAACCAGCAATATTATCCTGATGGTAATTCTGCACCACACTTGGGTAACTTGTTTGCACACGCTGTTGAACCGCAGGAAGCTTCTGGCACTTACGACAGAATTAAAAAAGCAAAGGCCCAATCTTTACACACAGATAGTCCTGAAAACCAGACACATTTAGTTCAGTGTGGGTTTCTTTTTAGCACATTGAAAACTCAAGATCACAGTTATCAGGGATCAAGCTGTGGTGATGGTGGGGGACACAGGACACATAGCTGGATGAGGGAGAAGATTTTGTTAAGTTTTTGGTGAGCTGAGGAAGAGAAGTAGCTTTGGCTATGAAGGCACAAAGCAAGTATCCAGAATGGAGCAAGTAAATGATATTCACATAATATCACATAATTTCAAGAAAGAAATGATGGCCATCAATGTGTGTACCTGCTTCAAAGATATGTATATAAAGGAATTATTAGACACCATAATTGGCATTTCAGTGTGACACACCAGTTTAGTCTGAAGTCCAGATCACAGCATTCCATTGTTTCATCAAGATATACCCTTTGTAGATGTTTTTCTGAAAGCATAAATAGAAAGTTGCTTGGATGTAGAGAGCCGGGGTGATCAGGCAGGGAAAAGAGAGGCTTCCAATCCTCTGCTAGGGTCCCAGTCCAAATGCTTCTCCCGCACTTGCCTTTTTGTTTAAACATGCACATGGAAACAATTACGAAATGTGTAAATAATATTAGATGTTTTATGGCCATCACAGTTACTAACCAAACAGAAAGGAGAAGTGAAACAGGCTGATTCAGAGATGAAAGGCTTAGATGGAGAGAAACGCCTGACCAGTGACTTAAAATTTTGCTTTATAAAAGCTGAGCTAGGTCCATGTAAAGAACTCTTGGCTGCCGGTGGAAACAGAAGCTCCACCCTTTCACTGCCGGCATCCGTGCTGTGAGAACAGATCATATGATATCATTACACCGAGCATTTCCCCACCTTTTCCATGTGGCATCCAGTGAAACAAAAAAGAATTAGGGGCAACTCTCACATAAGGGTCCATACATTTTGTGATAGCTAGTGTAACTGAGGGAAGTAGAGGGCCGGCATAGGATTGTGATTTTCACATCAGCCGCACATTGTTTACTTCAGGTCCTTGCTGGATTCAAATGAGCCATGTGTTTCAGGCCAGGCTGGTCAGGAAGTTATTGCTGATAACAGCTCCTTGGCTTGATTCTGCGGATTTCTCATATTATCCATTATCCTAACACCAACGCAGTACCAGTTTCAGGATTCCCCCAGTGTGGTCAGGGCTTCCATTCATGTGGGCAGAATTCCTTGTGATCATTTGGTATGTCTTGCTGCTGAGGGATGGATTAAGGCAAGGCAAGGAGATGAAGCAATGATGGAAGTTAGATAGAAGTCAAATAAATAAGCAAATACATCCTTTATCCAGGGTGTGTGTAAGGGGGAAACTGCTTTTCAACAGTTTGGTAAAAATCTGCAATTCAGAAAAATCGGAGTTTGAAACTAGTACCTTTTCTTTCAGGTACTGAGATAACAATCTTTTTATCAACATGTCCAGTTCATGTTTGGTTTATGTTTGTTATGTTCACCCTGGAGTTTGCATCCAGTGGAGTTACTGTAATAAATTTTTTTATTATTCTTCAAGGGAGGGTTGCAGTTTCATAAAGAAGGGCTAAGGACCTTTAATAGATGTTTTCATACCTCTACACCAGGCTTGTCCAACCTGCGGCCCGAGGGCCGCATGCGGCCCAGTGCAATTCTTTATTTTTAAAGAAATTCCAAAGTTTCAAGTTACACTGCCGGCGCTTGCGGGCAGAATGTGGCCGGGGCATGTCACAACAGTAGAGGGGGAGAGAGGGAAGGAAGGAAGGAGTGGGAGGGGAGGGGACAGGGGGGCTGCGTGACTGCATTGCGCCATCCCCGTCAATAGGTAGACCCCCTCCCGGCCCATAAAGCTGCTGGAGTCGAAGCTGGCAGCCTCTGCTGTCTGAGATCGCAGCTGCCGATAAGCACGCTTGGAGCGAGGCTGTGGAGAATGGCTAGGGCTGCCCCCCCATGCGGCCCAAAACAAATTTATGTGCGGCCCAAAACAAATTTTCATGTTCTAATGTGGTCCAGGGAAGGTGAAAGGTTGGACACCCCTGCTCTACACGATGGTTTCTACTCCCATGTAATTTCACTTTCATTGTTTTAGTTCTCCATTTCTGATGTATCTTTGTCTCCCCTCATCCTTTTGGCTATTTGAGTATAGGTCACAGTGATTACGCCTACCAGCAATCATCTTACTCTGAACAAAGTTATGACAGATCGTTTGAGGATTCCACACAGCACTACTATGAAGGCGGTAAGGAGAAACATTGTGGAAGCTTTGCTTGCAGACTGTATCACACTGGGTGCGTATGTACGCATATGTGACTGTGCATGTACGTGTACACACGCTTCCACTCTTGCATGCAATGTTTTAAGCAGAGTGAATAGTCAAAGAGCCAAGGTCTGAGGAAATGGACTTGTTGATGAAGGCTCACCTTGAAATATAGCAGTTAGTCCTTAAAGTGCCACAATGTTTTTGTTTTCTTTGTTTTATTTTTCTTTGGCTTGGCCCGATAAACATAATTATTTATATTGATATTTTGTCAAATAAATGCAAGCTACATCTGGGAGCCAGAGTCAAATGAGAGTCTAGCAGATCAGGAAAAAGGGCTGAACCATAATAATCGGTGTCGCAGGAAGTGTCACAGGTAATCCACCCCCTCCCATGATCTGAAATATACAGCATACCAAGTGATACATTCTACAAGATTACTCTTGTCTGTTTCAGCTCTTTATTTGTATCCCACAAAAGAGCTTGGGAAAGTATTGTTTGGGGGCTACAACCTCCAGAATGGTGCAGCCAACATGGCCAATAGGCCAAAAAAACTCAAAATATGGGCATGTTTACACATCTTTTTAAAATATTTTTTAATTCTACCCTGAGAAAACATCATAGCATAGTTACCCGACTCCCTATGAAGCACATCATTAGTAGCATGCAGGAAAAAGAATGAAATATAGGCCTCGAAGAATCAAACTATCAACAAAATAAGAATGTGCAGAGCAGAAAATTAAACACTAATTACAGTGGTGCCTCGCTTTACGTTCGCTCCATTTAACGACGAAATTGCATTACGACGAACTTTTTGCGATCATTTTTGCGATCACTTTAAGATGTTTCCTATGGGGGAGTTTCGCTTTGCAATGATCGGTTCCCTGCTTCGGGAACCGATTCTTCGCAAAACAATTTTCGGACAGCTGATTGGCGGTTTCAAAATGGCCGCCGAGTAAACAAAATGCCCCCCCCCCCGCTGTTTTCTGGGACGGATTCCTCGCTGCACAGGCAGCGAAAATGGCCGCTCTATGGAGGATCTTCGCTGGACGGTGAGTTTCCAGCCCATCGGAATGCATTAAACGGGTTTTAATGCATTTCTATGGGCTTTTTAATTTCGCTTTACGACATTTTCGTTCTACAGCAATTTCGCTGGAACGAATTAACATAATGCGAGGCACCACTGTATCTTATTCGTTTGTAACAGCTATTGCAAAATATCTTTTACTGTTGATCCCAAAAGCTCTTGAAAGGCTTGAGAGTTATCTGGCATAGAACAGACCACAGAGTCAGTTCCAAATAGTCCTGTCTGGGAAGGGGGCTGGACAGCTGGGGATACCACCAGTGAATGTAGTAGCTGCTTCCCAAACCTTTATTAGCAGGTGCAACCTGCGCATGAGCTCTGGAGATGGTCTTACAGTTCTGGTAGGTAAATACAGATAAAAGCAGTCCTTCAGGTAGCCTGGTTCCAAGTTGCATAACTTGAAGTCAGCTGTTTCTGTTGGAAACTTACTAGTAAGGGAGCCTAGGTGAAAAAACACTCATATGCGAAGACTAAAACTGCCAGTCCTATTCAAAAGTCATGCTACCCATTGATATTGATTTATTGATTGATTAATTGGATTTGTATATCATCCATTTGGCTACCAATGCCACTCTGGGCAGTTCGCAGCAAAATAGACAACAGTAACGCCTTAAATAATAACCACAAAAACATAATAATACAGAAAATGAAATAGACATATAATTAAGCTAAAAAAGGCAACTTAAATAAACTTTCCTGAAGTTTATTTTCGAAGGCAATTAAAAGCGTCCACGACTTGTAGGAATCTAAACAGGAAGTTACCAAAGCATGGTGTGAACTTGACCCTATGTGGATCTAGGATTCTGGCTAAGCTAGGAAACAAACCTACTGACTTTTCTCTTTTTAGGAAATTCCCAGTATAGCCAGCAGCAGGCGGGATATCAACAAGGAGCTGCACAACAGCAAACATATTCACAGCAGCAATACCCAAATCAACAAAGTTATCCAGGACAACAACAAGGATATGGTGAGGAAATCTGTACGGTTGTCTTGTGTAAAGTATGCATGACTCTGCACACAACCAATTCAAATTGGATCAGCTTGGGGGAGACTTAAAACTCTTCCTTGCTAGTTTTTTTTAATTTCAGAATCCCCATCTTGTCATGCAGAGGGTATTTAAAAAGAGAGGAAAAATTAATACAAGGGTGCATTGCTCTGGAATCCATAGGCAGGAGGGGATTTTGAAACTAAGACCAAGTGGATATGAGGTTTAAACCTTCTCAGGTTCCTTTGTTTGACAATAAAAATACTGTAATGATCTTAAATTGTATGTAAGTATTTAATGTGGTGCCTTATTTAATCCCTTGCACTCCTAGGTTGACATAATGCATATGTTATTTTAAAGGTTGGAGAGAGATTTTAGACCATCAAAGACCTTCAAGCTCCCTTTCTTAAGCCCCTGACCACCCATTGGTTGTTCATTAGAGAGGAGTCCTAAGGATATGATATATTCATCTTTCAAACCTGGACCAAGGATTTTACTGTTCTCTTCCCAGGTCCTGCCCAGGGAGCTTCATCACAATACTCAAGTTACCAACAGGGACAGGGACAACAGTATGGAAGTTACAGAGCTTCACAAACAGGACCATCCGCACAGCAACAGAGGCCTTATGGCTACGAGCAGGTAAATTAAGGAGGGAGAAAGGCCTTCTTTTCAAAAGCTATATTGTGCAGGGTAGTTTCCCCAGTAAATCTCCTCTCGGGCATTGGCTGCATGGCCGCCCCAGGACAACAAGCTTTGCATTTACGAGGTGAGAGTACATTAGTTCCCCCAGCGAGGCAGATCCCTGAGACCTAAATGCCTGAGCGATCAAACTTGCTAGTTAAGCTTGTGTTTAACCCCAAACACCCAACCACGAAACAAAGGACGCTGGGATGGGGAGGAGAGAAAAGCTTGTGGCATGATGAACAGGACCCCTTTTCAAAACTTACAGAAGTCCTGCTTCCAACAGTGTGTTGCCTGTGTTATCTTGTTCCTTCCCCAGGAATGTTGAGGGGTGTGGGTGGAACGGGAACCAGGTTTTTCTTGGTAGTAGAAAAAGGGACCCAAAATCTGGCTTTGGTTCCAGTTACTGCAGATTTGCTTTTATAGTCATGCATGCTCTGCAGGTATCAACTAACCTTACCTGATGTGTCTTCTACAGTAGGTAAGACCAAATCCAAAGGCAAAGTCCAAAGGCAGTCCAGGGTCAAACAGATGAGAGTTCAGTATTAAGGCAAGAGGATCAGGAAGACTGTAACTCAGCACAGACATTGATCCAGCAACTTTGCCTGTCTAAGACCGACGCTTGTAAGCCTGAGCTTCAACCTTTTTGAGCCCGAGTGCCCAAACACAAAATCAACTTATTTATTTCAAAGTGCCAATACTGCAATTAAAACCCGAATGCTGAGGTTTTAGTTTAGAAAAAAACAACCACTCTTGCACTGCAAGGGTTAAGTGCTTATTTGTTTGTTTTTTTCCTATGGACGAGATAAACAAATATTTACCAGTCCTCCAACCTCCATTGGGCTAGACCGGTAATGGTCGCCATTGCACCCCTCCGCTGGACCACTGCACCAGCAGAGGGGAGTACCAAAATCTGGGATCAGAGGGCGGGTAAGTATTTCTCTATGGTGACTTACGGCTCGTGTGCCCACAGAGAGGGCTCTGTGTGCCAGCTGTGGCACGCGTGCCATAGGTTCGCCAACACTGTTCTAGAGCAGGCTTGTCCAACCTTGGCCCTCCAGATGTTCTTAGACTACAGCTCCCAGAAGCATTCACCACCACCTCTGCTGGCCAGGATTTCTGGGAGTTGAAGTCCAAGAACATCTGGAGGGCCAAGGTTGGACACCACTGTTCTAGAGCCTCATTCAGAGGTTTGGTTCTTTAAGAGAGCATTGCTCACATGAATCCTTCTACTCATCAAGAAACCTGCTGTGCAAGCAGGTACTCTTTCTTAGAGCCACTAGCCTAGCCTGTCGAGACACAGTGGGCCCACTTCTCCCTCTGAGTTCTCACCTTTTGTGGAAGAGGGTGGAATTTGGAGCCTTCTCCTCAATGGCCTTTGATCTTCTAGGGCAGTGGTTCTTAACCTTGGGTTGCTCAGGTGTTTTTGAACTGCAACTCCCAGAAACCTCAGCCAGCACAACTAGTGGTGAAGGCTTCTGGGAGTTGCAGTCCAAAAACACCTGAGTAACCCAAGGTTAAGAACCATTGTTCTAGGGCAGTGGTTCTTAACCTTTGTTACTCGGATGCTTTTGAACTGCAACTCCCAGAAACCCCAGTCAGGACAGCTGGTGGTGAAGGCTTCTGGGAGTTGCAGTCCAAAAACACCTGAGTAACCCAAGGTTAAGAACCATTGTTCTAGGGCAATCTGCTGCTCTCTTCGCCACATGTGCTCTGCTCCTTAATTTGGTTCACAAAGCTCTAGATTGTCTTCCGAAATTCCCCCCCCCTCCATATTGGCATGATACACATGGACAATTCTGACAAGAGAATTTTTCACACATTGCCCAATTACAGATGAAAGCTAACTGCTGTTCTAGGTGGGAGATGGTTTGCAACCACACACACTTGCTTTATCCCAAAATACTTGTTTTCAAGGCAAAGAATGTGGATCAACATCACTTCCATTGTATTGACAGCCCAGTCCTACGTTGTTTAGTCTTTTTTGTTCAATAGAAACGATGAAGAATCTTGTCGCAATTTAAAGATTAAAAGGTTTCATTTGGTTTCTCTGGAATTTACTCCCACCTTACCGTTCCTTGCAATCCCTGTGGAGGAAGCAGGACTCTTAAAGCTAGTTTACAGAAACAACCCTGTCATAAAAACATTGCACTCTTACATCTACAGAAATGGCTGCATGACTTTTTCTTTCTCTGTCATTGTTAACAGGGCCAGTATGGAAACTATCAGCAATAAAAGGACAAGCATCTGTGTCAGATTTGTTTTGATATATATGTCCGTCTTCTGACCCTGGATGTGCGGGCAGTTTTTGATTACTTGTAATACGTTGGTTATCCTTTTAGCACAAAAGGAGCATCTGTACGTGAAACAGTATTCATTTCATGCTGGATATGAAGCAGTGCTCTACTGGTAACAAGGCAATGCTTTAATGGTTTGGTATATTTTGGTGCTGTGTATAGTATTGTATGTTGATACAATGCAGAAGTTCTTCCTTCTCCTTCCCCTGTCCCCTTTTGATGTTTTCAACTAGCTTTAGAGGTCATTTCATCAATGGAATTAGATGCGTTCACACACACGTTCCCTATTTTCTTTTCAAAAACTACAATATACGTCAGATGTGCAACTGAGTTGGTCCTTGTTCTTTGGTCATGCTGGTAGTTCAACAATGGTTTCTAATGTAAAATTCTAACCCAAATACATTACAGATTATTTTATATGCTCTGAAATGCATAGATTTTAATTGGACCATGACCAAAATAGGCTCCGTTTTTTAATATATAATTTATTTGTATTCTAAATCACACATGCTTAAAATATATGAATATATATTTGATTTGCTGACTCCAAGATGCAGCAGTAATTTTGTACAGTGAATCTAGGATTTTCTGCGGAATTTACTCCCATGTAAATGTGCTACATACCTTTCTGCCAGTTATTTATTGTTGCGGTTTTTGCTGAATTAACATGGGAATTGACCCTGTTATGGTAAGATTCTCATAATAGGTCAATACCAAAGAAGCATTCAGCCATGGAAACATGGGAACTTCTTCTAAACTGCTGGAGGGTATTCCATTTCAGTTGTCTGGAAATGTGACGAATTCGGTTAGGATGTGAATAAGAAATATTGAAGCTGGTTAACTGGAAATACTAATTCTTTTTTTGTTCTCTGATCAGAAAGTCCTCTTCCCAAGAGCACATATATAGGAATTATATTTTGTATTTTAGGATATGTTTATTCAAATTGTTGTGGGTTTCAGCCATGTACTTTAAAGAAAGAGTATTTGGAGAAGTCGGCCTGACAAGCCCCACTAATATTATATTGGATATTGCAAGTCAGGATCTTTTTTTTCTCAATCAACTTTCTTCCTTCAAGTTGTAAGTAAGATAACACACACACCAGACATCCTGCCCCATTATTAATTTACCACAGAGTAGAGCATTCCTGCATTGCCCACAGCCACAGTAGTTCCAATGTTCGGGAGGGGGGGGGGAAAAGTCATTTTGCTTTAGCATAAAAGAAAGTTATTGCAAATGCAGATATACAGTCTAATGTCCATGCATAAACAATTCCAGATTTATATTTTGAGGCATATGTGCTTAAGACTGCAGTCTTTAAAGACCTACAGTACTGTCTTCCAGTGCAAACATTTATACCATTTATAGCAAAATGAACAGGGGAAATAATTTAAGCCTTCATAATAGAATCCAGCTAAACCAATGTTGTTTGAAATCCCAATGGGTGCATCTGAAGTGTGTGGAATGCATCCTTGAAATCAGCAGGACTGACTTGAAGGACATAACTATAGATAGAACTGCCTCCTCCGTCTGCTGGAATAAAACCTGCTACTTTGGAAACTCTTCATCTGTTTTACCTGGGCTATGGATAAAACAAACACTAGTATTCAGTCTGTCAGAAGTCAGTATCATTTCATATCCCACTCACAAAATCAATATTAGCTGGAATTACAACCTAGTCTGCTACAGAATAATTACAGAGTGCAGACTAATGAATGTGTGAGTTTCCTAACCACCTAATGAGTTGCCTTTTTGTTTTTCAAGATTTTGCAGCAACTAGTACCCTGTTTCCCTGAAAATAAGCCCTAACCTGAAAATAAGCCCCAGTATGGTTTCTCAGGATGCTCATATTATAAGCCCTACTCCAAAAATAAGCCCTAGTTAAAAACCTAGTTGAAGCCCCATCCTCCACCATTGTGCAGCAACCAGAAGATGACATGACTGTAAAATAAAACATCCCCTGAAAATAAGCCCTAATGTGTTTTTTTGGAGCAAAAATTAATATATGACCCTGTCTTATTTTTGGGAATACACGGTATAATTAGAACTAAACAAAAATAGGTTGCAGACCTCTGCTCCGATAGTTTCTTCCTTGCTATTTTGGCTCAGATAGTTCAACAAAATTTCAAAAATTCTAAGACTGTGGACAGTTTGTTACAGTGGCGGCTAAACTTTTTGGGCCCAAGTGCCCAAACTTTAAAAAAGGAGAAAAAAACAGTGGGCAGTGTGCCGCTGTGGTGGCGGAACTGGAAGTGGCAGTGGAGGGGGGGAATCCCGGGTATGGAGATGCCTCGAGACCCCACTCTGGCTCCATTGCCAGTGCCAGCTACTTCGGATCCTGGCCCGCCGCCTGTTGAAGCACCAGCACCCTGACTACAGCCACCTCCTGAAAATTGGCTGTGGGGGATAAGGGAGTAAGCGATCTGGCAACTTATGGCTTGTGTGCCTGCAGAAAGGGCTCTGTGTGCCAGCTGTGGCACGCGTGCCATGGGTCTGCCATCACTGGTTTATTATATACAACAGACTGGACTCCACCTCCAAGAAATCCGTGGAAGGCCAGGAAGTGCAGACATTGTATTTTAGATGCATTGTTGCTATGGGGAGAAAAGCAGCATATATATAATATAAATACGTTAAAAATAAGTAGAAGTGCACTGAGCTTTTGGTGCAGCTTGCCTTCCTGTGTGAATGCACACGGGGACCTTGCCATAGGGACGGAAGGAAGGAAGGAAGTGCCTCTGCTGTCTCCACCTCTCTGCAAGGCCCTTCACAATTCTTTCTTAGCCTTGTTCATCTGTAACCAAGCGGATCCTACACCTCTACTGGAGAGCTGTCTGCATCTGAGCCAATACATGGCTGGTGACTGGGACTGCCACTTTCAGAAGGCCATACAGCTCTGGGAAGTCATTTTACAGTGGTGCCTCGCTTAACGAGCGCCCTGTTTAACAACGAATCCACAAAGCGATGTGGATTTTGCGATTGCAAAAGCGATCGCATTGCGACGTTTTAAATGGCCAAAAATCTCATTGCGATGATCAGTAAGCGTTTCGCTTACCGGTCTTCGCATTGTGATGTTTTAAAAACAGCTGATCGTCGGTTCCAAAATGGCCGCCTGAAAAAATGGCTGCCCGCAGCATTTTCGCGCAGTTTCCTTGCATACCGGGTGGCGAAAATGGCGGCTGTATGGAGGATTTCCGCATAGCGGTGAGTTTTCCCCTCATAGGAATGCATTAAATGTGTTTTAATGCGTTCATATGGGCTTTTTAGTCCCGCATAGCGACGAATCCGGATAGTGACGATTTTTTCAGAACGGATTATCGTCGCTATGCAGGGCACCACTGTATCTCCTATCCTGCCACAGCTAGCACTGATCACTACTGGAGCAATAATGTAGCTTTCCCACAATTTACCGAGCTCATGGGCATTTCCTGCCTTCCGATGCTGGCTTTCCACTCCTGCATATCCTTTCCCTACTGCACGGGGCCCTAGACATCTCTCAGCTCTGAAAGTAAGCACAGCCCAATGCATAGATGATAAATAAAGGAAGCAAATGTCACTTTAATATTTATTTATATTGTATACATACAAAGGATGATAAGATGCCAACAGTTGGTTATTAAAATATAGTAGACCAACCAAGTTTTTTTCTTTTTAGAATGATTACGGTAAATGTATTTGAATATTGTCCAGAGAATGGTAGCAACAGCGGGTACTGTGCCTGTTTATATGCTGCTGTGGCCAAAGGTACACGGTACTACACATAGTGTGGTGTAACAGATGTGGTTTATGTAGGCTTTGCAGCATTATTTTGCTTATCTCTGGTACAGAAATCTTTTGTACCTTGGTATAGTGGACAGTGTGCAGTTTCTGCACCAAGACCAAGTTTGGTTGGTTGGAGTGAAAGAAGAATGTAGTTTATTTATATTACTTAAGAAATATTTTCATGATATGATTGATTGTTCGGAATTCCAAATGCTTTAAATTTTATGCTGAGGTACCAGTTTCCAAAAACTGAACAGAGATGGGAGTCTACAAATCTCAAAGTTAGATGTTTAAAGAAACAATCCAGAGTTGTTGTTGTTTTTTTTAAAAAAAAAACACCAATTACAACCCAGCTATAGATGAAAATATTGACTGCAGGATAATTTATGAGTCCAAAGGATATAAAGCATTTCAATGGCAGTGTGCCATGGGAGATCTCTCATTGAAAATTTTTATTTAGGGTTTTGTTTAATAAATCAAAACATGGTTTTTGTGGGTTTTTCGGGCTCTTTGGCCATGTTCTGAAGGTTGTTCTTCCTGATGTTTCACCAGTCTCTGTGGCCGGCCCGAAAAGCCCACAACAACCATCAGATCCCGGCCATGAAAGCTTTCGAAAATTCAAAACAGTTGAAGAAAATTGTAAAAAAAAATGTAAAAGGGAGCAATAAGAAATTATCCAACATATCTAGCAGCACTAATAGACAGTCATCAGAAAGTAAAAGCAAAAGAGCCTCCCAAAGAAAGTCAATGTATGTTTGTGTACCTGCTCATTAAATGGAATATTTTTTCCTCTCGTCTTTTTCTTTTTCTTTCCTTTTCCAAAATCACATTCCATCAAGTACATTTAGGGCCCTCATGCCAACATTACTGTGCCATTTAGTATTAAGCATCCTTTTATCTCACTTGCTCAGTTCTCCCTGCATGTGAAGACCACACAACTTGTCTATGAACACAGCAATCACCAGATCTCTCTGGTGAGAGTAGTTGCTGCTACTACTAGGAAGGTAACATCTGAATTTTTTGGACTCCCAACTCCCAAAATTCTCCAAGAATTCTCCCAGCAGAATTCTTTCCAGGTGCTGCAGTTCTTCGGGGGGCGCCTTCTATAGAGGCTAAAGGGCAATGAGACTACCACTCTCGGCTTCCATTTTTGTACGTTAACAACAGGAAGTCGGTCCGAAACAGTCGCGCAGGCTGCCAGATAGGCCCGGCTCCAAATAAGTGAAATAAAGGGGTCTGAAGGTGTCCGCAGGTGTAGAAATAAAAAAATTTAAAAACCCTGAATGGCACTTCCCTTGTTGCTGCATCCCATGGCAGGAATCCAGAAACCCGTTGTGTCCTGTTCCTTGCATAATTAGCCATTCCAATGCCTTTAGCCATTGTTGTATGACAGTTACCTTGCAGGATCGTTCTTCCTACCAAACCAAAACTGGCATTTGCCAGAGCTTGACTTCTATGTGCTGATGCAAGGGAGACTGAAAAAGGGAAGTGGATTGTGGATTGCATTTCCGAGCATCAATGAAACATGAAGAACAAATGCAACCACCTTGATGTTGGAACTAGAATCAGGAACCTACACTGCTTCTTACCAGCTTTGACATTTATAATAATATAATAATAATCTTAGAACTGCAGAGCTATAAGGGGCCCTATGGATCATCAGTCTAGCTCCTACCAAGGAAGCACAGTGGGGAATTGAACTCCGAGTCTCTGACTTTGCAACCAGATAACTAAACCACTGAGTTACATAGCCGTTCCTTGCTTCTTGTGTGGTTTTTAGCAATGTTGAAAACTATTTTTGAACGGTCAAGAGCATTTTAATGGGCAGAATGGCAACATCACATCAATTGGAAATGTCTTACATTAAGAATTTCTTGAATGTTGTATATATACTGTATTTGAAAGAGCGCTTTGGAAATAGTTTGTACATTACTTCCCAATTTATACATGATTTTTAGTGTTAATATTTCTAACTGTTAATAACAAAAATATTTAATGTGTTGTCCATTTTTATGTATGTATTGTTGTGGAAACTAAAAGGTGATGCCAGCATTTTAACTTTTTTTCATTACCTGTATTATATTTTCTGTTTTGTAATACAGAATGTTGAAACATGTTTTTAGGTTAAAATCAATTGATTGTGAAGCCAAGTAATGGTACTTTTTCGTATGATGGAAAGACTTTAAAAGGACTGGTGTAATCATATTTGAAGTCTGTTTTTTTTTTAAAAAAACAACAGCCTGCAAGTTCAATGAAAATTATAAATCATTCACACTCCTTTTATAATCTAAAATATTTCAAGTAAAGGTCATTGCATGAAAAAAAGTGTTAATAGCTAACTGGTCCTATAAACAAAGCACAAAATCCTCCTCTGCCTTATCATTCTATGGAAGTCCCCATCGGTTCTTGAAGGCTATATCAGTAGAGTACAAGCTCTGGCAGATTCTACTAGGGTGGTAAGACTCTGAATCTGTCCCTAAGTGACAGTCGTCCATTAGAGAGGACCAGCATAGCTGTTTGTCACCAGAATGCTGGCCACCAGGTGGTGAATTGGTTTCAACAACTGTGAACTGGAGATGGGCATGAGTCAGAAAAATGGTAATTTATTTTGATTCATGATTCATCAAGATTGATGAATCAAAAATAATACACTTACAATTTTTTTCTGATGAATCAACTTGTTTCTAAACATGTGCCCCCCAGCACCTAGAGATACCAAAATCACAGTGATTTTGACTCTCCTCTGCATTCCTTCCATGTTTGGTGGTTTCAGACATCTATGTTACACATCCACAAAGCGGGTCCCCCTAGGAAAGTGCTCTTTATCAGTTGGCTTGGGGAAACCCAATCTTCACCAAACTAGGAGATATTGTAGAGGAGAGTCATGGGAAGCTTCTCAGTGATTTTGGTGTCTCTAGGTGCCTGGGGAGAACTGCAGCCAGATACCTAAACCACTGAGCTATCCAGCCACCTTAATGGATTTAGTGAGCTTATTGTCTGCCTGTTTCAGAAGTGTTCCTAGGTTCAGAGTTCCCAGGGCTTCCCTGGAATTTGTCACTGAAATTCAGAGATAGAAGTAAATGTCAACAGTATATTAATGATAGCTCTGAACAAGATGGAACCTTGAAGTATCCTCCATGCTAAAGTCTGTGGGGTGGAGCAGGATTCCCCCAAGTGCCAGTTTCTAGGTAGGTCCAGAAAGGAGCAGAGGTAATACACCATTGCTAAATTTTATATCATCATGGCAATCCACAAAAATACTGGAGAAGATAGTACTGTACTGTATATAGAAAGCCATTAAGAGATTGAAGAGAACAGGACTGAAGAGTGCTTCAGGCATAATTTCTTGCTTAGAGTTACACTGCAAGTAGAAAATGCTTTGCCAGATGTGTGCTAACCATAATGTCTTGGAGTACACCTGGATGATGACACAGTGTGAAAACCATACTGTTTGTCTTGTAGATTTCAAAAATAGTAAAATGAAATTTCAATTCAACAGTGACTATGAGATAAAAGTTTGGGGTGCTCTTTCCCATGCCCTTTGTTGAAATTTTCAGTTATCTTTCATCTGCCTCTCCTCTAGCTACAGATCTGCCAAATTTTCAGAGGTTTGTTCTGCTTTTAGGTATCTTCTCTTGAGTCCTTCAGTTGACTTTGCTTTTGTTTCCCTGCCGATTGCTGTTCTGAATTAGTAGCTCATCAGTACCTCAATCCCAGGGCATCATCTGAGGGTACATAATGTATTTGCCATGCAATACAAAGCAGCCTCTGACCTAGTTAGTGTTTTGATGGCACTTACTGTTTTGAGGGACTCTCATGTAGATGTAGGCCACTTCGAGCTATGTGGCAGAAGAAAAGTGGGCTATAAATATCCTAAGTAAATAATTTGCCCATCTTCAGATTGACCATTGACTGGTTTTTGCAGTAATCTAGAATATTGGCAGCAATACCCATCACAACCATTTCAGAAGGTGGCGGTGGGCTACGATGATGGACAACAGTAATGGCTGCTTGTGCTTCACTATCATCTTCTTCCACAATTTAAAGCAAGTGATGGTGCAAGGTCGTATCTGCCTAAATTTATAACCAAATGGAAAGGCTCATTAGGTGTGTATGTAGTTTAGATTGGCTGAAATGGAAGGTGCCATTGGTGTGAGGATTCTGGAGAGTATGCAGGGGTACACAATAAC
Source organism: Pogona vitticeps (assembly GCF_051106095.1). Taxonomy (NCBI): domain Eukaryota; kingdom Metazoa; phylum Chordata; class Lepidosauria; order Squamata; family Agamidae; genus Pogona; species Pogona vitticeps. The sequence continues at coordinate 11,038,260 of NC_135786.1, read as the reverse complement.
AAAAAGGTACCAGAATAGGGGGAAACTGAAGTATGCATATTTGGGTTTTTTGCATACAGTTCTCAGAATTGACAATATGGCCCTTCTGATGGGGGAATTCTGGGAGTTGTAGTCCAAAAAAACAAATATGCAATAATGGGAAGCCGAAAGCTTCCTAGAGTGAAAAAAGCTGGGGGAGGGACAGTTCAGTTTTGTTTTCCTAAATTTTAATTTCAGCAGACTATGAGATTTCCATAGATAGGCAGGCACTTCTACTCTGGTGTGAAGCAGTTGTCTTTGGGTCATTTAGGCATCATCTAACTTTGGACTAGAATACTTGAAAGACTGCACAATCCATAAATTTCCTATTTGATGTGATTTGGTTAGCATGTTGCTTTTTTAAAAAAAAAACAATGCAGAAGTATTGGTAAATAAAGTTAATAAATAGCTCAGCATTGCTTCTGCTATCAGTATATTTACAATAATTATAATCATATAGGACTCATGTAAAATCAAATGGAAAGGCTAGTCTAATCCAGCCTTCTATCTTCAGTGGCCAATTAAGATTCCTATCGGAAACCTATAAGCAGCCATGAGTACAAAAGCTATGTCTGCTTTAATAGATGATGGAAGTTGTTTATTTTTTTTATTGGAATGATGTAAGTTGTTTATTTTTTATTGGAATATGTGAACAACAGAATGGGCTCTTCAAAAATTATCCATCAGTACAAATAAAATTAGTATGTCAGTTTCAATTACATATTAATTCGCATTCATGATTATGGAACAAAACCGGTGTTGTTTCACTTTAAACACTAGCAATTTTATTACAGCACAGGGCTTTCCAGGCCAACAGCCTGTTTTATCCAATGGTTCTGCTTAGTGACACTACAAACCATCTAGTTTTTCTTGTCAAACCCACACAACTGTTAGCTTTTAACAGACCACACCATCCAGGCAGGGCTTGGAAGCATTTATTTTGTACTACCACTCCCAGAATCCCCTAGCCACCTAGCAGCTGAAGTCCCAAAAAAGAAGCCTCAAGCAAACATAGAAAAAAAAAGGAAGGCAGGCAGAAACGTCGTGGCACCTTAAACACTAATTGCTAATATTTCAGTGTGAGCTTTGGAGGACAAGTCCACTTCAGACATAAAAACAGCCAACTCTGTGGAAGTGGACATATCCATAAAAACTCCCGTTAAAATATCGCAATTAGTCTTTAAGGTGCCACAACATTTTTCGTCTTATTTTTAATTTTTTTTTCTTTTGGTTTTGAAAAAAAAGTACAGTCGTTTCCAAACTCTGAGTGCTACACCACTACCGTAATAACCAACACACCTATTCTCCACAAATATTTACCTCAGGAACTGCCGGTCTCTCTTATAGCCGAAGAGCCCTCCCCTCCGGTCCCTCCCGCGGCCGCCTTGGCCAATCCCAAGGCTGCTATTTCCTTTCCTCCAATCCCATTGGACCCATTCTTAAAAGGAATACCCTCCAGCGACAGCTGCCCATGCGCCGTCCCGAGTCACCACCACCACCGCCGCCGCCTCTGGGCTCCCCTAACCAATTTGCCAGAGCTGCGCCTGCGCAACGGGCCAACGCACGAGAGGAAAAAAAGGGGAACGGTCGGAGACCTCGGCTACTACGTAGTCTCTCTCGGCGGGCGGGCGTGACGTCAGGGCGCGTGCTGGTGACGCTTCGAAGTCGCCCCGGCCTGTTAAAAAATGGCCCCTTTAGAAGGAGGTGTGGGGTGGGTGTGAGGTACTGTGTTGTTTGCAATTGCGTTTCTTTTGCCCGGTTTCCTCCTCCTTCTTCTCCTCGCGCTCCGTAACGGCCTTTCGAGCGGCTTCCACGGTGCCGTTGAAAACGTTAAAAGGAAAGCTAGAAAGATCTAATTCGGAGAAGGGGGATTAAACGAGGAAAGGGGAGCTGAAGCGGTCTTTATTAGACGGAGGGCGGCGAGAGGAGCAGCTGTGGGAAAATAAAAATCAATTAAGTAAAGGTAGGAAGTTGCTGGGAGGCTATTCTGAGGCTATCACCGTCCCCAGGCCAGTGGCCGATCAGTGCCGGGGAAGGAAGGAGCCCTGTGGGACTCACGGACTCGTGGAAAAAGGAGAACGGGAGGGAGAGGAATGTAGTAAATAAAGTCACGAAAATACGGGTGGTGGTAAGTGCTGTTTGTTCTTTTAAGAGTCACTTAAATTTTCTACAGGCTGACGTGGCTGCAGGGCAAGGGAAGGATAAGGCGAAACCGTCGTGTCACCTTAAAGCGTAAGGTGCTTTATTAAAAATATTAAAGGCTGTATTTTGTTAGGTGATGTTACTGTGTAGGCATCCTTCAGTCTCGAGAGATTATGGTAACGTGCTCTGAATAGAGGTCTTGGAACAACGTCTAGTGTGGCTGAGAAGGCCAATTCGAGAGTGACGGTCTCGTCCACAAATCCAATCTGTCCCCTGTCCAGCTCCCTGATTTTGCTGCTTTCAGGATTTCCTCTTTGCCTCGGCCTTGTGGACAAGGGTCTCTTCAAATTGGGAGAGGCTGTGATGCACCGCCTGCCTCCAGGCCGAACGCTTAGAAAATGAAGGTTTCCCCATCTGTTGAGGTCCATTCCTAAGGCCCTCAGATCCCACTTGCTATGTTAAGGTGATGTTAAGTTGCTTTTGATTTGTGGCATCCAAAAGTTCCTACTAATTACAACCCTACTTAGGTCTTGCAGACTCAGTGGTGTGGTTTCCTTTATTGAGTCAGTTCATCTCATGTTAGACTTTCTTCTTTTATTTCTGTCTTCCACTTCCCTTAGCATTATCATATTGTGCTGTGTCCACATTATGATAACTCCATTGTAGTCCTTTTGCCTTCTAGCAAGAATTTGCGCTGCATTTGATCAAACCAAGCCACTTATTTGTCTTTCTGGTGATATGTGTAAAGCATTTTTCCCACACCATGTTTAAAATGAGTAGACTTCTCCCCCCATTACCTTTCTTCATTGTAGAACTTTCACATCTGTCTATACTGAAGAATGCTGTGGAATTTACTATCTCAGCCTTTGACCCATCCTCACTCTTAAGGACTTTTTCTAGTTCCTTCATTGCTGCTCCTCCAAAATTCAGTTTTGCCATTTCTTAGCTGCATTTGGACTGGTGATTGAAAGGAAGTATGGGGCGGGGATTAAATATTTTAATTTCTTTATTGTCAACAGGACCATGGCTTTTTTCTTTTTCATTGAACTGTGGAAAATACCCTGAATAGCTGACAAGAGCACCACCTACAACCAAACGTGGACATTTAGCACTGGCCAACCAAGATTACAACCTGATGAGAACATCTTCCTCTGCCCATTAGGTAATACTGTTACTCTGGCTGCTCATCTAGTGGATAAAATAGATTTCATCCCACATCTTCTGATATGGGGTTTCTTCTATTTTTGTGTGCCCCATCCCCAGCCAAGAAATCATTGTGTTTAAATATAGGATATTATGCAGGGAAGGAAAGTTTGTTGAGTGTGTGGCAATTCTGTTTAGCAGGATAGGGGGAAACATTTCAGTCAACACCAGAGGTGAAATCTGAAACTGCATCTATGACTTGAGTTTGCAGTCCCCATTTTGAAACACAATTTTGACAAACGAAGCTAGCCTGTACATCTGGACATGATTTTTGGAACTGCACCATCCACAGCACTGTGGTGCCAGCCTGATGAAGACTTGCACAGGTCAAAAACTAGTATGTGTTTGTGATTTTTTCATGGCCTAATAAAGATATAAAGATATATCACTTGCCCTTGCCTTTGGATTGTATACACACAGGTTTAAAGTAAGATCCAAATGGAAAACATATTCCTGGTAGTGGGAGGAGACAGGAGGGGGCAATGAGGGAGATTTTTGTTTCCTCTTCTCTTAAAGGTCTGGTCAAGAGCCAATTGAGGAAAAACAAACAAAAATCCCCCTCATTTCCCTCTCCTGACTTGTCTCGCTTCCGTGAAGAATTGTCCCAATTGACTTTTTTTAAAGTGATGCAGCACATATGCACTGCCCTAATACATTTAATTTTTCCCCACTTCTTTGGCCTCTCCACAGATCTGTGGAAGTGTTTAATTTACCAATATCCTTAAGCTCTCTTCTTTAACTAGTTTACAATATTGGTAAACTGATAGTGGGCCAAATAGAATCTCTTGAGTTCCCTATGCCAGTTGGAGTTCCCTCCTAGCAACCCTGTTTAGTCCAAGCCAGCCCACCTCAAAATGAGTGTGTGGATAAGACTTTAGTATATTAGTGCATATATTTTGAAAACAGAATAACAACAAAAACAAAATCTTGTGGCACCTTTAATACTATCAGAATTATTTCATTGTGAGATTTGGGGGGGTTATAATCTACTTTTTAAAATACAACATGAGTCTCAGACTGAATACAGAAGTAAATTTGTCAGTCTTAGAAGTGTTACAAACTTGGCTTCTGTTCATTATATTCTTTTATATTCTTAGACCATGCAGTGTTGTTTCACACTTTACTGAATATCTTTAATTCTTAACTGTTACTTCTTCAGATCATTTTTTTCCTAATCTAAAGTGAAAAAGACTTCCTGGCTTTCATTCATTCATTCATTCAATCAATCAATCAATCAATCAATCAATCAATCAATCAATCAATCATATTTATTTATTTATTTATTTATTTATTTATTTATATCCCGCCTATCTAGTCAATAGACCACTCTAGGCGGCTTGTATACAAACTATTGAAATAGGACAGCCCAGACTCACAGACTTGCAATCTAAAATATTACAGCACAAAAGGGAAAAGTTTGAAGGATGGAAGGGGAAGAAAGCAAATGGTCTTTCACAAAGGCTGGCGAAGTAGCCTTGCTTCAAATCTCATCTCCTCTGCTATTGGAATAGCTGCCTATAGCCATAGTGAAAGAAATAGATTTTTGTGGCAAGGGTGGCCATTCCCACGATCCTTCACTATTGGCTATTTTGGCTGGGAGTGTTGATAGCTCCAGTCTAATAATATGCAGAGAGCCATAGTTCCCTACGCCTGTTTTTAGTTCATCAGTAAGAAGCTGTTCTCAATCCCGCCTCTTTGATGAATGTATATTTATTCTAAATTTGCTTGGAAATGTATTCTTGAATTTGTATTTTTTAAGGAGTATAACACATTTAAGATAAATAAATAAATAAAATATTATTACTCAGCCAGAGAGTATAATAGTGAGACACTTCATGCACATCAGGAAATGGAGTAGTTATGGCTCCCTTTGAAGTCCACACATGCTAAGACATCTGTATTTACCTGAGAGAAAATATGGAACAGCTTTTGCACCTCATACATTTTGATGATTAGTCCAGAGTAGTTTTCATTTAAATTCTGCTCAGGTCATAAAAAAATATTTGTTGATGGTTTGTGAATCTCCCAGTTATTTCTCAACACTAAATTGCTTGTGCTAAATAATATTCAGTAATGTATTCTCAAAGGCTTTCACGGACGGGATCTGATGGTTGTTGTGGATTTTTTGGGCTGTTTGGCCTTGTTCTAAAGGTTGTTCTTTCTGAAGATGCCGGCCACAGAGACTGGCAAAACGTTAGGGAGAACAACCTTCAGTGCATGGCCAAAGAGCCCAAAAAACCCACAACAACAATATTTAATAATGCTCATACAATGAGACAATTAATCTATGTTACCCTTTAAATTGTTGTGCCCAAGAGATTGCATTAGATACAGACAAAAATAAATTAAAATTTGTGCAAACAGCTGCTTCTGATGTTTGGGATCTTCAAGAATGGCACACAACATATCATATGAGACTGCAGGTGGTGTGAAATCAGGAAAAATAGGACTTTTCATATGTGTAAATGGAAGGGGACTTGTAGATGCATTTGCTGTCATTAAGCAGTAGAGTTGGTTGTGTGATAAGCAAATGAAACTGGTATAAAGATGGGAAGCTTCTGCAAGACATCAGCAAGGAGTTCTGGCATTTGGAGTTCTGTTCCCTTCCTGAAAATTCAGGACTAACATTTGTGGAAAGTGATTCAGATATGATGGTAGAAGCAAGAGAAATGGGTAAAATCCTTGGGTGATATGTTTCAACATACACGGCTAGATCTGTTTTCTGCTGATATTTTGGCGAATTAGTCATGTGCTTGTTTCGTATTTTACTTATTCCAGAAATAATCACGTAACACCTATAAGACGATAAGAAGTTGTTGTTTTTTCATAAGCTTTTCTGTGTCTGAGGACACTTCTTCGGATGAATGGAAGATTCGTGTCTCTGGTCAAAATATAACACTAAGCTTTCATAGTCTACTGGTTGATCGTAGTTGCACTTACTTACAGCATATTTGATTATTAAGTGATAACACAGTGCATTAAACTGCCACAGTGCAGTCGTACTTAGCATTTCTTCACTCTTGCAAGTACTAAACCTGCCCCTCTCTAGTGGACCCGAGAATTACAGGTCTCATGGCTACTTCTCTATCTTTATTATTCCATCAGAAAACAATTTTCTTGTCCCACTTGGAGTGACAGAATGTTGATAGTCCAACTTCTGTATTATAGGTGAAAAATATTGTATTATAGAAAATAAGGTAACCATGTAGCTGTTTCACCACTTACCAAAGTCTCATAAGCTGAACCCATATGCCAGTTTGATCTTGTAAGTCTTTTCTCAGTAGAATGACAAGGATTAGTGTTTGAGTGTGAGAGTTATCTTTATTTTATACATAGAATACGAAGCCTGATTTGGAGGGGTCCTGCTGTATCAAAAGCATTTATAAGAACATTATTCGGAGGGTACCGTAGTTCATCAGAAGTACATATACTTGATTTTTGTAGACCTTTTGCCACCATTGCAAATTGGAAGTGGGACTAGCTGTGCATAATCCCCCTCCAACAAAATTTAGATCAATTTTGTTATAACACTATATCTTATATTGCTAATAGTATGTTTTCAGTATGGTGTACTTATCTTTCTTCATCATTTTTTCTCCTTTCTAGACAAATGTTACGAATAACTATCAGAGCTTTATTTGAAAGCCCATGGAGACTGGCAAATTCATATGTAGAGAATTCATTATTTCAAAAGCAAGCTAAAAGCTGGCAGAAGAATTTTAGCACAACCTGCACAAGATGTTCAAAATCTCGACAACTGGGGCGTAAACGGATCATTTCAGAAAAGAAGCTGGTAAAGATTTATTTTAATTTCAAATACAAGAATTCTGGGTTGAAATCACAGTGTTTTTCCAGGTAATAACAAGTTGCTGGTTGCATCCTGCTGCCTTTCTAATTAGTCTCAGCTAGCCACTGCAGCCTCTGCAATGGCTCAAAAATTCATAGGATTTTGACCATTGTGTTTAAAATTGTGATTATTGTTCAGACATACAGGAATCATATGTGAATTATTTATTAAAATTTTAACTTTCAGAATGCGTTAATGAGCTATGTTATGCTGGGAGGTGGTGGCTTGCATCCAGTTAGCTGATGGCTGAACATGAAATAGAATCTCTCTCTTAACATACCAAGTGCAGTGCGTGTTCAGTAGAACATTAAAAGAGGCCTATCCCAGTTCTCACAGTGGCCAGCTAGTTGCCTATGAGGGCCCATAAACAGAACATGAACACAGTATGTTGTAGTAAATGAAAACTTATGGGTCAAGGTTTCTTTTAAAAAGGTTTTATGAAACTTTTGTTTAGACAGGTTGGGACAGAGCCTTAATTAAGGAGGTGTTTATCATCTCCCTCAATCATGGCATCAGTACCACTTTGCAGACTTGATGAGCAAGAAGGGCAAAGATTGAGTGAGCAAATGGTAGTCCTCACTATTTCACTCAATCTCTCTACATCCTTGAGATCCTCAGGCTGAAAATCCACAGGATTTCAAAGCACACAGCAAGCCCTCACAGTGAGCATCTGAGTGCTTTCACACTTCTTCTCTAGTAGCCATGTGAAGCCTTTGGAAAAGCGTCACCATTCTGCTATATACGTAGATGCAATTGTAGCATTTGTAGTGCATTGGAATATTTTTTTGGTCATCAAGTTAAAAATAAAATAAGCCCACCATTGTTGGTTTATGTGCCAAAATTCGGTCTCTTGATTTTTTTTCAGATACTTTAATTAGTGGTTGGTTTGTTAGAGTCCTTGGTATGTAACTAATCGTTGTATATCTTTTCTAATCTTGTTTAAACTGATACTTCTGTGTTGTGTGTGAGTGTGTCCTATAGACAGTAATGTTTAAAACATTGGTTCCTGTCGTACCCCAAGCTTATTACATCTCCTACCTCTTCAACTTGTCACTTGAACTATTAGGCCACAACTCATCAGCATAACCACTATTTTAACATTATTTTCTTTCACAATCTTCACCCGTCACTGCCACCAACCTTGAGTTGCTCCTGCGTGTTGGTTACTACCACTCTTACTCTGACATCTCCCACTGTACCATGTAGTCAATCCTTAGGTAATCAACACTCTTCATCATTGGCTTGAACTAAATTATGTCACTTTTATTGCAGAAACACTTCCAGCAAATGTGGTTTTATTCCTAACCCTAATCTAATTCTTATTCATCATCCCACTCTTTTCAGTTCAGTCTTTCTCTCATCTGCCTCCCTCCCTTCCTCCCTCCCTCTTACCCAGCCAATTCCCTGTTTTTCTCACTACCATTTCATGCTAGACATTCATCCCTATCCATCACATACATTTGTTTTTACTTTACTTAAAAATTATAAGAGATATAATGCCAAAAACTTTGGGAAGTTCTGTTTCAGAGTGGAATTAGCCATGCCAATTGCATGTGATGAAAAAGAAATTCTAAATTTGCATGTCCAGTTCATATTTAGAATGCAGAAGTTATATGGTGGAAAGCCATCTGGTGAATTAAACTTTCTGAATAAAGAAACCTTTGGTCGTATTCTCACCCATCCAGAACTCTCAGCTACACTTATCTCGTACTGATTGGCTGACTAGAGGTGATTTGTGAGGCAGAAAAGCAGTCTCTATTTCAGTATTTGCTGAAAGGTAGAAGACATTGTCTCATACAAGAAAATATGGTTGCATTAATCTTGCCCACAACAGGTGTCCTTTGTTGAACTTTCTGGGGTATGTCCTGGAAAGCATGTTGTTGGCATTAGAATACCTTTCGGCAATAGTAAACACAGGGAATCAAGTACCGAATTTCATACACTCCTTGTCAGTAACTTAGGCCGCACTTGCAGTTTTATCCACTTGGTGATGCTGTGTAAATTTGGAAAAGGCTATATTTCTTAAATGCTGTCACAGTTGAATGCCCAGCTGGTCATCTATATTTTGTTCATCCCCCAAGTCTTTGGTTCTTTTCATTGTCCAAAATGTACACTTTCCTCAGCATTTCTTTTAACTGGTAATGTGAAAAGCTATACACATCCAGCTGCTTGCACTTTTAAAAAGCCAGGCTTTCTTGTTATTGTAAGATTAGGCTATTACCATAAATTGTGTATTGATTTAAATATGTTAATTTTTTTAACAGCACAGAGAATGTAGTAATTATTTTTATATACTATTGTTGGCAGAAGATCTGAAATTGAAGCAAAAACAAATTTAAGTATAAATCATAACTGCCCACCAGTAAGAATGTCATTGGAGTTACTTATGAACTTACTTTCTGTCTTTCAAGAGAGAAAGATATTAGATATTTTCCTAAATGTTGACTGCTCTTTTCAGATGAAGCCAATAATCATTTTGAGACCACTGAAAGGATTGCTCAGTGAGTTAGCAGGGCTCAGTAAAGCGACAGAATAGATGTTTGATTTCTAGGGGAAGAACTAGCCTGTATAGCCTTGGGCAAACTGCAGAATCACAGGTGTCACCAAAAAGTAGGCAATGGGAAACCACTTCTGAGTACCCTATGCCTAGAAAACTCTGAAAAGAGTCAGCGTAAGTCAAGAATTGATGTGCAAACACATGAAACAAAATTGACAACTTTCTTTTTTACTTGGTCTTGCTCTCATAGTTCTTATACTACACATACATTTTCAAACTTCCATCTTTGCTGCATGGCTGTCGTGAGTTCCAGTCAAATGCAGAGAATTCAAGAGCTTATATCAAATGCATTCTGAGGTCATGCACACTGTTCACCTGCCCAAGCTTTTTAGGGTGGGCTGTTGCCCTGAAAGAATTCAGAGTGGCACCTCCCACTCCCTTGCGGTGGAGATAAGTGGAGGATGTTGCACAAGTCTCCTTGAAAGGCAGGTTGTCTAGTGGTGGACAAGTGGCCTCTTAAGAGTGATCAACTCCACTGCCACCACCTCTTGAACAAGCTGGAGAGACAGTTCTTGTTGAACAAGTGCTGGCTGCAGAGTCTAATGCTGGTTGGATTCCTTTAATCAGTAGATTTCCACTTGATTCTCCATCACTTGGTGGTTGTAAATGAACATTTGCTGAAGCAAAATAAAATAATTATTTGGATCTCCTGTCTGCTGGCATGTTTATTTAGAATATCTGGCTTGGTAATGGCTGTGTAGACTGTTAACAACCCTGCAAAATTTCAGACGAAAGTGGTTCGCAGCCTTATCTGGAGATGACAGATTAAACATGATGCTTAGGAATGAGTTGAAGCATTTACCCACATATGAGGAACTTTGGGATGTTAGAAAAAATTTAGAAGATTAGGGGGATAACATTTTGTTATTTCACAGTAATAAACAAGTATTGATTTCCCACACTTTTATCCCCACCCCCTTTATCCAAGCCAAGCCCAAGCTATACCATTAATTACACTTTGAAAATGGATTGCAAAACTATCCCTGGATGCAACAGTACATTGTTAGACCACCTTACCCAGTGGTATTATATGGGAATGGGGATGAGTATTTCCTTGTACCCAGAACACTGGAATGTAGAAGCAGAATTCTAAATGAATTTAAATTTATAGAATTATTGAATTCTAATTTTTTAAAATTATTTTTTGGTATTTTTCTACTTTTCTATCTGTTGCAACCAGAGTCATCTATTACAATATATTCAATTCATTTCATCTTGTCTTATACTGTCTAACATAATATTAATCTAATCTATTCTACTTAAATCGGTGTAGATTTCATCCAGATATAAAGAGGTTCCCATTTATTATTATCCAGTCTATCATTTAGTGTATCTGTCAAAATATCCATTTCTGCTCGTTCCAAAATCTTCTGAATAAATTCCTTCTTTGTTGGCACCTTTGTAGTCTTCCACTTACTGACATACACAGTTCTAGCTGGAATTCAGGTGTAAAGTCAGATAAGTCTTTTTTTTTCCCCCAAGTGTAGCTAGTAATATATTCAATAAGAAGATTTCTGGTGTTAAACCAATTTTAACTCCTAAAATTTTCTCTATCATTTCATGAATCATTTTCCAAAAGTCCTTGGCCCTACTGTACATCCACCACATATGAAAGAAGCTCCCAACTTTCTCTTCACATTTCCAACACTTATTAGATACATTTTTATACATTGTTGTTAACTTCTCTAGTGTTATGTACCATCTGTAAAACATTTTCTATATATTTTCTTTTAGATTTATAGATTTAGTCCTTTTAGTATTGTGTTCCCAATTTTGTGACCAGGAACTTAGTTCAATATTATGACCTACATTTTGAGACCCTTTTTCCATACAATCCTTCACAATTTCATCTTCCATTTTTTGCTCCATCAAAGTATTATATAAACCTTTAATCAATTCTTCCTCTGAGTCCAGCAACCCCTTATCCAAAGGTATCTTGTCTTTCTGAAACCTTGTAGCTTTATCTTTTACATTTCTTGATTTAAACAAGTTTATTGACCACCAATCGAAGATAATACCTTGTTGTGCCAATGCATCTTTGTTCTTTAAATTAAAATCACCATCTAATATCTCAATGTATCTCCTGTTTGTCCCTTGAATTGTTCTTGCCGGTTCAGAGAACACTTCTACCCATAATGGTGTCTTTCTATAATGTTGTGCCTTAACTGTCTTCCAAACCCATAACAGAGCTCTCCTGATCAAATGTACAGTGGGGTCTTGACTTAAGAACGGTTCGAGTTAAGAACATTTTGACTTAAGAACCGCTCTCATAGGAAAATATTGACTTGACTTAAGTACTTAGATTTGAGTTAAGAACTGAAAAAACCCACGTGGAAGGCAGGGAAAGTGCAAAATGTGAACTTTCAGTTAACTGTTGGCCAGTGAAAAGGGTGCCTGTCTGCTTCCTCACTCCTCCCAGCGTTTAGAGAGTGGATTGGGAGTCTTCAGACTGCCTGGTACTGCCTGGACTGTATTTTCCCTGCCTTCCCTGAACCTTTCTTGACCTAAGAAAAAAAAGAAACAAAATATCCCCCTCTAGTGGTCGAAGGCAGAATAGCAGCTTCCCATTAGTTTCTATGGACGGAAAAGAGCAGATACGGATCAAATGGTTTTCAATGCATTCCTATGGGAAATGCAGATTTGACTTGAGAACTTTTTGACTTGAGAACTGCCTTCCAATACGGATTAAGTTCTCAAGTCAAGACCCCACTGTAAATTAAATATTCTGCATTGCTTATCATCTTAGTACCATAGGTAGGCATGCCAGGCTGGCTGAATTACAGTAGTACCTCAACTTGAGAACGTCTCTAGATAAGAACGATTCGAGTCAAGAATGGCTCCATTCGCAAAAAGTTGCTTCGACTTGAGAACAGAGTGTCGACTTATTTATTTTATTTATTTATTTATTCCATTTATACCCCGCCTATCTGGTCATTGCGACCACTCTAGGCAGCTTTTTTGTTAAGAACAAAAAAAGTTCTTAAGTTGAGGTACCACTGTATTGAATTCTAAATGAATTCAATTCTCCAGGGCCAGACAAATTACATCCAAGGATATTAAAGCAACTGTCAGAAGTAATTTCAGAACCATTGGCAATAATATTGCAAAACTGTCCCTGGAGTGCTATTCCTGTCCTCTGAAGATGAGGAAAGAGACTGGCGAAACATTAGGAAGAACAACCTTCAGAACAAGGCCAAAGAGCCTGAAAAAACCCACAACAACTACAGTATTTGAGAATTCTTGGAGAATAGGAGAAGTCCCCACAGACTGGAAGATGGCAAATGTTGTCCCTATCTTCAAAAATGAAAAAAAAAAAAAGACCCAAATAATTATCGCCCAGTCAGCCTGACATGAATTCCCGGAAACATTCTAGAGCAGATCATTAAACAGACAGATTGTTATTACAGTGGTGCCTTAACTTACAAATGTCCCGACTTACAACCATTTTGAGTTATGACCAGCTCCGGCTGCAAAATTTTGCTTCTACTTGTGACCGGCGCTTCGAGTTACGACTGGAAAAAAGGTGGGGCAAAAGGTGGGGAATTCAAATGTACTAACCGTTGGTCGGCAAAGAAGCTGCTTCTTTGTAGCACTTTCGCTCCAACGGTTAGAGAGTGTGTGTTGGAGGAAGCTTCAGACTGCCTGGTGCTGCTTTCTTCTTCTGAGTGAGTACATACAGGGTTTTGCAGTGTGGGTTTGGGCTAGGGGGTGTTATGTTTCTGTGCTGTGATTTTTCTGTGTGTGTTTTGGTGTACAGTATTTGTTTTTTCAGCCCCAGCACATTCGAATGGGGCTTGCTGTGTTGTTTATTTTCGGTTACTTTTTTTTCAACCACAGCACGTTTTGATGGGGCTTGCTGTGTTGTTTATGTTTGGTTGTTGTTGTTTTTTGGCCCCATCATGTTCTGATGGGGCTTGCTGTGTTGTTTATTTTTGGTTTGGATTTTGTTTTTTCAGCCCCAGAACATTCCGCCGAGGCTTGCTGTGTTGTTTACTTTTGGTAATTTTTTTCCAGCCCCAGTGCGTTCCGATGGGGCTTGCATTGTTGTTGTTTTGGTGTTTTTCACCCCCGGCTCTGACACGTTCCAATGGGGCTTGCATTGTTTTTTGGGTTGTTTTTTTTTCAGCCCCAATGCTTCCAGTGGGGCTTGCAGTGGTTCCCCCCCCCAGCTGGAACGAATTAATTGCATTCCTATGTGTTCCAATGGGAAATGATGCTTCGACTTACGACCATATTGAGTTATGTCCATCATTCCGGAACGGATTAAGTTTGTAAGTCGAGGCACCACTGTACATAGAAAGCAATGCTGTCATCACTAAAAGTCAACACGGGTGTCTCTTTATTGGTTGATTGCTCAAAACCATAGGTCATTGCAATATATCAATGACAGCATCAAACATATGTTGCACTATCATATCAAAATTACACTTAGAAAGATTTAGGAATTTGCCCACAAGCAGCATACAAAGTTGAGCCAGAGGAGGGCTGTCACACAAAGTTCTAAGTATGCCTGCAAGGTATTTGCTCCTGGAGTGATCATATAAAACAGTGGTCCTCAACTTTTTTCAGTCCACGGACCGGCTGGGGAAGGTGGGGCACCCCCCACCCTTGTGCACATGTGCAAACGGTGGCACGGCGCTTGTCTGTGTGTGCTTGTGCACATGCGCAAATGGCAGCGAAGTGCTCGTATGGACATGCTGGAGCACACGCGCAGGCATAAATGGGCTGTGCAGGGGTGAGTGCATGTGGGGGTTGGGGCTGGAGGTCTGTCTCGGCAGCCTGGTCCAGCTCAGACCACGGACCGGGGGTTGGGGACCTCTGATATAAAGGACATCTTAACAAATAATGAGAAACATCTTCATTATGCAAAGTCTTTAATCAAAAGGAACATTTTCATATATTCCTACTAATATAGCTGTTGGCATACACTGAAAGTGCAGAACTGTAAACGCTTTCCTTATAGGGGCTGAGGTTAAATTAATAAAGTAGTCCTCCAAACAGAATGATGTTTTATACAAAGGGAACCAACAGGAATAGGAGATTTCTGAGATGGCACGGAGATCTGCCTCTTAGAGTAAAGACATATTTTTCTTTAACCAGATGCTTAGCTCTATTTGAAACAAAGGTAGGAAGGGAGGCTGTGTCAATCCCATAGTTCTGCAAAATGGGTCTAACTAAATTCACCCAGAATTTTCGAGATGAATTCTGAAGCTGTTCTGTGTAACACTTCCTAGGAAGGCGAGAATCATTCATACTGGCCAATTTCAGCCAATACATCGCCAGCGCAATATGAAAATGTCTTTCAATTGGAATCAGTTTTACTTTGACCCTTAGATATGCAGAGGGTGTATTGTGAGGGACAGTTAGAAGAGATCAAGTAAAAGAATTTTGGATCACTTCTCAAAAACAAGTCATGCCAGACTAATCTGATCTCTCTCTTTTTTAATAGAGTTACAGGCTTGTTAGATGAAGGGAACGCTGTGGATGTAGCATATCTTGATTTCAGTAAAGCCTTTGGCAAAGTTCCCCATGATATTCTTGCAAGGAAGCTAGTAAAATGTGGGCTAGACAGTGCTACTGTTTGGTGGATTTGTAATTGGTTGACTCACCGAACCCAAAGGGTGCTCACCAATGGCTTTTCTTCATCCTGGAGAGAGGTAACTAGTGGGGTGCCTCAGGGTTCTGTTCTGGGCCCTGTGCTATTCAACCTCTTTATCAATGACTTGGATGAAGGGATAGATAAGATGCTGATTAAATTCACAGATGATACCAAATTGGGAGGGGTTGCTAATTCCCCAGAGGACAGGATTAAAATTCAAAATGACCTTAACAGATTAGAGTCCTGGGCCAAAACTAACAAAATGAATTTCAACAGGGAGAAATGTAAGGTCCTACACCTGGGCATAAAAAATGACCTGCACAGATATAGGATGGAAGACACCTGGCTAGACAACAGTACCTGTGGAAGGGATCTAGGAGTCTTGGTAGACCACAAACTGAGTCAGCAGTGTGGTGCGGCTGCCAAGAAAGCCAATGCAATTCTTGGTTGCATCAATAGGAGTATAGTGTCTAGATCAAGGGAAGTGATAGTACCACTCTAATATCTGGAGTATTGTGTCCAGTTCTGGGCATCTCAGTTCAAGAAGGATGTTGAAAACGTGGAACATGTCCAGAGAAGGGTGACCAAAACGGTCAAAGGTTAAGCCGTGTCCCGTGAGGAGCAGCTTGGGGAGCTGGGAATGTCTAGCCTTACAAAAAGAAGGTTAAGAGGGGACATGATAGCCACGTTTAAATATTTGAAGGGATGTCATGTTGAAGAAGGGACAGGTTTGTTTTCCAGGGCTCCAGACACTAGGACAAGGAACAATGGTTTCAAACTATAGTACAGGAAAAGAGATTCCACCTGAATCTCAGGAGGAACTTCCTAACAGCCAGAGCTGGTCAGCAGTGGAATAGGCTGCCTCGGAGTGTGGTGGAGTCTCCTTCTTTGGAGGTTTTTAAGCAGAGGGTGGATGGCCATCTATCGGGAGTGCTTTGATGGTGTTCCTGCATGGCAGGGGGTTGGACTTGATGGCCCCTGTGGTCTCTTCCAACTCTCTGATTCTATGAACTAATTTCAAGATCTTGGCAAGGGGCCCAAAATAAGAACTAAGCCTCTATAGCACACCTTTCTTTGTGTGTAGCTGTGATGTTGATGTGTACATTTCCCACACAAAATTACATATAGGTTAGTACCCAAGCTGAAATATGCATGTTTATTATTAGATGGAAAATAATTTACAGTATGTTTAGAATTGATGATTTCTGAAAATGTGTTGCTTTTCTTTTCTAAATAGTCATTCTCCCCATTTCAGGCAAAATGCTCCATAGATTATCGAAAGGTATGTGTGGTAGCAGGCAAAGGAGGCGATGGCATATCCTGTTTTCATAGTGAGCCTAGAAAAGTATTTGGAGGCCCTGACGGTGGAGATGGAGGAAATGGTGGACATATTATTTTGAAAGGTAAAAAGAAAATATGTCTCATGTATGTTCTGTTTTTAAAATACAATTTATTTATTTGTGAAATTATCTGAACTCATTGCTTAACCTTTCTTTATGTGTTTAATGCTGAGGAAAAGAACTGATAAGTTTATGTGCCAGCTTGACTTCTTAAAAGTATCTGCTCCCATGTCTCCTTCTTATTCCCTCCCTAGTGTTAACAATATGTCCTTGCACCCCAGCTCAAAAAAGGAGTGTTTAGATACTTGTGGAATCTGTCTGTCTGTCTGTCTGTCTGTCTGTCTGTCTGTATGTATGTATGTATGTATGTATGCATGCATGTATGTATGTATGTATGTATGTCTTCTTAATAAACAGTCTTTATCTCTATAGAGCTGCTCACATGTTAGGTCACTGTATAGTGACACTTAGGAGTTCTCTCTGCTCAGCCGTGGAAATTCACTGAGGGTGTGGAACTGGTAAAACCACTCCTTAAATATCTCACTTACCTTGAAAGCCCTGTTAGGGTTGCTATAAGTCAGTTTTCAAATTTCTGAATCTAAGATAAACTGCAAGTGCGATCCATTTTTAGGATGCATCATTATGCAGAATATAGAATCGATCTAGACAACAGCTAGAATCAAATTGACATAAATTGTTTGCACTTGCTGCTGCCTTAGAGATACTAGGAGATGGTTATATAAGATATCATCTATCTCTTGCCTTGCTTATTTTCATGGAAGTCAGTAATACCTTTCTTCATGAAGGCAAAAGCTAGCATCATTACTTCTTTTATTATACTTCTAGAATGCACTTCCGAATGCTAAAGGTGAGAGTGGCCTAAAATAACATGGACGAACTTAGCCTCTATAGCACACCTTTCTTTGTGTGTAGCTGTAAGACTAAGTAGGATTAAGTATACTCATTGATATTTAATACTGAAATTACTAGGAGGGGGAAATGCCTTTAAGCTGCATATTGGTTGAACATGTGAGGCAGGAATTCTCTGAAGAAAGAGCTCCTAGAGTCATAATTGTTTGGAATAAACATAGGCAAATTAAGCCTATGTTGTTGAAAAACAGCCCTGACAATTGATTTGTGTTTGGATGAGAAGTAGTTAATTAATGGGAAAAGGAGTAAGTTTCTGGGATTTTCCCTTGTGTGGTGTCACTTTGTGAATGGTAGTGAACACAAGAGGATGTCCTGTAGACCAGTGGTCCCCAACCTTGGGCCTCCAGATGTTCTTGGATTTCAACACCCAGAAATCCTGGCCAGCAGAGGTGGTGGTGAAGGCTTCTGGGAGATGTAGTCCAAGAACATCTGGAGGCTCAGGGTTGGGTGCCACTGCGTAGACCAACTTGACTGCTGCCATTTGTGTTGTCAACATTCATGCTGCCCTTTGCTATGTTAAACCTTTTTCTTGCAGGCAACATGGGCCCAATATTGGGCCAATTTCCTGGTGTTTTGAATCATGGATACATGAAACACAATCCTGAAAGTCAGAATCTAGCTGCACTGTGCACGGGAAGAAGTTATCTGTTATTTTTCACTTCTGTCCTGAGTGACTAAGTACTAGGGTTTGTCAATGCTTGCCTCCTTAGAAGAACTTTTTACAGAAATTCATATCCTATATCTAGTTGATCTAAAATGATTGATTAAAGTTCAAAAGCCCAGACAACTATGAATAAACATTAATATATATAGTGTGGAAATTTTTCCAAAGAAGAATGTAGCATCAGAATATTTTTTACTTCCATATCTGTGAGTAAGGCAAAGACTGCTCTTTTCAGACATACTTTTTCTTCAGTAATTGGCTACTTGATTGTTGTTGTTGTTTAGTTGTTAAGTCGTGCGTGGCTCTTCATGACCCCATGGACGAGAGCACGCCAGGCCCTCCTGTCTTCCACTGCCTCCCAGAATTGGTTCAAATTCATGTTGGTCGCTTCGCTGACACTGTCCGACCATCTCGTCCTCTGTCATCCCCTTCTCCTCTTGCCCTCACACTTTCCCAACATCAGGGTCTTCTCCAGGGAATCTTCTCTTCTCATGAGATGGACAAAGCATTGGAGCCTCAGCTTCAGGATCTGCCCTTCCAGTGAGCACTCAGGGTTGATTTCCTTCAGAACGGATTGGTTTGTTCTCCTTGCAGTCCAGGGGACTGTCAAGAGGCTCCTCCAGCACCACAATTCAAAAGCATCAATTCCTTGGTGGTCAGCCTTCTTTATGGTCCAGCTCTCACTTCCATACATCGCTACTGGAAAAACCATTGTTTTGACTATTCGGACTTTTGTTGGCAAGGTGATGTCTCTGCTTTTTAAGATGCTGTCGAGGTTTGTCATCACTTTCCTCCCAAGAAGCAGGCATCTTTTAATTTTGTGGCTGCTCTCACCATCTGCAGTGATCGTGGAGCCCAAGAAAGTAAAATCTGTCACTGCCTCCATATCTTCCCCTTCTATTTGCCAAGTGGTGATGGGACCAGTGGCCATGATCCTATTTTTTTTAATGTTGAGCTTCAGATCATTTTTTGCGCTCTCCTCTTTCACCCTCATTGAGAGGCTCTTTAATTCGTCCTCACTTTGCCATCAGAGTGGTATCATCTGCATATCGGAGGCTGTTGATATTTCTTCCGGCAGTCTTAATTCCAGCTTGGGATTCATCCAGTGCAGCCTTTCACAAAATGTTTTCTGCATATAAGTTAAATAAGCAGGGGGACAATATACAGCCTTGTTGTACTCCTTTCTCAATTTTGAACCAATCAGTTGTTCCTTATCCAGTTCTGTTGCTTCCTGTCCCACATACAGTGGTGCCCCGCATAGCGACGATAATCTGTGCAGCCAAAATCGTCGCTATACGGATTTGTCGCTATGCGAAATAAAAAAGCCCATAGGAATGCATTAAAACCTGTTTAATGCGTTTCTATGGGCAAAAAACTCACCTTTATGTGAAAATCCTCCATACGGCCACCATTTTCGCTGCCTGGTAAGCGAGGAATCCAGGCGAAAACACAGTGGGCAGTCATATTTTTCATTACCCGGCAGCCATTTTGGAACCGCTGATCAGCTGTTGGGAAATCTTCATTATGCGAAAATCGGTAAGCGAAACAGCTTACCGATCATCGCAAACCGTTTTTTTCCCATTAGAAACATTGCAATGCGATTGCAAAAATGATCGCAAAAAATCCGTCGCTATGCGGATTCGTCGTTAAACGGCATGCCCGTTAAGCGAGGCACCACTGTATAGATTTCTCAGGAGATAGTTAAGGTGATCAGGCACTCCCATTTCTTTAAGGACTTGCCATAGTTTGCTGTGATCCACACAGTCAAAGGCTTTTGCATAGTCAATGAAGCAGAGGTAGATGTTTTTCTGGAACTCTCTGGTTTTTTCCATAATCTATTGTATGTTAGCAGTTTGGTCTCTAGTTCCTCTGCCCCTTCGAAATCCAGCTTGTACTTCTGGGAGTCCTCGGTCCACATACTGCTGAAGCCTGCCTTGGAGGATTTTGAACATGAGTCTTCAGTTTCATCCTCTTCAGCATCAGTGGTTGGTGCATAAGCTTGGATTACTGTGATATTGAAAGGTCTGTCTTGGATTCGTATTGAAATCATCCTGTCGTTTTTGAGACTGTATCTCAGCACAGCTTTTCCCACTCTTTTGTTGACTGTGAGGGCTACTCCATTTCTTCTATGGGATTCTTGTCCACAATAGTAGATATGATAATCGTCTGAATTGAATTCGTCCATTCACGTCCATTTTAGTTCACTGACACCCAGGATATCGATGTTTATTCTTGCCATCTCCTGTTTGATCACATCCAACTTACCAGAGTTCATATATCTTACATTTCCAGTTCCTATGCAGTATTTTTCTTTGCAGCATCAGACTTTACTTTCACTTCCAGGCACATCCACAGCTGAGCGTCCTTTCGGCTTTGATCCAACCACTTCATTATCTCTGGAGCTAATTCCTCCATTCTTCCTCACTAGCATGTTGGACACCTTCCGACCTGAGGGGCTCATCTTCCAGTGTCATATGTTTTAGCCTTTTGTTTCTGTTCATGGAATTTTCTTGGCAAAGATACTGGAGTGGCTTGCCAGTTCCTGCTCCAGGTGGACCGGGTTTAGTCAGAACTCTCCACTATGACCTGTCCGTCTTGGGTGTCCCTGCACGGCATAGCCCATAGCTTCTCTGAACTACTCAAGCCCCTTCGCCACGACAAGGTAGTGATCCATGAATGGGGGCTACTTGATAGGGAGTTGTTAAAGATGGGGCAGCCGTTTTTATTTTTATTATTTTAATATGGTTTGATAATACTAAGTTACCCTGAGCCCTCTTAAAGAGAGAGGCAGGTTATAAATATAAATAAGAGGGTAATAGGGACAATTGACTAAGAGAATATTTAATAACTGAAACAAGACAGAATAAGGGAACAGACTGAAGTATAATGACTGAAGTCATTATTTTGCAATTTCTGCTTGTCTTGAGATTATCATAGAATAGTGAATTTAGAAGTGGTCTGTAAGGCTATCAAGTCCAATCTCCTGCTCGATGCAGGAATACAAATAAAAGGATATCTGCCAGGTGGTTGTCTGTTTCTCTTGAATGCCTCCAGGGTTGGAGCATGCACCACCTCTCGAGATAATTGGCTCCACTGTCTTATTGCTCTAACAGTTAGGAAGTTTTTTCTGATAGTCAGTCAAAATCTGGCTTCCTGTAACTTGAGCCCATTGTTGTGTGTCCTGCACTCTGGGATGATTGAAAACAGATCCTGCCCTTCCTCTGTCTGACAGCCTTTCAAGTATTATATAAGTAGTTTGATTGTCGCAGACATTGTTCTCAAATACATTGAAGTATTCTTAGTAACTTAATAACATTTAGTCACGTGAACAATAGCAGGACTAGCTATCTTCCAATGTTCTCTTGTTGTACTAGCTACTAAGTAGACATAACAAATGCTGGCATTTATTGTGTGTCCACATCTGGAATTCACTCATTTTGTTCACATTGATTCTTATTTTACAGTGGATCAGCATGTGAAGTCCTTAGCTTCAGTTCTCCCGTATTATAAAAGTGGCGACGGAAAAAGAGGAGGGAGCAAAAACTGTTATGGATCCAATGGTAGAACCATCTATGTTACGGTTTGTTCTTAGGTTCCTTATTTGTTAATTTTTTTAAGTGCATACAGGTGTGAGTGACTCCATGTATGAGAGCACATCTCAAGCCTCTGTTTGCATCTGAAATCTAGGCTTCTGTTTTACCCAGGCACGAGCACATTACAAAGCATTAACACGCTTGTTCTTGTTTTGTTTCAAATTCTCTTTGCTTTCAAGGTTCCCATTGGTACTGTGGTTACAGAGGATGGTGAAGTTGTGGCTGAGCTCTACCAGCATGGTGAAGAGTATGTTGCAGCATATGGCGGAGCTGGTGGAAAAGGCAATCGTTTCTTTCTATCCAATGAAAATCGAGCACCAACATTAGCTACTGAGGGAGAGCCAGGACAAAGAAAAATTCTCCATTTGGAGCTCAAGACTATGGCCCATGCAGGGATGGTATGGTTTTTTTTTTTTTTTTTGCTAAGAATTGGTGAAGGAAAAAAACTGAGTTTTAAATTAGGAAAAACCTACATAATCTGGGGCATGGAAGGGATGTTTGTGTGAAAGAAAATATTTATAATTTGAAATGGTGGCTGAAATCCTGTTGCTTTGTGTGGTAAGTTGCAACTAGAGTAGGCCCATTGAATCTGGGCATTTGATGAGTCACCTCTAAATTCTATTGATTCAGATGTCCTACTCTTACTGCAACCTACTATGCTAAATAGCAAGATTTCAACCATTATGTACTTGTTGTTGTTATTAAGCAAGTATGCTGCCTATATATTGCCCCATGGTACTTAAAGCACTCTTTGCATGGTTTACAGTTCAATTATGCAGGGTACACATTGCCCCCCCCCGGCAAGCTGTATGCTCAGTTTACCAATCTTGGAAGGCTGAGTCAACCTCAGGGATTAAACCCAGGTTGTGAGCAGAGTTTTGGCTGCAGTATTGCAGTTTAACCACTGCGATGAGGCAGTTTGTTTAGCTTCTTGAGTCTTACTTGAACATATGGGGTGCAGGGGTATGATCGTGATAGCAATAGCTTGGAAATTTAGATTTGCTTTGCCTAACACTGCAGTCCTTGAATATAGCATAGTAACATAAGGCACCACTTCTCTACATATTATTAGACATATGCAGATTTGTAGCTTTTAATTACAGCTCCCAGAATTCTTCAGCAGGATAGTCTAAAAGTTGTGAAAGTTATAGTCCAGACATACAAACTTGCACACCTCTACGTGAACCCACTGTAAAATACAGAATTAAATATGGATATAAAAACATGTGCTTCTTCACAAACCCCATCTATGTAAAATTGTCTGTTAAAGTGTCATGTTAAGGCTTATTGAGAACCGCTAAATAGTTTTGACAGATACATCTTCTTTGCTAGATAATCTAATTTGGCCTCTTTATTCCAGGTAGGGTTCCCTAACGCTGGGAAGTCGTCACTGTTGCGAGCTATCTCTAATGCAAAACCAGCTGTGGCTTCCTATCCATTCACAACTTTAATTCCTCATATTGGCATTGTTCACTATGAAGACTACGAGCAAGTGGCAGGTGCAGTGTTACCGGCATTAATTACATTAATGACATTAATCCTGCTGCCAAATAGTTTTGATTCATCTATATAGTATGGTCTCTTGAAAGAGTAAAACAAAAACAAAAATACCTTGGTAACCTGAGTACTGTTTCTAAACAATTAAAAGCTGTGCTGTCTTTCTTGTCACCTTGTAGCAGCTGGATATTCCTGGACTTAACAAAACATAAAACATAAAAAGAGAATATCCTTTTGCTTGAACTCAGACTGAAGTAAAACACTTTCTATGGTAGATTAAAATATTTTGGCGAGTGCTTTGCTATGAGCCGGCTGCAAAACACCAGGGGCACATCATCCTGGAGCCAGTCCAGCCCAAGGAAGGCATCTTTCATAGCAACTGTTGTCTAAATTACCTCCCAGGAGAATTTCAGTTTGAACAGGTTCTTGCTGGCCATTGCATAGTCAATACCAAGCTGCTTCATGGTTTATTCTAGTTTATGTACTTTGTATGGTGATTTATGGTATAGTGATGGTATGTATTTGACTTACTATTATATTATGGTCCTAATAAGAACACAAAAAGTTATGATAGATTAGACCGAAATCATATCTAGGCCAGCGTTCTGTTCACATAGTGGCCACCTAGGGAAGGCCATTGTCAAGATGTGAATGCAACTATGCCTTCCATCTGACGTATAGATTCACATTGCCTCTAATACCGAACGTCATACATTCTGTCTAGTAGGCACTGTCGTCTCAAACCATCAGAAATTTATTTGAGCTTCTACAGAGCAGTCCAAATTGGCAACCGTCACTACATCCTATGGCAGTGAATTCTGCTGTTTAAGTATGTTCAGTGATGATGATATTTTGATCTGTTGTACAATGTCTAAAGGAGTAGTTTTATAAAGTATTTAATACATACAGGCCAGAATGCCACTGATGTTCATGTAAGGTTTGCATAATTTGCCATGCCTAATTGTGGCTGATTGATGAGATGCCAGAGAGCACCAAAGTCTCCTTCATTCATGGAACTGCTCAGTGAATTCACACAGAAGGACACATCTGTAATACTGTCGTAGAAAATATTTCTTGTTAGTTTATAAACACTATATTCAGAGTTTTAGCAATGAATGGAAAAGGAATTGTATTGCTCTCTTTCATAGCTGACAAGCTTAGGCTAGTCGCCCAACTCTGCCCCTACCAAGATGAGGACTCCCTCAGGACTTTGGTGCAGGCCCTGGTCATCTCTTAGGATTGACTACTGCAATGCACTCTACGTGGGGCTCCCCTTGAACCTGGTCTGGAAACTTCAACGGGTCTAGAATGCAGCAGCCAGACTGGTGGTTGGTGCAAGTAAATTTGACCACATCACTCCGGTTCTGACCCGCCTCCACTGGTTGCCCGTGGCGTCCTGCATCAGGTTCAAGGTTTTGACACTCACATACAAAGCTCTCCACAGTCTGGGTCCATGTTACTTGTAGGAGCGTCTTTCCTTAATGTCATTTTCCAGACACGTAAGATCATCATGATGTTTTATTATATTTTATGATTTTTTGATATTTGTAAGCCACTCTGAGTAGATGCTGTCTGGGGGGTGGGTGGGTAAAAATCAAATAAATAAATAAATCCCAGTTGACCGTGAGAGAGGGCCATAAATCCTCTACAGGAGGTAGGGCCTTCTTCCAACTTTATGGAACCAGCTTCCAGAGGAGCTCTGCCAGCCCCCTCCCTGTGGACTTTTAGGAAGCAATTAAAAACATTGCTTTTCAGGGAAGTTTTCCACACCGGCCCCAGCTGACCACCCCCTGCCTTTCCCCTCCACTTCTTCCTTCCCCTCTTTTCCTCCATCTGTTCTGGGGATTAGTCAGTGCCCCTGGGTTTTTTTTTATTAGCTTGCATATGCGCTGTATCCATGGATCTTACAATGCAACTTACCTAGCCAAAATATGTTTAGGATATAGTGAAAACTATAGTACCTTTTTATTAAAACTCTTGAGTGAGTCATCCAATTGCGGGCACTGCAACTTTTAAACATATGATCTGGTAACATCCAGTCATATGTTTTGTAGGGGAAGGGGGGTTATTGATTAATTTCATATTGGATCTTTCTCTGATTTTTGCTGATGCCTATGGATTTTTCTTTCCTGTTCTCAGTTTATGTATATCATCAGGCCCATTTGCCAACATAGGCTTTTAAATTATTTGCCTGTTTCCTTGAAGTTAATCACTGGTCCTTGAAAATGAATGCACTGTCTCCTTTGCTGTTACCTTTGATATGTGCCATTCAGTTTCTTCTGACTTAGGTGACCCTATGAATTAGTGACTTCCAAAAAATTCTATTTATCAGTCACCCTATTCAGCTCTTGTAAATTCAAGGTGGTGGCTTCCTTTATTGGAAGCCACCAATCCATATCTTATTTGGTCTTCCTCTTCTCCTGTTGTCTTCAGTCCCCCCCCCCCCCCCCAGCATTATTGTTTTTTTCCAATGAGTCTTACTTGCTCATAAAGTCCTCAAAGTATGATAATCTAAGTTTTGCTTCCAAAGGCAGTTCAGGCTTAATTTACAACTCACTTTACTTGCCTTTTTGGCAGTTCATAGTATCTGTATGGACTGGTGGCGCTGTGGGCTAAACCGCAGAAGCCTGTGCTGCAAGGTCAAAAGACCAAGCAGTCGTAAGATCGAATCCACGTGACGGAGTGAGCGCCCGTCGCTTGTCCCAGCTCCCGCCAACCTAGCAGTTCGAAAGCATGCAAATGCGAGTAGATTAATATGGACCACCTCGTGTCTAAGTCGCACTGGCCATGTGACCACGGAAGATTGTCTTCGGACAAAACGCTGGCTCTATGGCTTGGAAACAGGGATGAGCACCGCCCCCTAGAGTTGAACACGACTGGACAAAAATTGTCAAGGGGAACCTTAGTATCTGTAAAGATCTCCTCTTACTGTGGCTAAAAGACTCATATTGATCTGGCAAGATACATTCTGGATTGAGGGCTTTACAGCTTATACCACTGTATGGCATTTGGAAGACAATTTTGTATACATAAAAAACATTTTATTTTTTTATTAACCTCCCCCCCCGAAGAAAACCTCCCAAAAAAGCTGAAGATACGCAGTAAATATAGAAATATAATGATAATAATAAAAACCTATACATAATTTCAATAAAAGGCTTCAAAATATTTATTTAGATATTTTGAAGCCTTTAATCAAAGTTTTATCATGGCCTCTCCCAATTTCAAGAGACCCTTGTCCAGCAGGCCGAGGCAAAGAGGCAGTCCCGAAAGCAGCAAAATCAGGGAGCTGGACAGGGGACAGACTGTATTTGTCTTCAGTGTGGACGGGACTGTCACTCTCAAATAGGCTTTCTCAGCCACACTAGATGCTGTTCCAAGACCTCTGTTCAGCGCACATTACCATAGTCTCTCAAGACTGAAGGATGCCTAAAATTTCTATATTAGTTGCATATCTTCAGCTCTTTTGGGAGGTTTTCTTTTGTGGGTGTTAGTAAAAAATAAAATGTTTTAAGAAGAGTGAGTATAAAAGATAAGTAAAGGCAGTATTTGTTGACCTCTGCATGTAGGATTTCTCCCTGTTCCTGTTTGCTGACTGCTTTTTCTACTAGAAAGGTGCTGCTTATGGAGTATGCTTGCTTTTGAGATAGTCAAAGTTATATGGCTTTGCTAAAAAAAAACAACAAATCCTTACTGGTTGTGGTTTTGTATTTTTGCCTTCTTTTGTAGTTGCGGATATCCCTGGAATAATAAAAGGAGCCCATCGAAACAGAGGGCTTGGTTTTGGCTTCCTAAGGCACATAGAACACTGCAGCTTTCTTCTATATGTCTTGGATCTTTCAGTGTTGGAGCCATGGACTCAGTTGCAGAACTTGAAATATGAACTGGAACAGTACGAAGAAGGTCTGTCAAAGAGACCTCATGCCATCATTGGAAATAAGTTTGATCTACCACAATCTAAGAGCAATTTACCTCTCCTTAGGGAACAGGTGGAAGAGAGAGTCATCCCATTGTCTGCTCTGACTGGAGAAAACCTGGAGGAATTGTTACTGCATCTGAAAGAATTGTATGATGATTATGTAAAAACAGAAGCACAGAATCATAAGCCTATGAAGTGGTAGTAGCTGGAAACAGAGCTCCTTTTTAGCCAAATTACAATAAAGAGTGGTTGTGGGAGGAAATAGGCGTTTTCTGAATGTATGATTGTCTTGAACTGTTGATCATAAGATTTTCAAATAAATGAATAAATACATTTCTTCCTCCCCAAACTGAAAAACCACATACCAGTGACTCTTTCCTCCTTTCTAACTGGTCAGTAAACACAGAAGGATACTAAGGTAGCTCTTAAATTGATTTCTTTGGATGTAGTGGAGGCCAAAGATGTGGAACCTTAGAGCAGGGCAGTTTCTTCCTCCTAATGCATTTTGTTAATTTGTCCAGACCAGAATTTGGGGGGGGGGGGAAGGTTTGGTTTGGGATTTTTTGGGCCTGGTTGAAAGTCCTCTTATACTTGTTGGGGGAATTCTGGGAGTTGTAATAAATAATAATTGTTTATCCATAATTTGCAAATTTCTTCATTACGAATATCAGAAATTTCTTACACTGTCATTACTATTGGAACAACATACTGTCTAGGAATAAACTACTAATTTTTTTCACCTCCTTTTGACATAATGAAAACCCCACAACGTTTTGAAGCTGTGGTCTAGACTATTCTTGGGAGCCCCATGCGATACTAGAAGCTTGCTTTATTGTTATGGCTTTAATGAGAAAAAAAAGAATGCTGGTTGCTATACTGTTAGTAGGGCAGGAATGTGTGTTGTTTGCTAAAGGAGGCTGTAAGACAAGTGATAAATTAACCAAAACACATGACCCAGTATGCAGTAGAGAATTAAGTTATTTCAGTAGGCTTAATCACGCTTAATTCTGTATTGGATTGTGGCCACTCTCCAGCGCAAGGTCTTAAAGTACAAAGGCAGCCAGTTTTTTGTTAAAGGATTGAAGGGAGGGGGAGAGGACATGGAAAGTCACAGATTTGTTTTAACGTATCTTTCAGAAAAGCTGTAATCCTTTCAGCTGTGGTCCTTGGTTACCCAGTGGAAGAATACAAAATGTGGTGCTGGCAAGGAAGGAATAAAAATATGTATTTTTCTAGCCACTGAAGTGCTTTTTCAGCAACTGCTCTTTTATTTAGCAAACAAAATCATCTTTTGTTTGCTCAACTGCATTTCTTAATGTGGGGAGGGGTGAGAGACTGATGAATCTTTGTTAATGTTCATAGCTAATATTGGCCAGCACAGTTGCCAAAGAATCCATCAGATTGCACAAAGACAAGAAGTGTCATTTCCTTGCCTCCTGTGTCAGGTGTTTGCACAACGCTTGCATTTTCTGTTGTCAGGAACTTCCTGTCAGCCAGTTTCTGATTTCTAGCTGTGTTGAAAAGTGATTGGTAGAGATAAACTATCCGAATGTCAACTCAAACTATGGTACCTTTGCTTCCTGCAAGAGATGAAGAGAATGTGACCTATCTGAGGGGACACACACACACACAAATGCCCATGAGCTGTTAATTCCTTCTCCAGTAAGGAAGTATCTTTGTTCTCACCCTGATGTGCTAGTTTACAACGTGTGAGAAGAAGTATTCAAGCAGCCCTTAAGGAAACTTTATCTCCCATGGTTACCATTTAGAATTTGTCCCAATGCCCATCACAACCTGTGTGTGATTTTCATAAACCTGCCCAACTCCATGTTCCCAATATCTACCCAGGATTATCTGTGACTACTTGTTTGAAATGACATGTTAGAAGCCATGTTCGCTACAATAATATATTTAATCTATTGGTCCCATTCAGATGATAGAGTAAGCTACAGAAACTTGGGAATCCTGGTTTGTTGTATATGAGTATGTGGTAACAGGAATGGCTAAATAAACCATGGAACTTTGGTTTCTGATACGTTTGTCACATCATCCAACCATGGGCACCTTGTGTTCTCTTATGTGCTTCTCTCCCAGAAAATCAGACAAAAATGCCCTAGGTTCTTTTTCTCACGTGCACTCCCAAATTGTTGTGTGAATTGGGACAAGCTCTTAATGGCAAATTATTCCTTGTGAAAGAAACAAGGCATAGAAGAAGATGTCCATTCATGGGCAACAGGATAAATCACAGAGCAAAATTCTGTGGCTTATTTCATCACTCCTGCTGCAAATTGGAACAATGAAACAGAGTGGACCAGCACACTAATCATAACCAATAAACTAGATTTGAGTTAGAATCCAAAGCTAGGATCTGTGGTTTGTCTCATCCAGACTTGCCCACTTCGTTTAATCTTGAATCAAGGCAGGTAGCAATGTTCTTGATCTATAAACATTATTTTGGCAGCAGTCCTAATTCTTTTGAAGGTTGCTGCAGGAGACAACGATAATACAGTGCCACAAGGGAACCAATGTGTAGACTAGAAAATATTTGTTTCTTGGAAATAGCTGGAAATGTTCCTGCTTGTGTCACATATAAGCAGTCTGAGTGTCTTTGAGAGGCCAGCTTATTCTTTGCTGTCTGCTTGAACAGCTCCTTAAGAGAATAAGAAGAAATACTGTTGCTGACGTTATCTACTTTCTTAGGTCAAAACATGCAGTTTTGAGTTTGCAGCAGGGGGTATTGGAAGAGGTGGAGAGTGCTGATGATGTTTTCATTTGTGTTATTATTCTGTTGAAACACAACAGTTAAGGTAAAAAAGAGGAAGGGAGGGTTGGTGGGACTAAAATCAGGTCTTACTTTGACCAAGTTACAAGAATGTTGGTGTTTATGAGTGGGTGTGATGGCAGCTCTCTACCTTGTAAGGTTGACACTTGTTCTAAGTGCCTTGTCTTGTGGATTTTTAAAACTCCTTGGAGACCCTGAGTAGAGTTTGGGAATATTATGGCCTGTGTCAGGTTCAATATTCTCCTTTCTAGCTAGCTCTTCCTGGGCTTTGCCGGATGATTCTGTGCAGACACAATCATGAAAGAAAATAATGACTTCTCAACAACTGCCACAGAGCAGGCCTTCCAATGTTCAGTCGGATTCACTCTGAGGTTTCCGCCATTGTCACTGTAGTCTCTGTTCTGCTCATTTCATCACCACCAGCAACCCAGTAAGCCACAGGACTAGTTTGACTCTGCTTCATGGGAGGGGACACTGAGGAGGAATCATATCAATGCCCCTGACTATTTCCTAATTCCAGACATCAACCAGGGCTTTAACAGAATCACTTGTCAAAGTGACAGGAAACTCCCCAAGAACTGGAGGAAGCCATTTGGATCCATCCACCTCCTGGGGTGGACAATCTTAATTGGTCACTGACCTCTGCAGAGGCTCTGAGTCCCTGTGAATCTGAATCACATGACAACAGAACTACAAAGAGTATCTCCATACCCAAATCACCAACATATACCCCGGCATAGAATATCAGATCTAAAGTGTGCCCTACAGCATGGATGGAGCCATATGCTATTTGGGACAGACTCATTATTGTCATGGAGGACATGAAGTCCTTCAGCACAACATGCCTAAGGGACTCCAGCATCACTCCTGAGACCAGAAAACTGGGGGATCTGACACCTGGTGAGGGGGATGAAATCATAATAGACTACTGCAAGTCCATCTCCCCGTTACCTGCTGCTGCACAGAAAACCTTGGTGAACAAAGCTTAGTGAGATTAACACACACCCAGCCTCATCCGACCAAGTCCCTGTAGTGCAAGCCAGTTTGGTATGCTTATGCAGGATCAAGTCCTGATGAGATTATGTCAGACATAGAATCGGAGGCTGTACACATCCATTGAATTGTGTTCCTAGTTATCTGAATGTCAAAGAGTTTGGGGAACCCTACTCATACCTGGACCACCCAATACCAGGATGTTGCGCCAACTTCCTTGGCACCTCAGCCTGGAGCTAGCCGAAGAACCCAAGGACAAAAAGAAGATCAAAGAGGATCAGCAGCTAAAGCTTCTACATTTACCAACTTCTCCCCTGACTTTTGATCACCTGGCTGGCTCATTATTATTTTGTTTTGTCAGCAGTTCATCTTTTAGCGTATCGACGTCTGGTTCTACATCTTCCAATAATGGGACGTGCCATCCTTCTGTCTTCTCAGGACTTGCTAGTGCACGCGATAGAGCTCCATCAGAACTTGGGAGGCAGAGGGTTGTTTTCCAGGAGAGCTGGCCACAGACATTGCCTACCCACTGGAACTGTCCATGGTATTTAGGAAAACATCTTATTATGACTGTCACTTTAAGAAGCTTCAGTCCTTGCCACCAGTTCATACATAAGTTTGCCGATGAAATAGCCTTATATTTATTAAACAATCATGGTCAGAATCACCAAGGTCAGCACGTGTATACCATCTCCAGCTAGTATAATCATTTCCTGGCTGAACAGCTAAAACAAAGCCTTGAGTTTCGACTAGCCCATATTTTCTACTCTAGCCCATTCTGTTGCTAAAGGAATAGCTGCTTTGTCTGAAATCTGTTGCCATGGTTCAATCAGTTGCAGATCTTCTGTCCCACTGTGGGCATTAACATGCAACTCCTCCTGCGACTTCAAGTGTGATGCTGAGGTATGTGCAGAGTTGCTGCCTCTAGCAAGGTATTTGGTTTGCTATACCTGTAGCAGGAAGAGGAGCCACAGAAACAGTCAGGAGTCCGAGTGTTCAAGCTCCTAGCTTTTCTTCTTCTTTTCCCTTTTCAAGAATGGTTCAGTACATTCATTTTCAAATATGTAATAGGCATTCTTGGGGAGAAATAGTTACTCTATGAGAGCTGCTCTACTCTATGCAGAGAACGTCTGTGACTTCAAAAAAAAATGAAGTTCCTTAAAATGCTTTTTAAATTTACTACATATTGAAACACACCATTACACACCCATACTGCTGCACAAAACTTTGAGAAAGAAAGCAAATGTTGCTGTTCTTCATGACCTCTGCAATATTTATTTGTCAAATAACAGACCTCTAGTCTGAAAGAAGGGGAATGTTCAGATGGATCACTCAGACCTTCTTAGCAGCCAGCAGAGCCAGAGTTATGCCCAACGCATCAGAAGCCATTCACAGTTAGGTATACTAACTATTCCAATCATTCCTGACCTTTAATATAGATCTGACGAAGCATATTATATCTTAACAAGTGGCTGTGGAAGCATCATAACAACCCTTGTTCACCTTTATCTTTATCTTGGAGAGATAAAGAATGTGTCAGGCAGCAGAGTTAGATGGTTAATCTTGATGCCTGATTACTCTTAGTCTATAGGGAGATAATGACAGCCTTGTATGTTTCTGGTGTATTCGCCAAGCAGGGATTTCACAGATGCCCTTGCCTTTTATTATCAATCTCTGTAATGCACAAAGTGTTTTTACCAGAGTGGAAAACCATCCTGTCCTTTCTCTCCTCCATTTTGCTACCATTGTAGACAACAAAGGTGGAAAATGGCAATTACAGGGGAGTAAGAGTATTCCTATCCATTTTTAAGGAAATCAACCCTGACTGCTCACTGGAAGGACAGATCCTGAAGTTGAGGCTCCAATACTTTGGCCATCTCATGAGAAGAGAAGACTAAACAACAACCAACAACAAAGATTATTCCTTTTTGCTCAATTGTTCAGCCAAATATGTTGATCAGGTACCTAGTAATGTGGGAAACAAGTCAGCTGGGGATCATCAGAGAAATTATTCAAGGGCCATTTGAGAAAACAGAAAGGACCCTCAGGGCACAGTAGTTAAACTGCAGTAATATAGTGAAGACTCTGCTCATGATCTGAGTTCAATCCTGAGCTCAGGTAGTCAGCTTGAGCTTGACTCAACCTTCCATCCTTCTGGGGTTGATAAAATGAGTACCCAGCTTGCTCTGTGTGTTTCAGGAAGGGCAATGTGTGGCCTTCATAATTAATTGTAAACCACCCAGAGAGAGTTTTAAGCACTATGGGAGGGAGGTATAAGCAGCAGACTTTGCTTTTACTTTGCTTTACAAGTTACAGAGTTCCTGCTTCATAAGAAAAAAATGCAAACTCATCAGCAAAATCTGTTCTTTTTACAAAACGCCTCATGTTGCACTATTTAAAAATGATTAAAAGAAGAACGCACATAATTATAGGCTCATTAGCCTGTTTTCTATCCTAGGGCAGTTGGTATAGGTATTATCAAAGCTAGAATTAAAAATAGCACATGATGTCCTGACCAACCACTTAAAATAATCTTGAATGAGTCAATTTTTTCAATATGGTGTCCTGTGTATTTCAACTTTCAAAAGGAATATGATGACGTGATTAAAGATAAGGAATTGTGTAAATGGATTGTCAAACTGCACATGATTATGCATACCATGCCAATGTATTAAGAGTCTGTTTGAGACTCAGCATGAGAAGAAAATCTCCTTCAAAGTTTAGTTCCTGAACTATACATCATTTTAATGAATTATGACGTGGCATTTATGAATAATGAATTTCTTTGGGGAAAAAATGTTTAAAATGAATTCATGATCTCATTTTCCAAGGTTTTAATAAAATGATTGGGGATAGATATGGGAGAGCAAGTGACGAAAAGAGAAAGAATATCGTCTGTGTCACTGTCATTGAGCTTTGAAGCCAGCTAAGCTTTGACCATTTTCAGTATCGTAGACGATTCCAAGAGGCAGCAGAAAACAACTGCACAGGAGCTCTGCTACATGGATCAAGTGATGTTCTTCAAGATACTCTTTCCATTGATTCATTGTAATTGCTGCTTTCTAATTTCAGGGATACTGTGAATTCACCTAGGGTTTGAGTCTGGCAAGTTATAGGAGCTGTTCAAAGTTCTGAGCCGTATACTCGGAACAGGTTCAGCAGCTTGGAAAATTCCTGTAAAATGTAAAGTAAAGGCCCTAGTGGGTCCACACCACTTCCAAAATGGTGTCACACAATTTATCACAGAGCTGGGTTGATAAATGGCGTGACAAAATATAAGGCAACTCCTTCATTCCTTCTTAAGGTACAGATATTTGAAGTAGCTGAAGAGTCTTGGGGATGGGAGTGAGAAGTTACATTACAAAGTAACTTCATCACTAGCATTACTTTTTAATAGAGACAGGAACAAACTGTGGTTCAGCTCGGTTGAGCGCGGTGCCCATGTAGGCGTTCTATGAGCAGTACACACTTCCCTCCCCCTCCTCCTTGGGCGGATGCCTACTTAGACAAGGAGGTGGGGCAGGGAAGCCAACACTGCCACTGGTGACTGGGTGGTTATCTGAGGAGGCAGAAGGAGATAAGGGCGCTCTGCCTGAGGAGGTCAGGGAGGGAAGCATGAGGCGCCCACAGAACACCTGGGTGGGCACTGTGCTGAATTGAGCTGAGCTGCTGAAGTGTGAGTTGTGTCCAACTTTGCTTTTTAACTTTTAGGGTAAATGTCACTTTTGACTGTGGTACATTTGCTTCTTTTGTGTTATGAACCATGGAGTTGCGTCCGACTTACAGTGTCCCTAATCGAGTTTTCAAAGTAAGTGAGATATTTAAGGAACCATTTTTACCAGTGCTGCTGCCATCATCTCTGTTTCCACAGTGGAAACAGGAGTGTCTCCACAAATGGAGGTTCAAACCAGGGTCCCATGAGTTCTAGTCCATCACTCTGCCCACTAATCCGCCCTGGGTACCACTCATTCCATTTAACTGGTGTCAAGATCTCCTAGATATTACTTGGTGGCCACGTAGCCTTCAGAGATAACTGAAGTCTTTACTGGGTGATCAAAACTCCTGCTTAAATAAGAAAAGTGACAGTTGTGTTTGAGTTTTCGATAAGCGATACCAATAAAGGACCTCCAGTGAATTACAAGAAGAGGTTTTTGTGCTGTCAAACACCAAACATATCAAAATGCACTGTAATTGAAATAAAGATTTCTGTCCTTCAGCCTGAAGGTTTGTTTCTTCTCACTATGTCAACAGAATAAAATCTATTCCCATCACTCAGTAATTACCATGCTCTTGTATATACACAGCTATTTTACTATTGTGTAGTAATTTTATCAATAATCTACCACTCAAACTAAGACCAACAGATTAGCTGCTTCTACAGTCCGTCTATAGGCAGTAATTAAAGTGGGGGAAGGGAGCAGACCAGGATTTCATAATATGGAAAATGTCTCGTTTTGCAGTTTTAATAACATTTCTCTTCCTTGACATCAGCTATTATTTTCAAAGACTGGAGACCCACTCTCTTATACTGAGATGTTGGATGCAATCCAGACAAAGTTAAGTGTATCTGATAACCATTTCACACATTCCATAGCTGGAAGCCTGGGTTTGTCACACTGGCTGTACAAACAATTTAAAAAAAAATCACATCCAGTCTTCTCTGACTCACAGGTGCATCTGTATAAGATATATTTTGCAGATAGATATAGGCCACATCCCCGTGTTAAATGTTAGTTATGCTTTTAAATAATCTTAAATGCATTCCTTTTTAAAAAGGAACAGGTGATGTGCTAATAAATGGAAATGAAATATTTAACAAGACTATTCAGACCTTATATACTAAGGCCCTCTGGTGCAACATAAGCCATGCAACTTGGATACCAACAATTGCCGTTTTGAGGGAATTAAAAACTACTTAGCCATCACCCTCTAGTTCCAGGATCCCTAGGGAGTCCAATTGTCCTGGAAAAACTTTGGGAGCAGAGGAACATGATAAGACACAATTTGAAGACCTTGTTCTACCACTTGTTAAGAGGCCATTTTGAACTGGACAAATGAAGCTACATCTAACCATTCACACAGTGAGTGCTGTCAAGTTTGATGGTAGCAGTCAACTAAATTCTGCCAGCTCCATGCAGTTTCCTTGTTAGGAAAGGAGGATGTAAGTTCTCTCCCTCCCGTCCTCATAGCTGACTGATACCAGCATCACCTGGATGGATAAGAAGGGTCTTCAACCCAAAGCTCCTTGCTCTGCAACATGTAATCAGTGCTTCCAAGCTCAGATACATTTTTTCCCCTTTCAGAACAATATTTGAAGTGTGTGGCTTCCTGAGGAACATCTGTCTTCTGAGTCTGGAACTTAGTAGCCAATCTGGGCCTATGAAAACAGTGCCATTGATGGCAGAGATCTCTTTTGGAGATCACAGCCGGTGGGAATCTCGTGGCTGTAAGGTAAAATAGGCTCATTCGTGGATCTTCAATTATAAAGACAATGAGACCACAGACTAACTTTTTTGTGCCGTCCTGTTAATCCCAGTGAATCTCTGGTCCAGCTGGGCAGTGGGAGATCATGTTTCCTGGATGATTCACATACTCCTCTGTACACGTCGCATCCTTTTGCGGTGTTCATTTGATGGTAAGCGGCGAAGTTCTTCTTATATCCAAAGGTGCCATACCCCAATCATAGAGTGTGAGCTTGGTATGAAGAAACTCACAAACTGATATCCAATAAAGAATCAGACAGTTTGGGGAAAACTTTAGAAGTATTTTATATATTTCCTGAGCTTGAGGAAATTAACCTTTTTGAACTTCAGTTCCTAGAATCCCCGGCTAACATGACTAGCTGGTCTACTAGCCAGAGTCATGCATGGCTTAGAGTGTTGAAGACTTGAGCTCATATCCCAACACAGAAGTAAAATTCACTGGTGGTCTGGGGCAGGTCACATATTCTCATCCTGACCTACTTCACAGGACTATTCTGAAGGTAAATGTGGAGAGGAAAACAGTGATGCACACCACCTTAAGCTTCTTGTTATGTTCTATTATGTTAACATTTGTTTATTATATTCTCTTTCCCCCCTTAAATGAGGGTGTGCCAGGACCTGGGCCCTTTTCCCTAGGAGACTGAGGTGAGGCTGAAGACCAGGTTTGCCTGCATGAACATTTTGCTGAGGAGTTTGTTTTTGCTGGGATTTCTTTTGTCCCCCGCCCCAACCGCATGGCCGAGGAGGTGGGGCTTTCCCTCCTTAAATGAGTGTGTGCCAGGACCCAAATTCTCTGACTCTCTCTCTGACCCTAATATGGTAAATAGGAAAGCCAATTAGCATTGCATACACCTGGGAGGCAGGAAAGTTTTAAGGGTCGGATCATACTTCCGCACTATTAGAGAGCAGACTGGGTAGGTGGGGCTTGTCAGCCATGGAAGGCAGCCCATCTAGGAGAAGGAAAACTCTGATTCCAAACCTCCACTGCCTTGTGGCTATATCCACTCATGGAAAAGGCTTCAGGAGTTAACCTCGAGGCAAAATCCGGAGCTGGAGTCCCGAAGGCAGCATGTGTCATTCTGCCAACTCCTGCGACATTGCTGGAACCAGTTGTATTGGCTCTTGCCTTTCCATTGGATCATTTCAGCAACATGGAGAGGGGGGATCTGCTGCTTGGGTAACAGCCTATCCGCCATACTACTTTACCCAGGCTTCATGCTTTGGAGAGGACACTTCTCGATACAGAACATGTTGCCATAGTCTCTCGAGACTGAGGATGCCTATGATGATGATTATTATAGCAGTATTGATGCTTGATGCCTCAGTTTATTATATATGCTTGACGTTTTTCTTCTTGTTTACTCTCTTATGTTGTAAACTCCCCAGAGTGGCTTCTGGTTACATAGGTGGTATATGAATGAATGAATGAATGAATGAATGAATGAATGAATGAATGAATGAATACAAATAGGAAGCTACAATGATACAATGTCCAATCCATTATATCTCCATCTAATTGGTATTGTCTGTTCTGACTTAGCAGAAGGTTTCTTAATTCCTGACAAATATTTATTGTCTCCTATCTTTAACTGGAGAGGCCAACCTTGGACCTTCTGCGTGCACAACATGTGCTCTACCACTAAGCTATAGTCTGCAAGCTTACAAGAGCCACCCATGGTTTAGAGGCTAGGTATGTACAAAACATCCATCTACCTTTAAGCACTTCACTGCCACATCCTCCCCCCCACCCTGGGGAGCTGTGTCCTGATTTACAGCAATAAAACTGGGACTTCATCCATACAAAAAAAGAAAAGAAAGAAAAAGAAAAGTATAGTGATTTTCATTGTAGCATATTTAAAAGCAGCAGCACAAACTAAACTTCTTCCCCAAAATAAAGTATTTATTATTACAGCTCACTAGGAAAACAGCAGACAAGTATGCTTAAAACATTAGGCAGTAAGTGGGCAAATGCCCAGTTGCCAAACATAGTGTGGTTGGTTGCTTAGCAAAAGCAGAGCGGGCTCCACGTCGCTCCTTTGGGATTGGCCAAATGGTCAGCATGAAAATGCAGCTACATCAAAAGAAGGATCAGGCTTGAGCAGTGGCTTACATCAAATAGCTAGCTACTTGGCGTACTTCAGTGCATTCGTTAGCACGAGAAGAAAATTTTCTTTCTCTCCAATTGTTGAGATCATTCAGGAGATGCTTTAAGAAGTTTGTTCCTTTAAGCATTTTTCAGAGGCACCTCCTGAAATAATGGAGTTAGAAGGGGCCTATAAGGCCATGGAGTCCAACCCTCTGCTCAGTGCAGTATAGTATATCTAAAAGATGTTGTCCAGTTTTCTCTAGAACACCTCCAACACTGAAGTACTCACTACCTCCCGAGGTAATTGGTTCCATTGTTGTACTGCTCTAACAGTTAAGAAGTTTTTCATGATGTTCAACTAATATCTGGCATCTTGGAACTTAAGCTCATTACTATGTGTCCTGTACTCTAGGATGGATAGAGGGGATGTATAAAGTGGATAGAGGGAAGCTCTTTCCCCTCCCACGCAATACCAGAACCAGGGGACATCCACTCCAATTGAGTGTTGGGAGAGTGAGAACAGACAAAAGAAAGTATTTTTTTTACCCAGCATGTTGTTAGTCTGTGGAACTCCTTGCCATAGGATGTGGTGATGTCATCTGGCGTAGAGACCTTTAAAGGGGGACAGGACAGCTTTCTGGAGAAAAAGTCCATCAGAGGTTACAAGCCACGATGGGATGTATAATCTCCAGGCTTAAAGGGAAGGTGCCTCAAAATGCCAGATGCAGGGGAGGGGTATCAGGAGACAGGGATCTCGTTGTCCCATGTGCTCCCAGAGGCATCTGGTGGAGCCACGTGAAATACAGGACTAGATGGCCCTTGGCCAGATCCAGCAGGGCTCTTTTGATGTTCTTATGATCAAGAATAGATCTTGCCCTTCCTATATATGACAGTCTTCCAAGTGCTTGGAAAGTGTTACCATATCTCCCCTCAGTCTTCTTTTCTCAAAGCTAAACATGTCTAGTTCTTTCAGTCTTTCCTCACAGGGCTTAATTTCCACTTCTCTGACCATCCTTGTTGTCCTCCTCTGAACTTGCTTCAGTGGACATCCTTCTTAAAGTGTGGTGGACACAGTACTCTAGGTAAAGGTAAAGGTTCCCCTTGACATTTAGTCCAGTCCGACTCTAGGAGGTGGTGCTCATCCCCGTCTCCAAGCCGTAGAGCCAGCATTTGTCCATAGGCAGTTTCCATGGTCACGTGGCCAGCATGACTAGACACGGAATGCTGTTACCTTCCCAATGGGGCGGTACCTCCATCACATGGATTCGATCTTTTGACTGCTCATCTTCCGACCTTGCAGCACAGGGGCTTCTGCGGTTTAAACTGCAGCACCACCATGTCCCACATCAAGGTTAATTGATCAGAAAAAGGAAATAAAATTAGTTCTTGGCAAATCCATGTTAGCTTCTCATTTTATGGCATTATTTTCAAGGTGGTTGCAGAATAACTGGTTGATAATCTGCTCTAGAATTTTCCTTGGGATTGACGTCAAACTGACTGGTCTATAGTGCCCAGATTCTTCCTTTTTGCCCTTTTTGAGGTTAAGGACAATGTTAGTACTCCTCCAAACATCTGCCACTTCACCCTATTTTCAATGATTTCAAGAAAATAATAGACAATGGTTCTTCAGCCAGTTCTTTCGATATCCTTGGATGCAGTTCATCTGGCCCTGGAGTCTTGAACTCATTCAAAGTAATAAGGAAATCCTTGACTATTTGTTTATCATTCTCAAGCTGAAATCCTGCCCCCT